>NW_003852575.1:2399433-2423218 GCF_000181295.1 Otolemur garnettii | reverse complement strand
TTCTCTAGCCTCAGCTTCCCACATAGCTGGAACTATTGGTGTGCCACCATTCCCAGCTAAATTATCTTATTTTTTATAGAAATGGGGGTCTTACTATGTTGCCCAGACTGGTTTCAAACTCCTGGCCTCAAGCAATCTTCCCGCCTTGACCTCCCAAAGTGTTGAGAAAACAGATGCAAGCCACCTGGCCTGGCCAACTATAGTCTTTCAGTTAGTTGAGGAAACATGGTTTTCTTGGTAACAGCTTTATTGAAATGTAATTCACATGCCATCCAACACTCAATTCACAGGAAAATGATCTTAATTCAGTTTTTAAGAAGGATTTAGGTAAATATTTAATGTTTTACTGAATTATCTAAAACCCTTGATATGATTCACTTTATTTTGATTTATTTTAAAGAATTTGAGTGTTTGAAGTGAAAAGTTTCAGTTATAGCTGCAGCATCTTTCATATATATTCTTGCTAACCTGAAATTAATCTATTCAGCATTACCTCTTTTTTATGTGTTTTGTTTTTGTTTTTGTTTTTGAGACAGAGTCTCACTCTGTTGCTCAGGTTACCCTGCTGTGGCCTCAGCCTCCCAAGTAGCTAGGACTGTAGGCACTCACCACAATATCCAGCTAATTAATTTTTTCTATTTTTAGTAGAGACAGGGTCTCGCTCTTGCTCAGGCTGGTGTTGAACTCCTGAGCTTAAATGATCCTCTTGTCTGGGTTTGATTTATGTATTTTTTAAGCAGTAATGTCACATTTACTAACCTAAAGTTAAATTTCTACTTTGTATCTACTTTTTAATCTGCCATACTGTTGCTGATAAGGTATATTTAAAAACAAATCTACTAAATACTGCACACAGTTTTTAGTAACTAATCATAATGTGATAGTTTTATTTACTTTTTAACATTCCTTTAACAAAGTTAGTGTTGAGTCATTAGAGATAGGTTTCTTTAAATATATACATTGAAGTATTGGGTATTGCATTCTCATTTTCTATATAGATAATCCCCAAGGTTATTTCTTATATCAAAAATAGAAACCCAGATCCATTTTTCCTAGGTATTGGGTCTTGATTATCTTTGGAGCTAATTGATGGGTGTTCTTTCACATTGGTTTCTCAGCAAGGAGAATTAATGAAAATGAAAGGAAATGAAGAGTTTGCCAAAGGAAGATTTGATATAGCTATTATATATTACACCAGAGCCATTGAATATAGGTAAGACCGAAATAGAACAATGAGATTCTTTTTATGTGGCAGATCAAGTTAGAAGGCTACGCAAGAGAAATAAAAAAGATAAACGAGGAATTGGAGACTATCTTTCAATTTGCTATTTAGAATATATTTTCTCATCTTTAGGCATTAGAAGCATTAGAGATGGCGTGAGTATGTGAATGTAGTCAGGTATTATATCTCAAGCAGATCAGGCAAAATTGTGGATTGGTTCTGTCTTCCATTTTTTTTCAAACTTCCCAATACAGAGTCATCTCTTTTGTCTTGTTCTCATTTTGCCATCAACCAAATTTTTGCAAATTATTAACTGATGAAAAAGAGATAGGACTTAAGATGCCATCTGTTTATGGATTTTTGCTTTCTAAGAGATGACTTTTAAAGGCATTGTTGAGAACATGTACATGTTGTCTGTACCATGTCTTGTTTTTGTTCAGCTGCTAGAATTTATAGTTTTCCTTCAGATGTGCCTCCTATTCTGCTCCTACTGACAGCCTCATCTGGGCCACCTAATACTGTAGCAGCCATGGAGGGTTCTCTGTAGACAATGCTGTCTTTTCTTTCTTTCTTTTTTTTTTTCTGAGACAGAGCCTCAAGCTATCCCCCTGGGTAGAGTGCTATGGCATCACAGCAGCTCACAGTAACCTCCAACTCCTGGGCTCAAGCGAGTCTCCTGCCTCAGTCTCCCAACTAGCTGGGACCACAGGCGTGTGCCACAATGCCCAGCCATTTTTTGGCTGCAGCCGTCATTGTTGTTTGGCGGGCCCGGGCTGGATTTGACCCCGCCACCTTAGGTATATGTGGCTGGTGCCTTAGCCGCTTGAGCCACAGGTGCCAAGCCGCTGTCTTTTCATTCTTGCCCATCTCTGCAGGGAATGCATGGGTCCAGTCAGCATACCACATCTGAAAGGCTGCTGCTCTTTTATTTTGAGGACGAGGTAGAAGAAAAGGGGAATAAATTACACTACACATAGATAAAACTAAACAGAACAAAATTTGAAATGAAACTATTTAAGTTGGCTTGGCGCCTGTGGCTCAAGCAGCTAAGGCACCAGTCACATACACCTAAGGTGGCGGGTTCGAATCTAGCCCGGGCCCACCAAACAACAATAATGGCTGCAACCAAAAAATAGCCAGGTGTTCTGGCAGGCACTTGTGGTCCCAGCTAGTTGGGAGGCTGAGGCAGGAGACTTGCTTGAGCCCAGGAGTTGGAGGTTGCTTTGAGCAGTGAAGCCATAGCACTCTACCCAGGGGGACAGCTTGAGGCTCTGTCTCAAAAAAAAAAAAAAAAGAAACTATTTAAGTTACTGTTCTGATTTATAGGCTTTGTTTGTCCACGTGGCACAGGCTGACTTGCATAAGTAACCCTGTCCCCTGAAGTTACAGCACACTTTGTAGTTCACTCGCTCTTTAATATGTCTTGGTTGATCCTTACAGCAGCCCTGTGAATTAGGGCAAATGGAATTATCTTCATTTTGACAGGGAAGTTTAGATTGGTTTGAACAAGGTTACTTAGGTAAGAATTGAAGGAACTGGAACTTAGTACTCCAAATCATGTGTCACATAGATGTAAAATCTTAAAAAAAATTCCATTCCCTGTTTTCTGTGCAGTTTTTGTTTGTTCAGTGTATTATGAGCTTTACTGATGAACCTCTGTTTCTTTTTAAGACCTGAAAACCACCTTCTTTATGGTAACCGAGCTCTTTGTTTTCTTCGTACTGGACAGTTCAGGTAAGTTGGTTAAAGTATTCCAGTTGCTGAATTACTTACTGTGCTAAATACTCATTTTGGGAGATATTTCTGTTTTGCAGGTATGCAAGAAAATCCTTGAATAGTTTTTTGGCAGAAATACTTAAATGGTTTAAGGAGGATGCTGTAGGCTTTACAGTCTATAGTAACAACACTGACAGCAGCAGCTATTCTGAGTGCAAACATGTTATGCATTATTTTAGGTGCTTTAGATACGGTATTTATTCTCATAGCACCTATAATAGGTAGGTCGTGTTATTCTCCATATTTTACATAGCACTGGCAAATAGTGATGCCAAGATTTGAACATAGATCTTAAATGATGTCAAAGTCTGTGTTTATAACACTTATAATGTATTGCCTCCTTTTGTTCTATTTAGTTAACCTATATGGTCTGAAATAAGCATTTTTGTTATTTTTTTTTCTTTCTATAAAAGTAAATGTTCTTCATAAGTGAAAGTAAGCAAAAAAATTGAATAGCTTAAGAGTGGAATCATAATTAATTCTTAGTTCCTTATGTTGAATTTGAACTGAATTTTTATTAGTTGAGAAAGATTAAAAAAGATACTGTATCATGATTTTATTGTTTCTTAGTTTTAAAATTTTAGGACATAAATTATAAGCATTGTTACTGAGCAGTGTAGATTATTGTGTTTAATTATGTCCTGCCTTACTGTTAGAAGGGTTGAAAGTATATTCAAAAATATGTCCATACAGTAGAAAAATATTGAAAACAAACTAGAAAACCAAGTCAGAGCTCGGGATCTTCAGTACAAAGTTGCAGAGGCATAAAGTCACACACAGCTATTGGTTGTCACTCATATTGTGTCTGACCCTCTGTTGTCAAAAATGAAAAGGGAAAAATCGACAAGTTACTTCATTCTGATTGTCTTAAAAAAACAGGGTACCAACTGCTGTGGTGAAACTGTGTTTTCTTAGTGTTTACTTCTAAAAATGAGTTTCTTACATGGCTTATAGGTATTAATTGAGTGATGGAGTAGATAGTAATGTCAGCACCATTCCTGTTCATACCATAAGCTCACTGAAAGGGCAGTTTTGGGTTTCACAAATAAATCTTTTAGTGAAACTTTCTCATAAAAGCTGATAGCAGTTGTTCTTCAGTAAAAGCACTTATGTTGGGATGTGGGAAGGGAGGAGTGGGACGGTGGTATATTCCAAGTATGTAGCTTTAAAAGTAACATTTATTGTGTTTTTCTTTTATTATAAACAGAACACATTCTCATGGTAGAAAATTTGGAAAATACAAGAGTTTAAAAAGAAGAAAATAAAAATCACCAGTAATCCAACCACCTTGGAGAATACCGCTGTATTAACGTTATGCAGCTTTTAGATGGCTTAAGCCGTGGATAAACCGAGGCTATCTAGACTAGAGGAATGGATGGGCTTGACACAGTCTTCCATCAATACCACTGTCCTCACCTGGTTCTGACAAGAAATGAGCTGCAAATGTCTTTAGATTACTGCTTCTGGTTAGGTCCAGAATTGGTGAATTTGTATGCTTTCAAGATCAGATGCCTAGATTGGCAACTTGGCTAGCCTCTTATGAAAATTGAGGCACCTATCTGAAACCTTGCCTGGCAGAAGGTCATCCATTCTTCAGCTCCAAGGGCTGAGAGGCAAACCAGGGTGTTTCTGCTTTTTTTCATGAGTGTTGAATGCTAGACACACAAGGAGGATCCTCCTAAAACTGCTTCAATAGGAGGTGAATCAAAGTAGAAATACAGAAGCTAGGTAGTTTGATGAGGGAAGGGCAAAGAACTGACTTGCAGACCTGTCCTGGTACCTCCTTAGTGATAGTCTAGCTTGTGGTTTAACACCATCTACATTGTTGCTAGAGGCAGGTCAGCATTATTGAGAACCTTTTGTTCCTAATCAGGCAATCAATATGTATCAGATGCCTATTTATAAAGTGTGGTGTCGCACTGGTTTTTCTGGTGTTTCTTACCTTTTCACGTTGTTCATATGATTTGCTCAATAACGTAAGGATGTTTTTAGACTGTAGTATATATAACTTCTGCTCAAGCGTTAGATGATGTGACTTAAGAAAATAACACACTGCTGGTAATCAGATGCACAATTAACACAGGGGACCCATGCTCTATAAAGGTCTTTTAGCTGAATTATCATGGTTGAGATGATTTGAAGCTCTCACATCAGAAGGATGCTAGGTCTGCCTTTGGAATCTGGCTGAGCAGCTGCAGGGACAGCTGGTGGTAAAGCATTTGCCCTCCCCCAGTTTAGCAAGAATGCACTGTGCAGCTGTTCTACAAGGCCAGGCTTCTTTACTGTCTTAAAAGCAAGAATTGAGGTGTCCAAAGAACAGAAGTGGAATATTTTACTCTAGTAGGAAAGAAAGGAATAAAAGAATTGAAGTCATGAATGCTGAAATTTCTCAAATAATCAAATTCTAAAAGATTAGAAATTATAAATTGAAACATTAAAGGAAAAAGATTCAATTTAAAAAGATAACTGACAAGATTATTAATATCTAAAATGGGAAAAATAGTAATACTCTATCTTACAATACAGCTGTCACTGTTCTGAGCACTTTATGCTTGTTAACTTGTAAAACACTCATGACTGTGAGGTGGGTGCTGATGCCTCTTTGCAGATGGGTAAACTGAACCATAGTGAGGCCAAAGTGTCCAAGGACACTGGGTGGATATGCTGGAGCCAAAAGTTGAGCCTGGACGCAGAGTCTCTGATAAGAATCACTGTGGGAAAGTGATGGTAGAGTAAAAGGGGAATGTGAAAATCGAAAAAATTAAAAATAAATGGTCATAATAGTCAAACATTTATGAGGAAATTATTAAAAACTGAGTTTTTCTATCATACTTATCATATTGGCAAAAATTTAAATGTCTTATAATACCAAGTGTTTGAGAGGATGTGGAACAAAGGAAACTTTCATACTCGGCTGGAGAAAAGTGTAAATTGGTAAAATCATTTTGGAGAGCAATTTGACAAGGTGAAGATGTACATACTCTGCAGCCCATTTCTAGGCTCATTCCCTCCTAACTCTCAAATGTGTACCCAAGAAGATATGTACAAGCCTTCATTATAGCATTGTTTGTAAGAGTAAAGAAATGGAAACAACCTAAATGTCCATCAGTAGGGGAATGGATAAATAAATTATGGTATATTCATACAATTGAATTCTATATGGCAGTTAAAATGAATGCAATGTTGAGTGGAAAAGTAAGTTACAGAATGATTTGTATAGTGTGGTGCCATTGATCAATGTTCTAAAACATGCAAAACAGTATGCATGTCCACAACTAACACAGTTTGTATGAAAAATGTTTTCAATATGCATGGGTATGTCAAATACCAGGGAGTGGCTGTCTGTGGGGAGAGGAGGAGGGAAAAGGAGAGATGGGAGGAATGGTACACCATGGACGTCAACTGCAACAAACTTCTGCGAGAAGAGCTGAAGTAAATATGGCAAAATGTTAATTTCTTGCTAAGCTGGTACACGGTAGTGGGTGCTCATTTTGTAAATGTTATGTGTACTTTTATGTATACCTGAAATACTTGATAAAAAGTAAAAGTGTAATTTAAAATGCATATGGTAAGAACAAAAGAAAAACAAAAACAGCTATCACTAAATATCAAGGATAAAATAAGTGAAAAATGAAAAGGAGAGAAAAATACTTTAAGACCAGTGGTGGGATGGGACGGGGCAGTTGGGGCGGGGGGAGCCTGAAGTGAGATATGTATGGGGAAACAAATACTTCATTTGAAAATGGTCACAGTGGCGGTGATGGTGATTTTAATGCCAAAATAGTCACAAAGTTTGTAAATCATACCGTCTTGGGTGGTTATGAGGCAAGAGCCTATCAGAACCTCTCCAGGTCCGTGGGTGTTATCTTTGGGAAATGCAAAGCCCTGGGCCCAGGAACTTCTCCTCTGGGAGTTCTTCAGGCTGAGAAGTGTGTGTATCTTGGGACACTTGGCTTAGATGAGTCCCTTTTATTCTGTCTAGAAATGTACTTTTCAAATACAGTTTGGTAACCATAGTGTAGTTTAGATAGTTGTAGTTGAAGTAATGAGAAATTTTCAGTTGAGAAAAGGATGCAGAGAAAAGAATCAGGCATATCTGTAATTTGTATAGTTAACAGCAGCTTATGCAATATGTATGATTAGGTTTTACCCACCTACTTATTATTTAATTGATTTTTTTTTGGACGCTCATGTGGAAAATTTGGATTCTTCAGTGGAATGTGATGAACTGTGTGTGGGGAAATACATCTGGAGAAAGAAAACTTTAGCTTTGAAGGATTTTTTAATTTGCTTTGGAAAATCATATATTTTTTAAATTTGGTATTTACTTGATCTTTTGGTATTTATTTAACTATTGACCCATCATCTGATATTCCCTCCTGTCAAACCCCAGCTGGGATTAGAAGCAGACAGATGAGATTTACATAATTCTAACATTTTTATTTTCTTGAATTTCTTTTGGACCTGAGGTATAAAGCAGCTCACCTGTGTGTTTCTTTGAAAATTTAAAAAAATCTTGTGTGTGTTGGTTCGGTGATTTATTCATCACTCTGCACTCTAAGTGGTCTTTTTAGTTGTATTTACAAGATATTTAGAATATGCTTTTGAAGAAAATATTTTTTAAAAGTCTTCTTTCTACCCTTCTTTTAAAAAAGCAGTAATAAATGCACGTGATAAAAAAATTGAGTGAAAAAAAGGGTAAAGTGAAAACCCTTGCCCAACTCAGACCTCTTCCCTAATCCCTCTCTTCAGCTCCTGTGTATTTCCTTGTTTTATGCTTACACAAGTACTTGCTACATTAAACCAAGTGAAATTGCCATTTTTGTAAGTCAGAATATAGGCAGTTTAATTTGGTTTAATGTATATTTCTTTTTTTAATGTATAGGGTCATATACTGTTATACATCTTGCTTTTTTAAAATTTAAATCTTGGGGCTTATTGCATGTCTGTTTATACAGATATTTACCTTGTTATTTTTCTTTGCTGCAGAGGATTTTATTGGACAGATTACTCATGTAGTCCATTAGATTGTATTAGTATATGTATTAGTAGGTGTTGTATATGTGCTCAATTTGTATTTACATATAGATTATTTATAATTATTTTTATTGTAGGGATTTTTTTTTTTTTTTTGAGATACAGTCTTATTATGTTGCCCTCGGTAGAGTACCGTTGCGTCACAGCAACCTCAAACTCTTGGCCTTAAGCGATTCTCTTGTCTCAGTCTCTCCAGAAGCTGGGACTACAGGTGCCCGCCACAATTCCCAGCTAATTTTTTTTTGTCGAAATTGTTGTTTAGTTGGTCTGGGCCAGGTTCGAACCCACCAGCCTGGGTGTATGTGGCCAGCACCCTACCCACTGAACTACAGGCGCCGCCCTATTGTAGGTTTTTTTTTTTATTTAGTATGTAGATGATTTCCAGTTTTAAAATTTGTGTTATATATATACAACTATATAATAATTATCTTTTTACGTTTTACACTCAAGTATATCTGTGGGATAAATTCCTATTAAATTTCTTTTACTCAGTTGGATGAAAAAGCATATATAATTTTAATTCCAGACAGAAATCTAATTTTGATTAAATAACATATGTTTATTCAGTTGATGGTTATAAGTCACTGCATATTTGTCAGTGACTCACCATTACACCTGACTCCTGCTTTTGTAATTTCTTTGTTGATCTGGTCAGATCCTGAAAGTATTGCTTTATAATTGGGGGGAAAAGGAAATAATGCTTTTATGGCTTGCAGAGTTCTATGCACTACGTATTTATGTTGTGGTTTGAGAGAGTCAGTAAATAGCATCTCCTTCTCCTTGTAAATCCAGAATCAGCCGAGAGATGGACATAGAAGATGGGCAAATGGTAATCAGATATTGCCTACGTTATGGCTGCAGCTGTCAGTAAACAGGGCCTGAAGTCAGATAGCCTAGGTCTGTTACTAATTTCCCCACAGTAATACAACTGGGCAACAGAAGCCCTCGTGAACTTTAAGCCTGGAAAAACAGAGTCCAGTGTCCTATCGATGTTTAAGTTCCCAGAGAGTGAGAAAAAAAGAGGCCAAGACTCTTAGGGTCCGCGCCTCTTCCCCCTTATTAGATAAATTGTTATTTATCTTCTGGGATAAGTTACCCAGGGGTAGGGAGAGGAGAGGGCTCTTCGGGAATAATTAATCTAGCAAATCGACATGGAAATGAAGAGGAATAATCTTTCCTAAATGGTCATCCTGTATTTTAGAGCAAAATGTAGCATGTTATGTATGAAGTAGCTAGAGAAATAAAGTTTTCCATGTAATAGTAATACATGGAGCTCCTGGGAAGAACTCTGTTCCTTACCCTCTGTTCAGTACTCTCACTGTGTCACATGGTCTTTGAGAGTAAATAATGACTTGTATCTCCTGAGTCTTTCCCATTCTTATAACTTATTGTGCAGATGTCAGATTTGCTCACCAGCGTTATAAAGATCCTGGGCTGCAGTGTTTTAGATGATCAATTTACTGTGCCCACTTTGCCTTAGTAATAGGTGTGGCCACATTAGTGAATATGAAAATTTACTAGTGTTAATAAATCAGTATATACTCATATGTTAATAAACATTATACTTGTATGCTAGCTATTATGACAAACGTTAATACTATTATAGTACTATATATTATAGTAACATTCAGCATTGATTTAACAATATTAAGGTTCTGTTGATGGTGGACAACGTCAGAAATTAACAAAAACAGTCTCTGTGTTCCAGACAGCAGGCCAGCACTGTGAAGGCCTGTGATGGGAAGGAGCATGTTGCATTTATGGAATCAGTAGTGTACCAGATCACCTGAGTACAAAGGAGGGGGAGAGGTGGTCAGGTGCTAGACTATGGAGGGCCATGTAGTGCTGTGTTAAGGCTGTTGAGTTTTAAGAGCAGTGAGAAGACAGTGAAGGATTTTAAATAGATGGGAGGTAGCATGATTAGGACTTCATGAAAGATGATTCTGATGGGGTAAGAATGGATTAGAAAGGGATCAGCATGGACGTGAGTTAGGAGGCAGAGGCAATGGTGGCTTAGAGCTACATAAGGCAGTGGGAATGGAAAAATGGAAGGATTCAAGATATTTTGGAGGTAACCTTAATGAAAGTTGCAGTGGTTCTTCCTGGATGGTCCCTGAGAGAGAAAATGGTTGGAATTGTTCTAAGGTTTGTGCCTTAAGTAGTTTCATGACTTACAAGCCCACTCACTAACATTTGGATCACTGGAAGGAATACATTGTAGGAAGTAGAATTTGACTTCACTTTTGGACATACTGAACTGAAGTGCCTTTGAAGCATATAAATTGGAATGTCGTGTAGATAGTTATATGGGTCTAGAACTCTGAGAGTTGGGTAGAAGACAAATTTGGGATAGTGTAGATGGTTTGAAATTGTAGATGTGGGTGAGGCTGCTTAGGGGAGTGGTTGTCAACTTGGACTGTACATTGGAATCACTTGGACTTTGAAGAAATATACCACCCGCACTAAAGATTTTGATTTAATTAATCTAGAGTAAAGTTCAGGCATTGGGCTTTTAGAAGCTCCCCAGATAATACTAACGGGCTGTCAAGGTTGAGGCCCACAGTCTGGTGAGAACACAGGCTGAGATGAGAAGAGGAGCCAAGATTGAGCCTGGAGAAACAGATAGTTAATTGCCAATTATAGAAGGCCCAACACACGCAGGCCTCTATTAAGAGGTGACCCTCTAGGCTCGGCACCTGTGGCTCAAGCAGCTAAGGCCCTAGCCACATACACCAGAACTGGCAGGTTTGAATCCAGCTCTGGCCCGCCAAACAACAATGAGGGCTGCAACCAAAAAATAGCCAGGCGTTATGGCAGGTGTCTGTAATCCCAGCTACTTGGGAGGTGGAGGCAGGAGAATTGCTTGAGCCCAGGAGGTGGAGGTTGCTGTGAGCTGTGATGCCATGGCACTCTACTCAGGGCAACAGCTTGAGGCTCTGTCTCCAAAAAAAAAGAAAAGATGTGACCCTCTAGAGAGGTAGGACAAAGACTTAAGTCTCTAATGTCATGAAAGGAAGCAAAAGAGTGGCCAGCAGTGTCTGCTGCTGCTAACAATCTGGAATTTGGATTTAGCAAAATGGAGATTATTTATTTGCTACAGCAAGAATTGTCTGTAGGAAGCTTAGGACAGAAGATGGTAAGATGGGATCGAGAAATGTGAGGAAATGGAGACACCTGGCTTTGAAAGGTGTTCGGGGAGAGAGACCCACTGTTAGCCTAGGAGGTGTACCATTGCATTAGGATGTTTTTGGCTGCAGGTAACAATCAGTTGGCTCAAATGGTGGACAAACTTTATTCGAGAGTTACAGTAGAAGGTTGCTATGGGTTGTATATTTAGAGGTCAGTGTCATCAGAGACTTAGATTTTTCCAGCTTCCATGTGTAACTAACTTGGTCCTCAGGGTACCCCCTCATGACTGTAATTCAGACATTTCCAGTAAAAAGACACGTTTGTCTTGAATCTTTTAATCTTAATACATGCTGAAAAGTATACAAATGTTAAGTGTACAGGCTGAATTTTGAGAGATCAAACAGTTGTAACTAGCACACAGATCCTAACCCCAAACCCCTTGTTCCTTCTTCTGGTCATGGCCCACCTCCTACCCTAGGGTAACTACTGTCCTTATTTCCATAGGGTAATGGTGCCTGTTTTTTTGTGCAATATAAATGGAGTAATATGCTATGTGCTCTTTTATGCTTGGCTTTCAGCATTGTTTTTGAGATCCATATTGTTGCACGTAGTTGTAAAATGTTCATCTGTTGCATGAATATACCATATTTTATCCATTCTGTTAAGGGGCATTTAGGTAGTTTCAAGTATTTGGCTTTTATAGATAGTATTGTTGTGAACATACATCTTCATTTCTGTTGAGTGTACAGTCAAGAAGTAGAAGTGTTGGAATAGAGGGCATGCTTACGTTCGATTTTAATTTTCCTTTGGTTGTATCATTTTACATTCTTACCAGAAGTGAATGGGAGTTTCTGAGAGTTTTAGTTCCATGCCTTCACCAACACTTGTTACTTTGCATGTTTCAGTTTAGATATTTTGGCCATATGGTACTGTGATTTTTATTTTCAGTTACATAAGTTGATTAAGGATATTTCAATTGAGCATCTTTTCATGTGGTTATTGACATTTGTGAGCAGTTTTTGCTGTTTTTCTCTTGAGTTAATGTTTTATTCATTTGTAGGAGTTTTTTGGTTTTTTTTGTAGTCTGAATATGAGTCGTACTTACCTATATATAGGTCATACTTACCTATTACAAGTGTCTTGTAGACTCAAGACACTTGAGCCAAAACTCAGTAGCTTTCTTTTTCACTATTGATGCTTTTACAAAGAAAATTAATTTTAATGTATTTTATCAATGTTCTTCTTTATAATAAGTGGTTTTGTGTTCTGTTTATAGTCCTTGCCTACTCTGAGGTTTCCAAAATATTCTGTTTCTTCTATACATTTGATTATTTAGCTTTGATATTAGGCTCTGAAGTTCCTCTGGACTTGCCTTCTGTTTTTAGTGTAAGGTAGAGTTCAAGATTCCTATGAATGTCCAGATGATCCAGCACTGCTTATTAAAAGAGTATAGTTTCTGCAGTATCACTTTTGTCATAAATTAGGTGATCCTATGTAAGGATTCATTTCTGGTTTCTCTGTTTTACCATGTTGATCAGGTTGCCTTACAGAGCTGTTCTTTGTACATGGCCTTTCTGTAGGTATTGATGTCTAGGAGTATAAGTTACTTATTTTTTGTTTGTCATTGTAATCTTTTTTAGAATGATGAATTGATACACATATGAATATAAAATGATGAATCAGGAAAGCTTAAGCTAGATAAATAGGAAAGTTAAAGAGAAAGTGGGTAAATCAGTGAGTTGGGCACCCTGAGAAGATAGTAAGAATAGTTGGACAGATAAGATGGATTGTGGGGAAGAGTTGGACGCCTAAATTAGTGATTTTGGAGTTCAGACAGTTCTGAGTGGTCTTAAGTTGCCCAGGGGATGATGATAGGTGGCTAAGTTGGGGTAGAAGAGGAGGTCATTGAAGATGCAGGAGCCTGGGAAATGGAGAGCTTAGGATTGGGTCTGTTAGTATTTGGCATTGTACAAGGTATTTTTTCTATTGAATCTTACTTAGTGTCAAACTCAAACCAGGTAGAAAAGAATTGTTATCCTCACTTTACGGACAGGTTAATAACTTCTAAAGGTCCCGAGAGAATTAGTGATTGAGGCTTGGTGCCTGTAGCTCAGCAGCTAGGGTGCCAGCCACATACACCAGGATTGGTGGGTTCGAACCCGGCCTGGGCCTGCCAAACATCAATAACAACTACCAAAAACAAAAGGCCGGGTGTTGTGGCAGGCACCTGTAGTCCCAGCTACTTGGGGGGCCGAGGCAAGAGAATCACTTAAGCCCAAGAAGAGTTTGAGGTTGCTGTGAGCTGTGATGCCATGGCACTCTACCAAGGGTGACATAGTGAGACTCTGTCTCAAAAAAAAAAAGAAATAAAATAAAAAGAATTAGGAATTGAGTTAGACCCAACCCAGGTGTCATGTCCCAGCATTCAGGCTCTGTTTCAGATAGCTTAGTTGATGTGTTGTGTGAAAGACCTGGGAGTTATATTTTTGGAGATTAGAATTCTTACTGACATGCAGAAATAGTGCAGAAAAACATACAAATAATAAGATATGCAAAGATAGGATGTTGGTAAGTTATGTGAAGTATTTAATACTCTAGAAGTATTAAATGTAGTTATTCTTGGGTAGTTGTGATTGTGACTCTGGGTGACTTTTTCCCTTTGTTTTACTTTTCTGTATTTTCCAAATTTCCTATAATGGACGTATATTATGTGGATTATTAAAAATTATATTTTGACTATATAATATCGGTGAACAATTCACAAAGTATAAATAAACAGTATGTAATGCTTTTATAATAAAAGAATAAACATATTTAAATATTTTATTTCTTGCTTTTATTTTTAGAAATGCACTTGGTGATGGAAAGAGAGCCACTATTCTGAAGAGCACTTGGCCAAAGGTAGATTTCTTCTGTATTTCACATGTGAGCAAATGATGCCATACAACTTCAGAAAAAAACCTGTTTACATGTTGTGTTTGTATGTAAAAATGCTGTATGAAATTATGTGAGCTCAAGAATATCCAAGGGGAATCTTCATTTCCACTATCAGCACGGGTACTTAGCCATAGGGAGAGGCTGTGTGTATGTGTGAGGAGCACCCATCTTGAGGATGCCTTAGTGTTGAGAGGTACCCTCTGCAAATTCTGGGTAGATGTCCTTGAATGTGAAAAATGAAACTGCACAACTTAGAAGAAAACTCATAGGAGGTAGGAAAGGATTTCTTAACCCACAAATCAGCAATGAAAAAAATAACTTGATGTGTTGGGCTGTATCAAACCTAGAAACTTCTGTATGTCAAAGGACACCATGAATGAAATAGTATTTTGGGAGGAAGTAATTTGTAACATACACAACTGACAGGATATCCAGAATATGCAGAGAACTCCTAAAATAAATAAGAAACCCAAAAGAAAATGAGCCACTAAGATGAACCAATAAGACAATTAAGGATTTCATAAAAGAGTAATCCAGAATGGCCAATAGAAATAAGAAACTATGTTCTATTTCCTAGTACTTAAAATTTTAGGGGATTGTTAACAGATAAGGAAAAGTGAAACTAGTAGAGCAGAATAGAGGGTCTCCACACAGACCCTCATATACATGAGTAAAGAACACGGTATGTTTGGGTCCTTTAGTTTGGCAAGAAGGAAGGAGACCAACAGTCCTGAGTGTGTGTAGGAACAGGAACCTTTAGTAAATTGGTGAGAGTGTGGATTGCTTATACCCAACTTATGGAGGACTAGGATGTACATAAGTATTTGTACCCTAGAAGATTTCTTGCATACATATACAAGGTGAGATGTAAAGGTTGGTCGTTACAGCATTATTTTGATGGCACAGAATTCAAATACCTGTTGCTTGATAAAGCAGCAGATGAATGTGGTATTTGTATTTGCTTAAAGTTGTTACTCAGATCTATCTGATCTGTCTCCCATCTTGAACACCCATTATTTCTCTGACCTCATTCCTACCATTCTCTGCTTGGTTCACTTTATGTTGGCCTCTTGGCATCCTCGCTGTTCTCAAACATGCCAAACCTGCTTCCACGTTGTACTTGCTCTTCCCTCTACCTAGAACACTCTTCTCCAGAGCATTAACCAGCTTCTTTATTTCCTTCCATTCTTCATTACAAGTTCTCTTAGTGGAAACTTCCCTGGCCATGTTATTAACATGCCACACCTACCCCTCCCTAGACACTTCCTGTCTTCTTGACCTGTTTTTTTTTTTTTTTTCTCTTAGCACTTACCATTATTGAACATACAATATTTGAGTTATTTATTGTGTGTCTTCTAGTATAATGTGAGTTCCACAAAGGAAAACTTTCTTAGTCTGTTTGGTTTATTCTTGATGTCAGACTGCCTGATCCTTAGCAGAACTCAATAGTAAATATCTGTTGACTTGGTAAATGAATAAATCAAATACTAGATTGTAGTTGAAATGAGTTGACTAGTTAATATCTATAAATTTAAAAAAGTGTTAAATGAAAAAATTAGTAAAAGCATAATATAGACTGTAAGAATACCCATCTTAAGTCATTGTTGCTTCTGGGCAGTGAGAGAGGGAGAGGTGATTGGAAACGGGTATAAAGGAAATTTCAACTGTATCTCTGTAGTTTTATTTCTTTACCAAAAAAAGAACCCAAAGCACATATGACAAAATATTAAGAGTTAATTCTGAGTGTTGTTATATTAATCTCTAATTATAAAAATCTTTAAAAAAATTTTTTAAATAGAACTTTAAATAAGACACAGAAATTTATATGTTTCATTATTCATTCCTGGTTTTGCAGAATTTGTTTTTAAAACCAGAGGGAGTAGAATCATAGAATCTTAAGGCCATAGAGAATTTAATCTAGACTCTATGGATAGACTTTGTTTGATTGATTGTAGTATTTTACTGTTTTCTAAAAATGAATTTTTCCTTTACATTAGCATGTGATAAAAAAGAAAAACAGTATAGAAGGGTATAAAATCAAAGGGAAAAGACAGCTGGAGATCTTTCAAAAATATTTCTTTGCCTTTCCCCACCAACTTGTGACTCAGGTGGCCTAGGAGAGTATCTAGTAGCATAGAGATTTTAAAATTCTCCAGGTGGACTTCTAGGTCCAAATTTTAGAATCATTTTTAAAATGCCTTGCTTTACACTTGATGAAATTGAGTCCCAGAGGGGTGAAATGACTCTTGTGAGGTTTCAGGGCAAGTGGGTTTAGAATCCTGTAATGGATGGTGGAGGGTGATCAGTTTAGTGGCTTTTTTTGTTTGTTTGTTTTTTAGAGACAGAGTCTCACTTCATAGCCCTTGGTAGAGTGCTGTGGCATCACACAGCTCTCAGCAGCCTCCAACTCCCGGGCTTAGGTGATTCTCTTGCCTCAGCCTCCCAAGTAGCTGGGACTGTAGGCACCCGCCACAATGCCTGGCTATGGCTATATATATATATATTTTTTGTAATGAGTCATTCTTTTGCCTGAAACAAAATCTTTGATAATTCCTGAACCTGGCGTTTGGCAGATACTCTATCAATATTAGTAAAATGAATGAAGGATAGAATTTTGAATACTGAAATCCAGACCATGCTACTGTCTTCCAGTGATACCTAGAGCTATTTAATCATTACCAGTTTAAAAAAAAACAAAAAAAGAATATTAAACCTTTCTGAATTATTTTGAAGACTTTATGGAGAGTGTTAAATATTAACATTTACTCTTTTATTGGGTTTTATGATGTGTCGTATAATTATGTAGATAAAAACACACAACCACTAGTAAGTATTCAGAAACTTTGGCAACTGTGTAACTAGGTTATTTTTCCTTTTATTTTACCAGAAAGCTATGCTCATTAAAGGATAGTTTAAATTTCAGAAGTAAAAGTAAATTTTGCAAGGCTTATTCTTTACTTTTATAAGAGTTACTTATGTGCCTGAGTCTATGAAGTCATACCTCTAAGACAGAAGCCTGCAGAGGAAGGTACTCTTTAGATTTCTGTTTTAGAGTAGGCCTTTTTTCCCTTTTTTGCCAATAGAGAAGGCTAGTACAGTGTCACCTGTCTTAGACTTACTCCTAGGCTTTAGAGAGAGTGAGTCATTTGAGCAAAAGAATGAGAATTTTTATGGTAGAATCAACAGATGTTTGTGGACATGTCTGTGTGCATGCATTGCCTTTTGATGTATGTTATGCAGGATAGCCTATCCCTATAGCCTCAAATATCCTCAAGAACCTTTTGATTTTGAAAGGTATAAATAGGATTCCCTTGTTAGTGAGGGAAGCCTCACTCAGATTTAGTGTAAATAGAAAAGGGACTTTATTAACTCATGTGACTGAAAAGTCTGGGTTAGCTTCAGTCGTGGCTGGTTCCAGATCTGTACACATTTTTCCTTCAGTTGCTCAGCTTTGGTTCCCTGTTTCTCAGCTTCATGTTTAGTCTTTTTTCCCTGAGTTCTCTGTATTTCATTTTACATAGGATTCCCATGTCCTCAGGTTCACTCATCTTTTCTTCTTGAGTATCTAAACTGCCTTTATTTTCATACAATATATTTTTCATCTTAAATGCTATAATTATCATCTTTAGTTTTTTTTTTTTTTCCTTCTTTTTTTGAGACAGAGTCTCACTCTGTCACCCTGGGTAGAGTGCCATGGCATCATAGCTCATAGCAACCTCAAAGTCCTGGGCTCAAGTGATCGATCCTTTTGCCTTAGCCTCCTAAATAGCTGGGACTATCAGCACCCAGCTAGTTTTTCTATGTTTAGTAGAGCAGGATCTTATCCTTGCTCAGGCTGGTCTCGAACTCCTGAGCTCAAGTGATCCACCTGCCTTGGCTCTCCAGAGTGCTGGGATCACAGAAGTGAGCCTCTGTGTCCAGCCATACTAAGAAGGTAAATTGGATCTTTTTGTGTATTTTATGTCTTTATTTAGTATGTTCAATCTTTCTTTTACTTTCTTGAATGTTTGAGATATAGTTGTAATAACTGTTTGAATGTCCTTGTATACTAATTCTATCATCTGTTATTTTGTGGGTTGTTTTCAATTGACTGATTTTTCTTTTTATGATATGTTTTCCTTCTTTGGTAATTTTTGACTGGATGCCAGACATTGAATTTTAACTTGTTTGATTCTGTATATTTTCCTATAAATATTTTTGAGTGTAGTTAAGTAACTTGGAAACAGTTTAGTTCTTTCTTTGGGGTCTTGTTTTCAGCTTTGTTAAGTGGGCCCATACTGGCATTTTGTGTAGGACTACTTTTTTCACCACTACTGAGGCAAAACTTTTCGGGGTACTCTACTTGGTGCTCCATGAGCTATGCTGTTCTCCACTCTGGTCGGTGGCATCCGGAACTATCCTGGCTCTGTGAGTTCTGGCTGCTATTCCTTGTAAGTCTTTCATGTAGTTCTTTTGTTGGCCATGGGTAGTTGCCCCACATGCCTGTGCTAATCAATATTCAGCTGAAAACTCAAGGGGCACACTACGCAGTGTTCTGGAATTCTCTGTCTACGCACCTCTCTCCTTTCTGGTTCTCTGCCTTTTGAACTTGAGCTGCATTGCTCCTCCAGACTCCCAGCTCTGTTTCCTTAGCTGAGAGAAACTCTGAGTATCTGCCTAGGTTCCCTGTTCCTGAGCTGTAGCTTAGACTCAGTAAGCTGGAGCAGGCATGGGGCTTATTTTGTGTGTTTCTTATCTCTTAGTGATCACATTTTGTTTCCTAATAATCCAGTGTCTTGCAAGCCTATCATGTCTTTTGTTTTTTTCTTTTGTTTGTTTTATGTAGAGGGGTAGATTTATTCCCTGTTACTTCTTCATCTTGGTCAGAAGTGGAAGTTGAAGGATAGGCTTTCTTGGCTTCATTTTTAAAAAGACTTTTACCATGTAGTGGGATCCTCAAACTGATATTCTTAATAGCTGTTAATTCCAGCAAAAAGAGAACTTAAATCTTGGTATCTGTAAGTAAACATCAGGAATGCCTCAGACTGATTCTGATTGAATCAGAAACTCCTCTTAGAGATGAAATAATTTAGAGCTGATTAAAAGGGGGAGAGGTGGATGGAAGAGCTGGCTTGAGTGCATCCTTCGTGTCTGTGCTCTGCAGAGACTTTGGAAAACTGCCATGCACCCTGACTGTTCTTCCAGATCTCAATGGTCCATGGACCATTGCTGAGACCTGGGAAATGGTACATTTTGATTGGCCAGTCTCTTAGGGACACTGCCACTCTTCCTCCCTCCCAGCCATTGTTGGGTTGGGAGCATGAGACTTGACAGTCCTGCCCTTACTGTGAGGAGTAGGGACATGATGGTTCCGTAAGGAGGGGATGCCAGGCAGATGAGCAGTAGGGAGCGCCCATATACAGGTATGTGATGGAGATGAGATGGTGTCAAGGAAGAGCAAACCTTAGTAACGGTGTAGGGAGTTCCTCTGAGGTGCTGCTAATTTAAGCTTCATTGAAACAGCTCCTTTCTCAATCAATAACATTTATACTGGGTTTTATAGGATTTAGAGAAGAGGATCTAATAACAGAAAAATGAGGGGGGGGAGAAATAAAGTATTCTCTACAAATTTAGCCAGTTTGGTTTTTGATCTGTCATCATTTCTCATGTTAGCTATGTTTATTTTTGCAGTTAGCTAAACTTTGAAGTTGACAAATGCCTAAGGCAGTGGTGTCCAAACTTTTTCTGTGTCATAGATTGGAAGAATAAGAGTTTGTCTTGGACCACATATTAGGTACACAAACACTAAGGAAAGATGATTAGCAAAAAAAAAAAAGAAAAGAGTAATGCATACTTTTCATGATCTTTAACACAACAGATAAAAAAAATCCTCACAGGCTCAGAGCCCATAGCTCAGTGAGTAGGGTGACAGCCACATGCACTGAGGCTGGTGGGTTCGAGCCTGGCCTGGACCTGCTAACCAACAGTGACAACTTCACCCGAGAAAAGAAGTCCTCACAGAATAAAGTGTGCAACCTGTGGGCTACAGGTTGGACACCGCTAGCCTAGAGCATAGTATTTGACCTTGTAGCATATGTCTGAGAGTTCCCTTTATCTTACATCTCAATTGTCAGGAAACAGACTCTTTCCCCTTTAAATAACACTAGAGTTTAATGAAATGCAATCTAAATTGGGAGCTTTGCTCTAAGCCTAAGTAGTCTGTCTAAAAAGATGCCAGAAGGTTCCTCATGGTACGCGTGGCCACGTGATTGTTTCTAGCTTCTTTCAACGGAAAAGCTAATCTTCCTTAAAGAGTTACTTACGTTGATTTTATCTTTTCTCCTAGATTCTCATTGAATCAGAATGTTCTTTATAGAATGTGTAGTAAGGAGGACAGAGTTCTAGAGCAGGTGTCTCATAAAATCAAGTTCTTTGGTTTGCCTCTAAGTGCGACTTTAGGCCAAGGTCTGGCCTCTTTTTCTTGTACATCATCTCTCCATTGGTACTATGCCTAAAATGGGAGTTTAGTTTGTGAGTAGCTAGAAGGGGTTTGATTGAGTTAATCCCAGGTTTTGATACTATAAACCTTCTAGATTTAAAAGTTTATGCTTTATGTATAAGATTGCTATAAATGAAGCTAGCAGGGATTTTTGTTCTGTGGCAAAAAACAAAACAACCCTTATCATTGGACTTAAAAGTAAATCACTGGTTTTGGACTTTTTCTTAGAGCCAGAAACTTCTCTTAGAGATGAAATAATTTAGAGCTGATTAAAAGGGAGAGAGGTGGATGGAAGAGCTGGCTTGAGTGCATCCTTCGTGCCTGTGCTCTGCAGAGACGTTGGAAAACTGCCTTGCTTCTTCCAGATCTCAACCCCTTTTACTTTCTCCAAGGTGTGGGGAATGTGATGCCTTAGAGACTATCATTGCCTTAAAGTATTCTGGGAAAATTATAAAGAGTGACTTTTATACTTTATCTGGCACAAAATGATATATTTCATTCCTTATTAGTAAAATAAAACAAAAATTGAATTCTTTCTTGGGGGTACAAAAGTCTCTTAAGCAAAAATATTGATCCTTAGTTGTTAAAAATTATTTACCTATTTATAATTTTCACTTCATTCATTTTATTTCCTGAGGGCTTAACATTTTTATTTTTCATTATTAGGGGCCTAATCTAATATTGTAAGCAGTGAATCAGTTTTCAAGCAAAGTATTTTTCCTTATCTATTTTCTTTAACTTAAATATATTTTTGAGAAAAAAATAAATTTATCTTTTTGGAACAGGGTCATTATCGTTATTGTGATGCTCTTTCTATGCTGGGGGAATATGACTGGGCCCTTCAAGCAAACATAAAAGCTCAAAAACTCTGTAAAAATGACCCTGAGGGAATCAAGGATCTTATTCAGCAGCATGTAAAGTTACAAAAACAAATAGAAGACCTACAAGGTATTTCACCTAAGATTCTTTTGGTTATAGTTGAATTCCCTTTAAAACTTTGGAAGGTGGGTTTCTTGGATTAATGGAGGATCATAAATCAGTTCTCAGATGATTTGTTCTTATTTTGTTTTGTTGTCTTGGTCATGTCACTTAAGATTTCTATTTCTATCTGTGTAGAGTTACATTATTGTTAACATTCCATTAGGTAATTATAAATTATTTATGTTTTTTATTTGAAACAGACAGCAATCAAATTGTTATTATTTATCCTTCTGTAGAAAAATATCTTTCCCAGAAATTTTGAATGAAGTAAGAGCTTTTTGAAACAAAATAATTTTTAAATTTTCCCTTCATTATTAAAAATTATTTCCTAAAGAAGAAGTTCTTCAGTAGAGTTGCTTAATTTTTTGCATCATATTTGTGGCTAATTCTATAGTGTGCTAAACATATATGTATATATATGTGTATTTTATATGTGTATATATATACACATATATGTATCAGGAATTGGCTGTGCAGGCTGAGAGTGGTAGGTTTTCATTATTCTGCCATTGTTTTCTCTTCTAAGTCATTTTACTTTTTCCAATGCCTGAAATTCCTTAGCTTTACATTTTTAGCATATAGGTCTTTCCTATTTTTTCTTTTTTGGGTATTAGTGTCTTATGGAGCTGAGCTTAATCCTATTTCCCTGAGAGATGTTGTCATCAAACATAACATGATTATAAGATTGTGAGCTCCTTGAAGACAGGTACCATCTCTGATTCAAATTAATATATTGCTGTCATCTTGTCAGTGATCACACGTAGTGGAATGTCAGGCAAGGTTTGTGTAACTTCTTGTTGACACCATCCTAAAACCGAAGACATCTAGAAATGTAAAATTGCTTAGGTTTGCTTTTCAGTTTTCTAAATTTGATGATCTTACAATCAGCTTAAAGGAAATTTGAAAATCGTTTTAACATCTGTGTTGCCAATCCATTGATTACTGTGTGTGTGTGTGATTGACTTTTATAGGTCGAACACCAAATAAGAATCCAATAAAAGCCTTTTATGAGAGTAGGTGAGTTAATAGCAGGTCAGTAGCTACTTCTTGGGATGGCTTTGCCCATGAATTTAAGAATCACTTGTGTTTGATGCTTTAAGCTAATAACAACCACAATAAAGTTGGGGATGGAAGAAAGGCAGGTGGTTCATGTTTAGGATCAGGTGACCTATAAGTTGTCAGATTTAAGTTGCTGATGTTTTACTGAATCATTTGGATACGTACATATTGGAGATGGGTAGCCTGAGTCTGTGGGAAAAGAGAGGTGATATGTAAATTGAATGCTGCTTTGCTAGAGCTGGGTAGTTTGCCCACAGGAGTCTTGGCAGCAGAGAGCAGGGACCAGCCTGTGTGCCTTGTGCTGTTCACCTCTGTCCTGGAAACATCTGCTTCCAGACTCCTGATGTCTTTCAAAGGCTCAGATACTTCCTGTTAAAAATAGGCAACAGATATGCTCACAAGAAAACAAAGAGTAGCAAGGATTCTAACTTATCTGCATTTAAAATAGCTTGAGCTTTTTCCACATGGTCATTTAGAAGCCAAGGATATTGAAGCTGCTAATTCTGTAGAGTGCTGGACATACAGCCATGAACAGAGCGTGAGGGCGAGCAAGTGCAGAAATTGGCTGTGGAGGCTTTCGTTTAAATATAACTTAATGTTAATATCCTGATTTAACTTACATTTAAATTTAAAATAAGACAACTTAGTTATTTTGGTAGTAGAACCCAGGATACTGTTTTTGAACTGTTCTTAATTTATTTTGAGTTTAATACCAAATGTTTATACAGGGTGTCCATAAAGTTCATGTGCATTTTAAAATAGTATTAACATGAATTTTATGGACACTCTATAGATAAAGCCCCCTATCTCAGAGGTAGAAATCTTTTTTAAAAAACAATTATTCCTTGCTTTCAAGGAAAAGACTATGATTGCTGCAACCTGTTTGAAGGGGAACTTTTTAAAAATCCTGAATAACTAATGGGAATAAAATGATCATTTATTTTATCCCCTTTCAGGGCCTACACATCTAAGAGTTTGTCACCACCTACATTTAGTACTTCACTTAACTTTGTGGAGAAGCAAAGGAATTTCAGAAAAACTAAGCACGCAATGGCAAACGGCGGTAATCAGAATCTAAAGGTAAGCTACGTTAAGAACTAAAATTATTTCAAGTGTAGATCTGTTCTAAATGGTATCTTGGAACTAAAGTTCTCATTTTCATAATA
>NW_003852575.1:2389390-2399304 GCF_000181295.1 Otolemur garnettii | reverse complement strand
CACTTTGGGGGTACAGTGTGGTGTTTTCATATACAATCCAAGACACTTCCATCAAACTGGTTAACATAGCCTTCATGTAACTTTCGTAGTTATTATGTCAAAACATTCATATTCTACTCATAGAAAGATTCACTTGTACCCTTACAAGATGAGAATGATTCTCTTTTTAATAAATAATCTGTCTATCTCATATAACTCCATAAGTAGACTCTTTCAGATTTATAGAATTTCTTTTGAAATATTACTTATATGTCTTCAAAAATATCTTTTCTAGATATGCTTTTGCCTCTTAGTCCTATAATATCTCCCAGCCAGTCACTTGGGAATAAGTGACAGTGGAGCCTGGTGGCCACATCACTCTCTCTCTCCCAACCCTCATAAGGTTTTGGAATTTTCTTTTTCTCCCTTTTCCCCTTTTGCAATGCATTAGCCTAGCTACCCAACTAGTGCTGTGCTGCCCAACTTGTGCTGTGCTGGGCCTTCAAGGCCCCTGGCTACCCACATCTGCCTCAGGTATTTCTGCAGCCTCTAATACAGCGGTCTTGTCCCTTGATTCATAGCTATGTTCAGCACATGTCTTATTCTGATATTTTCTCCAGAGTGCCAGTAATCCTCCAGACTGGCTCTGTGATCAGATGTGCCAGATGAGCTCTACCTGAATTTTTATTCTGAGTTGCAGTTTACACAAAACTCAGCAGCTTTCACCAAGTCCATATTTGTCTTTCTCTTCAGAGTTTGAGGAGAGAAAAAGAAAACAGTATTTTGGCAATCCACCTACTATACAGTCCTTTGTTGGTACTATTGAAAATCTCCAAGAAGCTACTTTTACCTAGGGAGAGGAGCATAGGGAAAGATGTGATAGTGTTAATGCAGAAAACACATTATTGAACAACTGCCATGACTGGCATCATACCAGGCATCAGAAATAGAATTGTTGTTCAAGAATTTGTCATATCATATCATGTTCTCTTGTCATTAATTGTCATTTTGTTTGCTTGTTTATACATTTAGGCTTAATAACCAGCTTTGTCTTTTAAGTACTTGAGTGAATTCTGTTGTATTCTATTCTATTATGTAGCTATTGAATTCTTCATGACTGTATTTTTTTTTTGCATTGTGTAAGTCTCATTAACTTTGTATTCATGGGCAGGTGGTAGATGAGGCTTTGAAGGTAGATGATTGTGACTGTCATCCTGAATTTCCACCACCATCAAGTGAGTATTTTCTTTTCCTGTATAAGTTATTGTCAAGTTGATGTACTACTGCCTACACTTTTATGCCTTTAAATTTGCACAAGGCTCATGTATATTTGTTGTTCTTTTACAGTATTTATTTGAAATCAAAGTTTAGTTTTTTAATACTATTTAACAAATTTAATTATGGAAATCTAAATGAAAGGAATGGAAAAGATAAAGTACATTTCTCCTTTTGGTCTGCTTCTTAGTTTTCTTTAAGGCCATTGTTTCTTATTCTTGAAAGTTTTCATTTTTGCTTCCCAACACCCAAGGGACCCTTTTAGACCTTTTTTTCCTAATTGGTCTCCTCTATGAACATTTAGTACCACAGGTACTGTTTATGTACTATATGTGCATCTGTACTTTATATACAGAAAGAGTTAGACTTTTTCCATCTATCAATAACTAATTTTACCTTAATGGGGATGATATTGTGCCTGCTGAGAATTGATGCTTGTCTTAGTTCATTTGAGCTGCTATAACAAAAATACCATAAACTGAGTAGCTTATAAACAATAAATATTAACTTTTCACATGTCTGAAGGCTGAGAAATCTAACATTATGTGTGAATAGATTAGGTATCTGGTGAGGGCCCTCTTCCTGATTCACAGATGGCCATCTTTTTTGCAATATCCTCACAAAGTATGATCGAAGGGACAAGAGAGCTCTATGGGGTTTCTTACAAGGACACTAATCCCATTTTTGAGGGTGCTGCCTCATGGCCTCATCACCTCCCAAAGGCTCCACCACCTACCTTGACCTTGGAAATTCTTTTTCAACATATAAATCTTTGGAGTAGGGATACACAAAAATTCGGACTATGACAAAGCTTTAAGCTAATTCTCAATTTAAGTTTTGTAATTTAGTGTATGTGTTAAGGCGTCTGATAAACACATAGACAAATAGCAGGACCTCATTACTTGGCATCTTGGGAGATGAAGGGTTATAGAGAAGTGAATATTCACGCTTCAGTTATTTCCAAATCTTTATACTGCCAAATTTTGATGAAAACCTTTGTAAATTTAAGGCCAGGCATGGAGGCTCATGCCTGTAATCCTAGCACTCTGCGAAGCCAAGGCGGGTGGATTAACTGAGCTCACAGGTTCAAGACCAGCCTGAGCCAGAACAAGACCTCGTCCCTAAAAAAGCCAGGCTAAAATAGCCAGGTGTTGTGGCAAGCACCTGTAGACCCAGCTACTGGGGAGGCTGAGGGAAGAGAATCACTTAAGCCCAAGAGTTTGAGGTTGCTGTGAGCTGTGATGTCATGGCACTCTAACCAGGGTGACAAAGTGAAACTCTGTCAAAAAAAAAAAAAAGAAAAGAAAATCTTTTGATTACATGCTTTCCTCCCTTTTAAAACAGAGTTTAAGAAAATACAGATTTTCTTGATTGCTGAAGATTGTTATTGTACACAACATTTATCTCAACCTTTCACCATACATACATACATAGGGGAAGTGGGAGATTTTAGCTAAATGTACCTTTATTTACAAAATATTTATTATAAAATTTTATGAAATATTTACAGAATACTTCTCTATGAGTTGATGTAAATATACAATATGAGTTTATTAATTTTTCTTATTTATGGTGAACTTTGGGAGACCCTGTAATATTATTTTCAGGGTTCTTGAGATGAGAGTGTCAGTCTTTTAGTTAGTAATTGTTTTATTTGTTGCTTTGCTGGTTTTCTTTTCAGTGGCTTTGCTTCTAGAAACTGTTCTTATCTTTTGCTACCTGCAGTTTTATATTGTCTTAAGTTCCATTTCTTTATATCCACTTACTTAACATTGGGTATTTCTATTTGTTTAGCACTTTAGTATAATTATAGAGAAGGGAAACTCAGGCAGTTGTCTTCCCTAATGTCATTCTAATAGTATGTGAACCATCTTTGAGGATAAAATTTCTTTTGGAAGCTTTTAATTTATCAAAATATCTTAAGCCATTAGTATGAGAAAACACATTTAAATAAATAACTTAAATACTGTCTACTCTTTGGCATCTACACTCAGGTAAAAAAATTGAAGTCATGGGGTTAGGGTTAAGCATTTTTAGCCAAGTTCATACAGCAGAAATGAAAGTAGAATTCTGCCTTCTACAAGCTTCTTTTGTTTTCTGAGGCTACCAAAACCAGCTCACGTTCTCATTCCTTCCTTACTAAACTGGCTCTGACTTGTCACTGTGCTTTTTCCATAAGTCTTCCATCAATACATCCTGTCCTTTCTGCCATACTTAACTCTTCTGCACAGCTTTGAGCAAGTCACTCCTGGGCCCAGTAATTCACAGTGGCTTCCTACTCCTGGCAGTAGAGTAAAGGCTAGGCTCACAGAGTGGGAGGATCCGAAGCTAAGGGTCTTAAACACTCACTCTAGCTTGCCTAAGAAACCCCTTTTCAGCCTCCCGCCCTACCCTTACTGAGCTCTTCAGATCTTAGTGTTTCCAAAATGAACTCCTTCTTGGATTTAGGTCATGGTGTATCCAAATACTGCTTGTTTCTCAAAACCAAACATAAGTGCTACATCCTCACAAATGTTTTGCCCACCTACTCCTGCTTAAATCGTTTCTTTCTCTCTGAGTTGTAAGAGAAATTACTGACTGTGGAATTAATTTGTCAGCAATAATACAGTATTTACTTTCCTTCATAAGGGTGATTGTTGTTTAATTACTAAAGTGGTATGTCTTTTTATCCCATCTGATTTTAAACTACCTGAGAACAGGAGTTATTGCCTATATTTCTCTGTATCTATTATAGACCTAAATAATGATAATTATCACTGTTATCTTTTATCTTTATAATAATTTTATACCATACATAGGAAAATAATATCAGTAGCTTCTATTTTGGCTTACCTGTTTATAGTTATACTCACAATATTGCTGCTGCTGCTGCTTCCTTACTCCAATTTACATGTTTTTTAATTATTTAACACTCAAGCTTATAGACTGTTCTGTATAGATTTCAGGAACAAATACTTTTGTATTCTTAGGTCAGCCTCCAAAACATAAAGGAAAACAAAAATCCCGAAACAATGAATCAGAGAAACTCAGGTATGTTTTTCCTCTAAGTTGTGATTATTTTTCCTGGTGTAATTTTCCCAAGAAAAAGTGAAAGAGCCTTTTTTCAAGTATTGTCTACTTTATATATGTGCAATTCTTTCAAACCCCAAAGAGTTGTCTTTGGGATGGGATAATTTTTTTGCAAAAGGATTATTATTCCTTGGATGTTAATACTGACTTTTGAAAGTCATATAATACGAAATAATCAGTGTTAATTTTTTTCAATTCTAAATATTTGTTCATTAAAGGAAAAAACATTCAGAGAGGTGGTAAGGTCAAGATTAAGTCTCCTTCTCTGCTCGCCTCACTTTTCCTCCTATGGTCCCTTCTGTAGAGCTGTGCCTAGGAATGCACTGGTAACTGTTTCTTGGCTGTCAGGAAACTTAATGCTGCATACATAGCCATGGGTATATGTGTATATTCAGATGCCCTTTTGAGTATCATTAGAGGAAAAAAAAATTTTTTTTTTTTTTTTGAGGCAGAGCTTCACTCTCACACTGGCTAGATAGTACAGTGGCATCATCTTAGCTCACAGCAACCTCAAACTCCTGGGCTCAAGCTATTATCTTGCCTCAGCGTCCCAAGTACCTGGGATTATAGCTGTAAACCACCACACCCAGCTGGAGGAGAATATTTACTTACGCATTCTGACCACTTAGCAAAGCAAATTCCACCAAACATCTTTACCAAAATTAATAGTGGGAACTCTCGTTACCTATCTTTATAACTGTTCTCCTGTTGCTTGCAAAGATAGAAATTGATTGCAAAGTGAAATCGTAAATCTTAAAATACAGAAGTTGATAAAGTGAATGAAAGTGATGTTGGAGAAACAGCAAAGCCATGTCTGCCACAGTTTTGTGTCCTTCATTTCTTAAAGCTAAATCTATGACAGTTACTTCAAGGAGAATGGTTTGACTATTGGAAGTCTAAGGAAAAATTGGAGTAAAGCCCCAATTTTTTTTAAAAAATGACTATTTTTTGGATGTTTCTACTAAAATTAAATACAAAGCAAGGACATAGTATATTATATTAATTCTATTCTGTTATTTGGTAGAAAAATCCTGAGTCTTCCTCCCTGCTTCTCCAGACCCCTAAAGAAATCAAATTCTAATGTGTGATCATTTTCTTTAATGTCTACTACTAATTTCAACCTCTTTTGTTAAAGATAAATTTATTTTCTATTCAGGAACTTGTGTGACCCTCTGTTTACTCAGTATATTAAATGGTCTTCAGTAATTATATTTTTTTCTTTATAGAATAATATGACATTTTATTTTAAAATGCTTTTTAAAATGCTTTTTTCTTTTAGTTCTAATTCACAGTTGACTTTACCAGTAGATTTGAAAAACATCTTAGAGAAACAATTTTCAAAATCTTCCAGAGCTGCACACCAGGTAATGGAGAAGCTTTTTCCAGTGGGAAAAACACTCTTTAAACAAAACAATTTTTATGTGAATACAGTTCTCGTCATGCATGTCTATAAAATTTATTTTTTTGTGATTTTAGTTGTAGACATATAATTTGAACTATGGCTTCTAAGAACCCAAACTATCACTATTTAAATATTAACTTGGTAATTATGTTAGACACAGGTTTAACTAATGGTTAACATTGCAGAATTGTTTGCTTCTTAAAGATTTAGCAATAGTGTTGACTTTATTTTTTAAAAAGATTTAAATAATTTGTTAAAAATAGTTTTTAAATAGTATTTAAATAGTATATTTAAATATTTGCTGTTTAATTATACATGCTCTAAAATCATTAAAGATCAAACTCTTTATTCCTTGACTGATTTAACATTAATTAGATAACTATATGTAAAATTCTATGTTGTTTAGTTATAAAAAGTGTACAGTAACATGGAGTACATAGATTACTTGTTTAAAGTACAGAGGTCGGTTATTTGGAATATACTTAACATATCTTATAAAGCACTTGAATAGATTTTTAGTTATTTGCACAAGAACATTTTTAGAATTTCTTACAGTTGGAGTTTTTTTTTTCTTTTTTTTGAGACAGAGTCTCAAGCTGTCACCTTTGGTAGAGTGCTGTGGTGCCACAGCAACCTCAAACTCTTGGACTTAAGTGATTCTCCTGCCTCAGCCTCCCAAGTAGCTGGGACTACAGGTGCCCACCACAACACCTAGCTATATATATATATTTTTGTTGCAGTTGTCATTGTGTCATTGTTCTTTTAGCTGGCCTGTTATGGGTTTGAACCTGCCAACCTCAGTGTATGTGGCCAGCACCACCCATAGTTGGAGTTTTTTTTTTTTTTGATACAGAGCCTCAAGCTGTCCCCCTGGGTAGAGTGCTGTGGCATCACAGCTCACAGCAACCTCCAACTCCTGGGCTCAAGCAAGTCTCCTGCCTCCGCCTCCCAAGTAGCTGGGACCACAGGAGCCCGCCACAACGCCTGGCTATTTTTTGATTGCAGCCCTCATTGTTGTTTGGCGGGCCCGGGCTGGATTTGAACCCACCACCTTAGGTGTATGTGGCTGGCGCCTTAGCCACTTGAGCCACAGGCACTGAGCCAGTTGGAGATTTTTAAGTTATGTCTTCTTATGTTGATTTTACTGACTCTAAAAGCTATGAAATACACAGAAGACAGCCAGTGAAAATAGAAAAAACTATTTAAGTGAATACAATTGTTATCTTTTTTTTTGGCAGAGGCTGGGTTTGAACCCGCCACATCTGTTATATGGGGCTGGTGCCCTTACCCCTTTGAGCTACAGGTGCCACCTACAATTGTTATCTTTTTAGCCTTCATTTGTTCATTTAGTGTATTTTTACTGAGGCTCTCTCATTTGCTGAAGACAGAGAAATTGGGTTTGCGGTGATGTCGCTCAGCTTGCACTGGAGAAGCTTTTAGTACAGATCATTATTTTATACTGAGGGCATATATTGAGGGCAATAATTTCTGTTAAAAACATGAGGTTATGTGGATCTGCTTTGTAAAATGAGAAAGAGATTAAAATAAAATTAGTTCATACGAGGCTAATAACTATTAAATAGCATTTGTGGGGATAGTAGTTCATCTTCTGTAAGTTCAAATTCATATCTTGAATTCATATATTAAAATAAATTTGGCTATCTACCAGGAGAAAATGTCATGACAAAAATAAAAAATAAAGTTGGCTATCATTAGGCTTCTTAAATACATACACCAACTTTCTATAAGAGCTGTTCTTTTCCATGCATTTTCTGGAGTGAAGTTCTCTCAACATTGATTCATTAGATAGAAACCAGCAGAAAGGTTTTTTTGATGTGTGACCGAACTGCTTTTCTCTCTGTGCTTTGTGCAATGAGGTATTCCTTTGGATCTTCATGAGGAAGAGTGAGGAATATACTACACACATTTGAATTTTCTGCACCATTGTATATGGTATACAAATGTATGGCAAGGAGAGAGGAGAGTTCAGGCTTAACGTCTGTTCTTGCCTCTCAAACTTTTTTGGAATGTTTATGACTTAAGGCCAGTATATTAGTTATAATATGTGTGCGTGTATGTATTCAAATTACAGAGTTTTTCTCACTTTAAGAATGCATTATAGGAATTTTTTTTATTTCTTATGTTATTCTTTTTGGATTTAACTTATTGACATCTCTCCCAACAATTTTAACTGGTTATATTCAAGAACATGTTAGGCAGAAGAGTTATAAATTGAAATATCCATTGCTTGCTTAGAATCAAGGTTTGATTCAGAGCAGGGTGGCAGTTGTTAAAATCTGATAGCATCAGTACACTGATTACATGTTCTTATGTGCCATTATTCTAGTCCAAATCAAACAGTTATTTAAATGATTGCTGGTGTCTTCCATATATGTTAAAACTTCACAATGCTGTCTGTTTAGTCTGGAAGGCAAGCAAGGCTTAGCACCATGTAGTGTAAATGAAGCAGCCTTACCCTGGGCAGCAGAGGTGCTAGAGCTAGGATGATGAAGCAGTGCCTTTTAATTTTAACTTTAAATACTGAGAAAGGAATGAGTGAGTGAATGAATGAAGAGTAGTTTAAAATATGTATTTGAATATTTTATTACTTGTTATAAAACATTACTGATGAACCTGCATGCTTTTTGCAGGATTTTGCTAATATAATGAAAATGCTGAGAAGTTTAATTCAAGATGGTTACACAGCCTTGTTGGAGCAGCGTTGCCGCAGTGCTGTGCAGGCTTTTACAGAGTTGCTGAATGGTTTAGACCCTCAAAAAATAAAGGTAAAGTTGCGTGTCATAACTCAGTGCTAATGTATCTCAGATGAATGCAGGAGGGAATCAAGGCTTTAACTCATTATATTAATTAATATACCTTAGACCTCGCCAAAATTGGCTGAGTCTGCTCCAGGTCGTGGGAAGTAGGTGATGCTCAAGTTGAGACTTTTTAGTTAACGCTCAGTATATGATCTGGGTTTGTACTCTGACTGTAGTTTGGATTCATTAGACTTCCTGGCCTTTTTCTCTTATTTAAAGTGCTAAATCAAGGATTTGGATTAACTTCAGTCAAACTTTTCATTCAGAAAGTACAGGTATACCTGATTTTGTGGTGTTTTACACATGCTGTTTTTTATAAGTAGATGATTTGTAGCAATCCTGTGCAAGAAAGTCTGTTGGTGCCATTTTTACAAAAGCACATGCTCACTGTAGCTCTGTCACCTTTTGGTAATTCTCAAAATATCTGAAATTTTTTAATTGTTATTATCAGCATATCTGTTGTTGTGATCTATAATCAATGATCTTTGATATTACTATTGTAATTGTTTAAGAGTACCACAACTGCACCCATATAAGATGGCAAACTTCAAAAAAAAAATTTTTTTTTTTTTGGAGACAGAGCCTCAAGCTATCCCCCTGGGTAGAGTGCCTTGGCATCGCAGCTCACAACAACCTCCAACTCCTGGGCTCAAGCAAGTCTCTTGCCTCAGCCTCCCAAGTAGCTGGGACCACAGGCACCCACCACAACGCCTGGCTGTTTTTTGGTTGCAGCCGTAATTATTGTTTGGTGGGCCTGGGCTGGATTCGAACCTGCCACCTTAGGTGTATGTGGCTGGCACCTTAGCCATTTGAGCCACAGGCCCTGAGCCAACTTCATAAATTTTATATGTGGTGTGTGCTCCACGGACTGGCCATTCCCCTCATGACGACCACCCAACCTTCTCTTCAGGCCTCCTTATTCCTTGAGACACAATAATATTGAAATTAGGCCAATTAATGACCCCACAGTGGCCTCTAAGTGTTGAAGTGAAAGGAAAAGTGGAGCAACTTTCATTTCAAATCAGAAGCTAGAAATGATTAAGGTTGGTGCAGAAGGCATGTTGAAGGCAGAGAGAGGCCAGTAGCTCAGGCCTTTTTGCCATACAGGTAGCCAAGTTTTGAATGCGAAAAGGTTTCAGAAGTACATTAAAAGTGCTATTGTAGTGAACAAGAGAGCATTGTTACTGAAATGGAGAACATTTTAATGGTCTAGATTAAGGGGTGACCAGACTTCCCGCTTTTGGCGGGACAGTCCTGATTTTTAACGATTTGTCCCACGTCCTGTGGCGTTTTAAAAAAGTTATGATTTTTGTAAGAATGCAGGACAATCTAGGGAAGGGCAGGACAACGGGAAGGGAATATAAGGTTTT
>NW_003852575.1:2387077-2388995 GCF_000181295.1 Otolemur garnettii | reverse complement strand
GTCATTGTTTGGCGGGCCTGGGCTGGATTCGAACCCGCCACCTTAGGTGTATGTGGCTGGTGCCTTAGCTGCTTGAGCCACAGGCACCGAGCCTATTTTTGCGTTCTATGAAAATTTTTGTTACTCCATATAGACCAAATTTTTAATCAAGAACACACCCCCTCCTCCACCCTACCCCTGAGCAATGGTGTCCTAGTTTACCAACGTTAAAGTCTGGTCACCCTAGTCTCAATAGAAGATCAAACCAGCCACATCATTGCCTTAAGCCAGGTATCCTCAAATTATGGCTCGCCGGCCACATGTGGCCTATCTAGGACATTTATCCGTCCTGTCAAGTGTTTTTGCCGCAGCTGCCTGTCCTGCTTAGCAGCTGACTTGTCCCAGGGCCTGCAGTCTGGGCCTCCAAAGGTCTGAGAGACAGTGAACTGGCCCCCTGTTTAAAAAGTTTGAGGACCCCTGAAAAGCTAATCCAGAGCAAAGCCCTAACTCTTCAATTCTGTGAAGGCCAAGAGAGGTGAGGAAGCAATGGAAGAAATGTTGGAAGCTAACAGAGGTTAGTTCATAAGGTTTAAGAGAAGAGGTCATTTTTATAACATAAAGGCAGCAAGTGCTAATGGGGAAGCTATAGCAAGTTTTCCAGAAGATCTAGCTAAGATCATTGATAAAGGTGGCTACACTAAACAACACATTTTCTTTTTTTGAGACAGAATGTCTCACTCTGTCACTGTGGGTAGAGAGCCATGGTGTTATAGCTCACAGCAGCTTCACACTCTTGGGCCCAAGACCTCCTCTCTCCTTAGCCTCCCGAATAGCTGGGACTACAAGCACCTGCCTGGTTAGTTTTTCTGTTTTTGGTAGAGATGGGGGTCTTGCTCAGGCTGGTCTTGAACTCCTGAGCTCAGGTGATCACCTGACTTGGTCTCCCAGAGTGGTAGGATTCCAGGCATGAGCTTCCATGCTGGCCAACACATTTTCAATGTGCGTGAAATAGCCTTTTGTTGGAAGGAGGTAACATCTAGGACTTGGTTAAATAGAAAGGGGAAGTTGATGTCTGTCTTCAAAAAGACAGGTTGACTCTCTTGTTAGGAGTTAATATAGCTGATGACTTTATATTGAAGCCAGTACTAAGACTTTTAAGAATTCTGCTAAATCTACTCTGCCCATTCTCTAGAAGTGAAACAACAAAGCCTGAATGACAGCATGTATGTACTGCTCAGAAAAAGGTTGTTTTCAAAATATTACTGCTCACTGACAATATACCTGATCACCTAAGAGCTCTAATGTATAAGCAGATTAGTGTTGTTTTCATGCCTGCTAACACAACCTCCATTCTGCAGCCTGTGTGTCAAGTTTTACTTAGACATAAATTTCATAAGGCCATCGCTGCCACAGATAGTGATTCCCCTGATGAATCTGGGTAAAGTATGCTGAAGATCTTGTGGAAAGGATTCACCATTAGATGCCATTAAGAGCATTTGTGATTTTATGGAGGGAGGTCAAAATATAATGATATCAAAAAGTTTGGAGAAAGATAACTTTGAGGGGTTGGTGATTGGAGTAGGGGAAATAACTACAGGTGTGATGGGAATAGCAAGAGAATTTGCAATAGAGCCTGAAGATAGGGCCAAATGAATTGCAATCTTATGATCAAACTTGAACAAATGAGGAACTGTTCCTTGTGGATGAGCAAAGAAACTGGTTTCTTGAGATGAATCTACTGTTGGTGAAGATGCTTTGAACATTGTTGGAATGACAACAAAAAAATTGGTATATTACATAAATTTAATTGATAAATAAGAGGGGTGTTTGAGATGATCAGCTATAAATTTTGGAAGAAGTTCCGTGGGAAAAATGCTATCAAACAGCATTACAGAGAAATCTTTCATGAAAAGACAATTGATGTGGCAAAAAAAAAAAA
>NW_003852575.1:2378830-2385181 GCF_000181295.1 Otolemur garnettii | reverse complement strand
AGGCTATCCTAGGCCAAACATAATATTGAGGAAAAAGGCAAGTTGAAGAACATAAACATGATCCTACTTATATAAAAATTTGAAAGCATATAGAATCAATACTATATATTGTTTATGGATATCTGTGCATCTTATAAAGAAAATGTGGACTATCTCCATCTCAAATTTAAGGTACTGGTTGCCTTTAGTTATGGGAGGAGGAAATGGGCTAGGGAGGTTCAGAAAGGAGACTTCAACTTTGTGTTGGACTGTTTTTCTGGGAAAATAAAAATACAAATGATGTTGATATCTCTTAGTTCTGGGTGGTAAGTACTTGAAGATTTTATTTCTAGAGTGTAGGCTTCTTGGAACCACATACAGTTACTATGTGAGCTTCCCTGATTCCCATTAATTATGCTCTTTACTTGCTCCCTTGAAATTTTTATTCACCTCCACTGTTTGGCATTATAACTTTGCTTTTCTTGGTTTAGGAATTTTTGCAAATATTTAAATCCTCTAGAATGACTTCAAGTATATATCCTTTCTACCAGCTTGGGTTCCAGTCCTGCCTGGCTAAATGAGGCTGAGCCCTGAGTTACTCCCCCATGCACATCTAAGTTGTCTTTTACGTTTTCCTCTTTCCCAGTGGTTAAAGTGCCTGGGGCTCATTCTCCTTTTTCTTGATGAATGTCTTCCATTAATCCCATTGGGATGTCAGTCCTTCCCAGGGAGCAGGGACTAGCACTTACTAAGATATAAATTATAGTGTGTTTGCACCCAAATCAGTCTTTTTTACCGGGAATTTACAACTTCTGTTATTAGTCAAGCTGGGGTGTTGTGGCTGGCACTTGTAGTCCCAGCTACTTCAGAAACTGAGGCAGGAGGATCACTTGAACCCAGAGGTTCCAGGTTGCAATGAGCTATTATCATACCACTCTACTCTATGAGATCCTGCCTCTTAAAAAATATATAAAATAAAAAATAAAATATTAGCATACCCCAGATACTTAGTGTGTAACAATAAATGCTCGCATAGCCGGTTGTCTGATGTATTCAAGAGGGTCGATTTCATTGTGTTTTTGAATATGATCACAAATTTATATAATGCCTAAGAAAATGAAATGCAGAAGGTATAATTTGTCACAGGAATTTGGAAATATATAATTGTTATTTCAATGTTACATAAAAAGTCATCCTTCAGATAAAATCTGTTCCAGCATTTCTCTTTTTGTGTAAGTGATCATTGTTTTCACTACTACTGAAGGAATTATCTGAAGCTGAAAACCAGTTCAAGAGGATTATTGAACACTACCCCAATGAGGGCCTTGATTGCTTGGCCTACTGTGGAATTGGAAAAGTATATTTGAAGAAAAACAGGTCAGTAGAAACAATACTACTTTAAGCTTCAAGCTGAAAACTCACTCAAAGTCTAATGTGATGATTCCTTTTCTGGGACGACTTGGATTCTTCTCTGTGGCACGGTGTTGATTGTGATTGACCTTGAGGACCCAGTGTTTCGTTACTGATACTAATTATTATAACAAGGCCAGTGGGTATATTTTTTGATGCTTCTTAATTTTCAATCTAATAAGAAAGTCAAAAATAGAGTAATTAGACATGAGGATTTAATATTCTCTAATATAATCCTCTGTAAGTAGTTACTGAATTCGTGTAGATTAATAATTTAAAAATCTGATTGTATAGTTTTTTCAGTTACCTGTTTTACAAAATCTGTATGGAGATGGTTTTAATAAGAGGCATGTGAATGTTTAGAGACATCATGAGTTAGGAATAAAAATCTCTTCTGAGCTCTGATACAGTTGGAACCTCCTTACTCAAGTTTAATAAGTAGCAGTTCTGTAAATGTTTTGTGTCTTAGTTTTGTCTTCCCAAATTGGTTATATGACCCTTAGAGAGCAGGATTATGTCTTGAATCTTTTTTTTTTAATTAAATCATAGCTGTGTACATTAATGCAATCATGGGGTACAATGTGCTAGTTTTATATACAATTTGAAATATTTTCATCAAACTGGTTAACATAGCCTTCATAGCATTTTCTTAGTTATTGTGTTAAGACATTTATATTCTACATTTAATAAATTTTACACTTACCCTTGTATGTCTTGAACTTTAAAATAAAAATCTCTGTTCCCCTGCTCGGTGCCCGTAGTGGTTACGTCACCAGCCACATGCACTGAAGCTGGCAGGTTCGAACCTAGCCTGGGCCAGCTAAACAGCAATGACAACTGCAACAAAAAAAACAGCTGGGCATTGTGGCGGGCACCTATAGTCCCAGCTACTTGGGAGGCTGAGGCAAGAGAACTACTTAAGCCCAACAGTTTGAGGTGTGATGCCATGGCACTCTACCCAGGGCGATATAGTGAGACTGTCTTAAAAAAAAAAAAAAATCTCTGTTCCTACCACATGTACCCAATAAAGTGGTAGGTATAATAGGTTACTTTATAAAGAGGTAATTGTTGACTAATTGAATATCATTCATTACTTTCAGTTACCCTTATTGTCTCATCTAATTTGTTAGGGGAAATTTTATGAGACTTTTGGGACTCAATCTTAAAGTGTGTCTAAGCCTTCTTTATAGATTTTTAAGGATTAAAGCAAGTTCCTTTACTTCATGAAGGTACTGTCTATTACTAAGTACTGCTAGTACCATTACTAGTTATAGTAATAGCTAATGACTCTAACTAATGCCTTGGTCATGTGCAGATTTTCAAAAGGTCTAGAAATATAACAATGTTTAAAATCATGGGGATTGTGGTTTGAAAAGTTTTGCTCATGTTGAAATGCTTTACATTTTAATTTCTAGATAATATGTGGGATTAAATGTCTAGTGCGCTACATTTTGCATTCTAATGTATAGCTTCTAGTTGAAAGTCCTACTCTTCCTAACTGGTGGATGGTATTCTTCCTCTTCTACACATAAGTGTTTCTATGCCTATAGGCAAAAATAAGTTTTTTAATTGAAATATCATTTCAAGATTGGAGAAAAGCAGTAAACATTCTTTCTTCTCCAATCCGAAGAGGAGAATAAAGAGTTAACTTTATAATTCAGTATGTTAGTATTCTTTTGTTGAATGGAATGTGGGAATCTGTTGACATTTCTTTAAACCATGAATCAAGTCTTAGCTAAAAGCATTTTGTATTTTTAGTTAAAGCAACTTAAATACACATTTGTTTTGCTAAAATAATTTACTTACATCCAGAATACATGGCACTTTTAAGATTTTTTTCAGCAGAGAGAAATTTTTATTATAGATATTCTAATTTAATAAAAAGGGGCCAAATTTAATAAAAATAATTCCCTTATTAACAATTAATTAGATGGAGTAGAGGATTGTTATTTCTCTACAAGAATCTAATTAGCTTAGTTAATGAAACAAAAATGGACAGCCAAATTGTTCAGTTTCTGTTTTAATTGTTGGAAACTTTAAAAATAAGTTACAACTTTGGCCCAGCGCCTGTGGCTCAAGCGACTAAAGTGCCAGCCACATACACCTAAGGTGGCGGGCTCGAATCCAGCCCGGGCCCACCATACAACAATGACGGCTGCAACCAAAATAATAGCCGGCTGTTGTGGCGGGCACCTGTGGTCCCAGCTACTTGGGAGGCTGAGGCAGGAGACTCGCTTGAGCCCAGGAGTTGGAGGTTGTGGTGAGCTGTGATGCTATGGCACTCTACCCAGGGGGATAGCTTGAGGTTCTGTCTCAAAAAAAAAGAAAAAAGAAAAAAGAAAAATAAGTTACAACTTTAAAAGGACTAGTATGGACCTACTATATTAAAGCCAGTGTCCAGGAGAGAGTTCATGTGTATCACTTTCATAGCAAACAACAGTGCCTCCATTTTTTAAAGAAAATTTAGCCTATATTGAATATTTCTGTGGCACGATTTATCAAATACACTCTTCCCAATAAGCTTGAGGTCTTGATGGCTTTCATTGTGGTGGGTGAAAATATCATGGCACATCTTTAATACTGTCTTTCTTCGTAATCATGACTTTAGATTTCTAGAAGCTCTCAATCACTTTGAGAAAGCGAAAACCTTGATCTATCGTCTTCCTGGAGTGTTAACTTGGCCCACAAGTAATGTGATTATTGAAGAGTCTCAGCCAGAGAAAATAAAGGTAACTTTATTTCTGTAGAAATTTCTTACTACCTATAAAAGCTCATCAGCACTGACAGACTTAGGTATCAGAAGACAAAGAGGTAGGCATATACTCTGTCCCAAGCTCCCCATCTGCATATCTCCTTTGAAGTCTAAGGAGAATCACTGATGTTTCCTATGTGCCAGTCACATACCTTTCACTTAGTAGATGGATACTGCAATCATTCTTACTTTATAGATGAGGAAGATGAAGTTTAGACAGGTTATGTGATGAGCTCAAGGTAAAATAGCAAGCAAATGGTGGTGCTGGGATTTGAATCTAGAGTGTGTGTTATCAAATGATAATGCTGTACTGGTAATATTTAGAGGAAGGTACAGCATCATTGTTTCTTCATAATTACCACAGTTATGAAATGGTTCTTGAATACTTGGGAAATAATTAAAAAGTAGAAGGTTCTGGCTTGGCACCTGTGGTTCAAGTGGCTAAGGTGCCAGCCACATACACCTAAGGTGGCGGGTTCAAATCCAGGCCAGACCCGCCAAACAACAATGACAGCTGCAACCAAAAAATAGCCGGGCATCGTGGCGGTGCCTGTGGTCCCAGCTACTTGGGAGGCTGAGGCAGGAGACTCGCTTGAGCCCAGGAGTTGGAGGTTGCTGTGAGTTGTGATGCCACGGCACTCTACCCAGGTGACAGCTTGAGGCTCTGTTTTAAAAAAAAAAAAAAAAAGTAGAAGGATCTGAACAGACACTTCTGCAAAGAAGATACACAAATAGTAGTTTGGGCATTCATTAAGAGCTATAAATTACAAAATGAGGTTTGATGATTATAACAGAGGAGAAGATTTTGATTGTGACTCTGAAATTCTGAAATAACGATTTTTGTTCAGTCCTCTTCTTTTCAACATCCCTCTCCTGTTATCTCTGTATCAGCCTCTTTTTAAAAGGAAAAATGTCAAAAGTTCTGTATGGTTTGTTCTTGGCTAAAAGAATTTAGCCATTTGTATGCTGAAAATATTTTTCTGGCAAGAGGCTTTTGAAATCACAAGCATTTTTGTTGACAAATTAATTTTGTAATTGTATCATTTTTGTTTATTCTGTTTTAGATGCTGTTAGAGAAATTTGTTGAAGAATGCAAATTCCCTCCAGTGCCAGATGCCATTTGTTGCTATCAGAAATGCCGTGGATATTCCAAAATACAGATATACATAACTGATCCAGACTTTAAGGTAATAATGGAGGTACCATGGGACGTTCACTTGTAAAAGTATGCCTCAAGATGGATTCAGAACACATTGTGTAATTAAAAGCACCCAGTTTCCCTGGCTACCTAGCAGTTTGTGTCCACTCCTTCCCCTGGACTTCTTTAGGTCTGCACCATTTCACATGGGCACCCAGAGCCACCAAATAAACACTATGGGCTTGTGACCTGAGAGACAAGGCTAGCTGATACCTTCTCTTCCTTCTAGCTAGTGTTTTATGTAACCACCTAGTCCTTAGGATTAAAATGAGATTGTTACCTTGGATTTGTTGGAATTCTGTTTTCCTGTAAAATTTGAGTCCAAGAATGTAAAAGCCATTGTGAGCACTGAATTAGCCCCTAGAAACCTAAATTTGAAATCAAGTCTGGCACTTAATTGAATGAGTGGTTAATTTATTTATTCTAGAACATAGTAGCTGCCCACTATCCCACTGTCTCTGGTGAGTTAATCAGATGAAATAGTGTTTGTAAAATATTTGACACATTGTAAAGAATAAATAATATAACTATATACTGTGGAAATGATTATGTCAGTCAAGTTCTAATCTCTGGCAGTAGGCATTTTGGAGTACAGAAGTATTATACTCTCTCGTGAGGAGGATGTCTAGTTATATCTGCCTAGTGAACATAGCTCCCTTAATTTGTGTGCTTTGAGTGTGTGTGTGCGCAAAGACATCTTAAAATGTGAATTAAATTTTTTTGAAATCCTAGGGTTTTATACGTATCAGCTGTTGCCAGTACTGTAAAATAGAATTTCACTTGAACTGCTGGAAGAAATTGAAAACCACAACCTTTAATGATAAAATTGACAAGGTAAGATATAATAAGATTCTCTGGACTTTTTAGTATGTTTATTGTATGTTATTTTTTCTCCCAAGAATTACAAGTCTTAAGTGACTATAAATGCTCCTTCCTAAGCATTATAGACATAATTAGAAAGTTTTAAATGTTAACTTTATTAAAGTAGAAAAATCAGATTTTTTTTTTTTTT
>NW_003852575.1:2374437-2378292 GCF_000181295.1 Otolemur garnettii | reverse complement strand
GAGCCAGAAAATCAGATTTTATTTTTATTTTATGTGACTATGGTAAACAGTCCTGGCCTGGTGACTCACTCCTATAATCCCAGCACTCTGGGAAGCCAACATGGGTGGATGGCTTAAATTCAGGAGTTAGAGACCAGCCTGAGCAAGAGCAAGAGCCCTGTTTCTACTCAGCGTAGAAAAACTTGTGGCTTGTGGCTTTGTGGCTGGCACCTGTAGTCCCAGCTACTTGGGAGACTGAGGCAGGAGGATCACTTGAGCCCAAGAGTTTGAGGTTGCTGGGACTTATGGCGCTATAGCACTCTACCAAGGGCGACAGAGTAAGACTCGATGTCTCTAAAAAAGAAAAAAAAAGTTTGGTGGAAATAAATTCTCACATTTTGTACATTTTCACATATTTAAGTAAACATATTATGATGTAGCCAAGTAACTGTTTCCATTGAGTTACTTCTGTGATATCTTTGTCTTTTTCTCACCAAAAGTGAGTTTCTCTGATGACACACTGTGCCTTAGTGGTCTTTACCATTTCCATCTAAGAAGTACCCTCTGTAAATTAGTTAGCTCTAATGAGGATATGCTGAAGTAATATATACAACCCACAATAGCTTATGGCTTATAATAGAAGAGGTTTATTTCTTGCTTATATTATCTTTTTTTTTTTTTTTTGGAAAAAATAAAAAAGTTGTTTGGCAGGCCCAGGCTGGGTTTGAACCCACCAGCCCTGGTGTACGTGGACAGCATCTTAACCACTGAGCTACAGGCGCTGAGCCTTGCTTACGTTACTTGTCCTGTGGTTCTGCAGTTGTTGGTCAGGGCTGGGCTCTAGCAGCTCTGTTCTGTCATAGGTGGCTGTGTTCTTTGTTTTTGAATCCAAGTTGAAGAGTGGCCTTTCTAGAACATGTTCCTGTGTCACAGGGAAAGAGCAATGGCCAGTCCACACAGTGTTTCTTAAAGCTTTTGCTTAGACATGGTGTATACATCATATTAGGTCACCTTGCATAGTAAAAGAAAAGTCACGTGGTCAGATGTACACCTGCTTTGAAAATCACGTGGCAACAACCAGAGACTTTCCGTGCTTCTCCTAGTTTGACTATTGCCAGTGGCTGAAATAGTATCATGTGTAGATTCATCCCCTTCCAAACATAACATTCTTCTTCTTTTTTTTTTTTTTTTTTGTAAATGTAATAGGATTTTTTACAAGGTATTTGCCTTACCCCTGACTGTGAAGGTATCATTTCTAAGATTATCATCTTCAGCAGTGGTGGTCAAGTTAAATGTGAGGTAAGTATCTAATGAAGAGGAAACCTTATCAAATTGATAACCACAATGTTTACCTCCTTTTAAAACATTATTTAAATTTTTGGAAGTTGTGTGATTTCCATTGTGTCTTTTCCAGGAAAGAAACAGGTACTTCATTTAAGAAATTATAGGAAATATTTGGATATTCAGTGCAATGAAGGTTTCTTAATAGGAAAAGGAAGCTTTTGCATTTTAGTTCTGCTGTTTTTACTGCTTTTGGTAACTTTGATCCCCCTAGTAAACTTTTGGGAATCAGTGGGGGGCATGTATTTATGGAGAGGGAAAAGTGTCTTGAGGGATTACCTTTAACTTCCGTACATGGGAGTGATAGTGGTAGTCGTAATAATATTTGTAGTTTATTGGATCTTCTGCTTACTCTTTTTTTATTTTTAAGTTTTGCCTAAAGTATGTCTACTCTCTTGTTCCTCTTTCCAGTAAATTATTTTGCTAAAGCTTTCTGGCCTTTTGTCTGGGTTAGAACATCATCACTGTTCTCTGTAAGATTGAACATTGACTATATGTGCTTCTGAAATACTTGTTACTTGTGGCTTTGTGCTTTATGTCATTGGAGTATGAGACAAATTTTGGATGTCTTTGTTTTATTTAAAGTTTGAACACAAGGTCATAAAAGAAAAGGTTCCTTCAAGACCTATTCTGAAACAGAAATGTTCTAGGTAAGATTTTTAACAATCAGTAATTTAATGATGTCTCTTAGAATATAAATTCTTTTAAATGCAAATTTCTAAATTATGCTCTTTTTTAAATTGTTTAGGCATAGATATATCCAAATATGTGCTTTAAAAATTATTTTTATGGATATTTAAAGCTTAAAGAGAACTAGGCTAGAGTGGTTAAATACTAAAAACTTGATTCAGAATCATTTATCTAATGGGTTGATTTTATAAGTAAAATTATAACAGTTGATGCTGTGAAATGTCATGTTTGATTAATAGATTTGGCATTTAGATTAAAATTATGTATTTACCTCTCAGTTCTTTAAACTTTAATTCCAAAAGCACTTTTTCTTTTAATCCCTCTTCATTAAATATTTTGAACCAGTGACTATTTGTTACCCTGAAATAGTCAATGTACTGTCTAAATTATTCACTTCTCTGTATCTTTTTTTTTCAAATCAAATAATTCAAATTCTTTTTTCTTTTCTTTTTGGTCCTACCCTACTTTTTGTTTTTCTTTCTAAGAAGTGATTCTTTTTCATCATTTATAACCAAGAAAAAGCAAAAGAAAAGATGAATACAATTATTTGTTAAGAGAATTCATTATAATCAGATGAACCAAACTCCCACATTGTGGGTCTTCATTGAGATGTGAAAATAATATTTTATTTTACCAGGGGCTCTTTCTTAGAAATGAGGGTTTATATGTATTATCTTGCAGAATAATTTGTACTCTTCCTTTATAACTTGTGTAGTAACATATATGTGGAAATAATACCTACAGATTTATATATTGCATCTTTAGAAATCACTTAATCATTGAAGTTCTCATTTATATGAAACAAGCACCCTTACTTAGATTGAACTGACAGTTTTTTATATTGACTAGCAGTTACAGGCCAGGTTCTAATTAAAAAGGAAAAATTTTCATCTATTGCTTGTTTTTTTAAATAGACGAAGGTAAATAGTTCATTGTGTTTATAACTATGGTGAATTATTACTAATCATAAATATTTATCAGCCTAGAGAAGCTAAGACTGAAGGAAGACAAAAAATTGAAGAGAAAGATCCAAAAAAAAGAAGCAAAACGATTAGCACAAGAAAGAATGGAAGAGGACTTAAGAGAAAGTAATCCACCCAAAAATGAAGAGCAGAAAGGTAAAGGTATGTAGAAGTCTAAGCCATGATTAGAATAACACACTCTTGCTTAAAATTGTGAATATTAATGTTCATTTTACTGGTTCTTATATTAATCATTACTGAATTAAAATAGAGATTTCAGTTCATATTTTATACTATCACTGTCTACTCTGAGCCAGAGAGTGGATTGGTGTTAGAAGCACTGATTTAGAGCAATGCATAGGGGGCTCAGTGCCTGTAGTACAGTGATTATGGCACCGGCCACATACACCAAGGTTGGCAGGTTCAAACCCAGCCCAGGCCAGTTAAACAACAATGACAACTGCAACAAAAAAATAGCCCAGCATTGTGGCGGGTGCCTGTAGTCCTGGCTACTTGGGAGACTGAGGCAAGAGAATTGCTAAGCCCAACTTTGAGATTGCTGTGAGCTATAATGCCACAGCACTCTATGAGGGTAACATAGTGAGACTCTGCCTCAAAAAATAAATAAATAAATAAATAGAGCAATGCATGGGGACTCTAGCACTCACTGGCCACTAATTCTGGTTAGAGTCTGTGTCAGTTTGCTATCAATGAAGTGAAGGTGGATGTAATATCTGACCTACGTGTTGTGGTTTGATAATGCATTCTAAATTCTGCTGTGTGGACTTAGTTCCAAAATGTTGAATTGTAAATTAGCTACTAATGCTGAATTCAAATAAAGAGGAAGTTCATTATTAGTCCAGCCTTGTATTTTATGCTCATC
>NW_003852575.1:2364955-2374262 GCF_000181295.1 Otolemur garnettii | reverse complement strand
TTTTCTACTTGCCTCTTTATTTTTTATCTGGTATTTCATTAATGTTTCGCAAATCAAAATTATTGTTTTCATTGAAAAATTTTTCAGTGAACATACTTTAATTTTACATGCTTAATGACTATACATATTTATTGGACATAAAGTTATGGTAGTTAATAAGGCTTGGTTAGGATTATTGAGGGAAATGACTTTATTTTAGAGAAACTATGTTTTTATTATGTTTTTTTCAAGACAGAGTCTCACTTTGTTGCCCTCTGTATAGTGCTGGGTGTCACAGCTCACAGCAACCTCAAATTCCTGGGCTCAAGTGATCTCTTGCCTCTGCCTCCCAAGTAGCCAAGACTATAGGCGCCTTTCACAACACCCACCTATTTTTTGTTGCAGTTGTCGTTATTGTTTAGCTGGTCTAGGTTGGGTTCAATCCGCTAGTCTTGGTGTATGTGACTGGCTCCGTAACCACTGTGCTACAGGCACCTAGCCAGAAACTGTTTTTAGATGCTACTGGGTGAGTGGCACAGAATGAAGGATATAAGTTATTTGCTTTTGGCATGTTTAGTTTAATGTGAACATTCATATTTTTCAAAGAAATTGTTAAATATTTATATTCCTAATGAAAATTTCTTGAGTTGTTTATGTAAAATAAGATGAAGAATCCATCTGAGTTATATTTTAGTGTATAATGTTGTATCTTTTCTAAGTTTATGTCATTGCAAATTAGTCCTATTTGTCACTTTAACCATTGTTCTTTTTCCTTAGATACTGTAGACAGTATTCAGAGCTGTCAGTTCCTTGATGACAGAATTCTACAGTGCATAAAGCAGTATGCTGACAAGATTAAATCCGGTATACTGAATACTTCCAAGCTTCTCAAAGAGTTGCTTTCTTGGAAAGTTTTGAGCACAGAAGACTATACAACCTGTTTCTCTAGCAGAAATTTTCTAAATGAAGCAGTGGACTATGTCATTTGTCACTTGATTCAAGAAAAGAATAGAGTAAAGACAAGGATATTTCTGCATGTTTTAAGTGAGCTTAAAGAAGTGGAGCCTAAATTAGCCACTTGGATCCAGAAACTTAATAGCTTTGGTATGTCCCTTTGTTTTCTAGAGCAATGTAGTTTAGTAGGAAGGATAACTGTGGGTCTCTAAATCTATTTTCATTTTTCTGTCATATATCATTTATAACTTAAAATGCAGGACAATAAATTTGTATGTTTAAAAATACTATCACTCACCCCCCCCCCATAATTTTTGGTTATTTTATAGATAGGTTACAATATACTTTTTTAAAAGCTGTAACCAAAAGAAAGATCAGTCAGTAGGAAATTCAGACCTATATTATGCTAACCTGTTCGTGAATGTGCGGATAGTATTGAGCATAGCCTTGTATAAATAGCACATCCTATAGTCTGTATCTGTGGAGTGCCCCCTGGAATTGTATAGCTTAGTAGCTGTATAAAGAAAGAAAAAGAATGTAAAATTCAGATCCTTTGAAGAAAAATTTAGAAGGATGAGTAGATGGGACTAATTGCTTAGTGTTACTTAAGGGAAATCTGTATCTAAAAATTAAGAGAAACATATCTTAATCTTGTCTGGGGTTGAATTAGGGTGTTGTATTGTAAATCACAGGGTTATACACCTCTGTTACTCCTTTCTGACTTTCCTAATTTGCTTGGGAGGAAGGAAGGAAGGTTGAGCAAGATCCCAACCATCCTCCCAAGTAGGCTTTTTGCCCAAGGCCATGAAGGGACTGTAGAAGGCAACTACAGATAACAGTTGTTGTCTAACACTAGATGAGGATGCTTTGGGCACTGAACACAGCACTGTTTATTTTGGTGACCAGGATAGCAACTGGCCTGGCACAGCTGTTGGCAGCTGTTAGATAAGTGACTAGGGGGAGACACAGTAGAGGGGCAGGGTCTTCAGCTGCAGTCCAAGAGTGGGGCCTGCCAAGCCTCTGCCAGCCACTCCTAACTTGGCTGAGTTTTTAGAGACATAATGAATAAGATTATCACTATTGAGTATCAGCTAAGTAAATTATGTTCTTGCTTACTTTAATCTGCTTAGGAGATAGACTCAAGACTGGAGAAGATTTGTCGGGGTTGTGCTACACAGGCAAGAGTCCTGGCCAGCTCACTGGCAGCAGAACATGAATCATATCTTTTGATATAATTCATATTTATTCTGAAGATTAAAGTTATTTAATAAGGGTATATACATACTATTTAAAGTTATAGTTTTTATATAAAGTTGTGAAATGAATTCAGATATGTTAGTTAGTAAGTCTGTTACTAAGGACCTGATGTAAAATTCACATTAATTTAATAAAAGCAAGCAGTTTCCAGTTCCTGGAATTTTATTTCCTTCTCACAAAAACTATACAGTGGAGTCAAATCATCTGCGTATTTAACATAAGAGAGGTTATATGTTCAGCAAAAGATGGAGAGAGGAAGAGGGGATGGATAAAGAAATAGAGCTCTGGAGAGAGAAAATTAACATTTCAGTAGGTAACAAGGTCTGCCTGCATTCCCTGGGGGAGTGCTAGCTTTTTTGGGGTGTTATGAATGTGGTGTTTCTTCATTGGAAATTCCCCTAAGCCTTTTATTGTGTAAGTATTTTATGTGGTTACTCCTTCTGGAGTTTAAAGATGCCGATTCTCTTGCTGTGTAGTCTCTGTAAGCTATTTTATCAGGAAGAAACAGCAGTCCAAGGTAATTTTTTTTTTTTTTTTTTTTTTTGATACAGAGTCTTAAGCTGTTGCCCTGGGTAGAGTAATATGGTGTCACAGCTCGCAGCAACCTCATACTCTTGGGCTGAAACAATTCTCTTGCCTCAGCCTCCCAAGTAGCTGGGGCTACAGGTGCCCACCATAACACCTGGCTATTTTTTTGTTGTTGGTGTTGTAGCTGGCATTGCTATCTGGCAGGCCCAGGCTGGATTTGAACCCGCCAGCTCTGGTGTATGTAGCTGGCAGTCCAGGGTAATTTTGACTGAGTAATCTCTACTTCATTGGTTACGGTTTAATATTAGAGACGTGATGGGAAAACGGAGCAGAGTTCCTTTCTGCTTTTTGGTGGCTGTGTTAGTGAGGAGTGGGGCTTCACCATCCTTTCTGGAGGAGTGTATGAGATTGCAGCCATCCCATTTTCCAACTTGGAGAATGAAGAATAAAAGTGGGAGGAGTATCTACCTTGGTTTTTATAGAAGATAAAGATCAATGATATTTTGAGAGTTAAGTAAGATTTTGTGCATTATTGATGTTTTACTATCCATTTGCTATGGAATATCTGTAGAAAAATATGGTAAATTCTTGTTAGTTTGTCCTAAAGCCTTTGATCAACCTTATTCAAACCTAGTATATAAGAATTATTACACTTAGCTTATCAGTGTTAAGTGGTGTTTCTAAAATGCATAATAGCTTGAACAAGTCTGTTCTCAAGTGTTTAAATGTTTTCGCTGAAAATAGGAGCAAACTGTATTGTAACTGCTTTCAAAGATAGGTAACTGAATGTGATTTTACAGTAAATAATCTTTTGCTGCTTCTAATTAGGGGTTTGTTTTTTTTACAGGCTTAGATGCCACAGGACCTTTTTTTTCTCGCTATGGAGCATCTCTTAAAGAGCTTGATTTTAGTATCATGACTTTTCTCTGGAATGAGAAGTATGGTCATAAACTAGGTTCCATAGAAGGAAAGAAGCTTGATTATTTCTGTGAGCCAACATCACTGAAGGAAGCACGCTGTTTAATATGGCTGCTGGAAGAACACAGGGATAAGTTCCCAGCACTGCACGGTGCTTTAGATGAATTCTTTGATATAATGGGTATGTGGACCACATTTAGATTTATGTTGTATCTAATCTTAAGGGAAAAAAATCTGAAGGATCTAGCTTTGTTAATACTTAACACAGAAAATAGTGAATATTATTATGGTACAACCAGTTTATTTCAGGAAGTTAGTGATTGACAATAGTGATTTTTTTTATTATGTCGTGAAGCTTCTTTAACTTTATTGAGCTGTTAGAGATACTCAAATGGATATGTTAGGCTAACTATACATCATGCTATTCCCATCTTAGATATTTTTATAGCATGGTAAAATTGCATTTTAGCTGGGTGGAATTTATTAGTAAGTGGTGATCTGTAGCATTCAAGAAAATATTGGTGTACAGAAGTAGGTGATGTTTGCAAAGTCTAGAAAAGATACCACCTTTGTTTTCATCAGAAGAGCCTTGAACTAGAAGTCAGGAAGAGCAGGCTATAGTGCAGCTGCTTCCCCAAAAACCTTGTGGGCCCCATGCTAGGTTGTCATGAAGGAGTTCAGAAATGCTTACTCTGTTCCCTGCCCAGAAGGCCCTGCGTTTTAGGAACTGGAATAAGAAGAATGCACTGATAACTACAATATGGTAGTAAACTTAGTAAGGGAGGACCAGAGAAAGTGCTGAGGGCTTCAGAGGAAGGACCCAGCGCTTACTTTGTCCCTCGGTGAGAGAACAACCATGGTGCAGGGCAGACTGTAAGATAGGCTTTGGTTGTGGAGGTGGAATTAGACAGGGGTGCTGTGGGCTTAGGGAAGGGGGGTGCAGTTGAGGGGCCCTTAGAGTAATGGCATGGAGTCCATTTTGGCCGAATAGGCTACCTAGCTATTAATTCTTTTCACTTCTCTTCACTCATAGTTTCCTTATCATTAAAATGAGATCATTTTAACCTCATTATCTCATCTGTGTGGTCACATTTTACTTCAAAATTCTAATATTCTTAAATTTTAATTTCATTAAAAGAAAATTCTATTAATTTTAATTTCTTGACATTTCATACTAAATGTATGTCTTATGATAATTCCTTCCACTTGTCCTTGAGAATGAGAAATCTGATTTATACATGTGTATTGTCAGGAGCTAGACTTTTAACTATCATGCGATTTGTTACAAATCTCAAGTTTAAAAAGTGCAGTATAAGGGCTTGGCATGGCACAGTAGTTACGGCGCCAGCCACATACACCAAAGTTGGCAGGTTTGAACCCAGCCCGGGCCGGCTAACCAACAGTGACAACTGCAACAAGAAATAGCTGGGCATTATGGCGGGCACCTGCAGTCCCAGCTACCTGGGCGGCTGAGGCAAGAGAATCACTTAATCCCAAGAGTTTGAAGTTGCTGTGAGCTGTGCCACGGCACTCTACCAAGGGCAACATAGTGAGACTCTGTCTCAAAAAAAAGCAGTGTATTGGGCAGCGCTTGTGGCTCAAAGGAGCAGGGTGCCGGCCCCATATGCCGGAGACAGCAGGTTCAAACCCAGCCCTGGCCAGAAACTGCTGAAAAAAAAAAAAAAAACCGGAACTCAATTTAAAAATTTTCTATTATAAAAAAAATGCAGTATAAGGAAGTAAAAAGCTTACTTTTGTTGTGGTTCTTAGGAAAGAACACAGTGAAATCCAGGTGGCTTTGTCTTTCGTGATGGAAGGTGACTTGATAGCCTGAGCTTGAATTTATTGCCATCAGTTTGTGACTGCTGGTACTAAGACGCTATCCTGGGGCTGAGCTTACAAACCTTGATGCGTGTTTGGATCACACCACAAGACAACTAAAAAGAACACAGTTCCCTCTCAGAGTGCACCCTTCCTAATTCTTGAGCTCTGTACCTAAACTACACAGTACCCTGGCTGCCACTATTTCTCTGTTCTTAGTCATGAAGTTGGAAGCCACCAACCAAATACTGGCCATCCCAGTAGATTGTCAGGTGCCATAGATCTGTCTTCCACCCTCACCGCAAATGTATTTATTTTTATCTCTTCATTTAAAGGAAGGATTGATTCTATTACAGTGTTTCAAAATGCACTCATCTTATAATTCAGAGTTGGAATTATATCACCAATAGTTGGATGCCCCAACATCACCTGTAGTTGAAAGCTCCAAGTTTTCTCATGAACTCTGGATGTATATTTATTTCCCTAGAGAATTTCCATTAGGTGACCAAAGGACCCCTTAAAGCAAGATGGCTGAATGCACTCATCACAGCCCCTAAATTTATCTCAGTTAATAATATGTTGTGCATGTAGTTTTCAAGCAGGAAACCCTGGAATTAGTCTCAACTCTTTCATTTCCTTATTACTCTGAATTTTTTATTTTTCCTTTATTCCTTTAGTGATTCTCGTGCCCTTTGCCTCCCAAGTAGCTGGGACTACCAGCACCCACCACAACACCCAGCTTTTTTTTTTGGTAGAGATGGGGTCTCACTCTGGCTCACTGTGGCTCATGCTGGTTTTGAACCTCTGAGCTCAGGCAATCCACCCACCTCAGCCTCCCACAGCACTAGGACTGCAGGCATGAGCCACTATGCCCGGCCCCTTATTACTCTTATAACCAGTTCATCATTAGTTACCTAAATAGGCTTTATCTTTGATCTGTTCTTTCCTGTCCATCCCACTTCCTTAGGCCAGGAACCTCAATTACACATATCTTTCTGTAATCAACCATCACACCAGCTGCCAAACTGATCTCTGTGCTGCTACACCTTCTGGCTCCTTATCTTCCATTTACACTGCAACTAATGACTCTTCTATGACATCTGTCTGATCCTATTTAACTGTTTGATTTGGAAAACTCATTTTCTTAGTTCTGCCTACAAGTTAAGTTCACATCATCTCTCTAGGTCCCTCACGACTCTCTGTCTTCCCTCTAGGAATGTCCTGTGTGTACCCACTCCTGGTAGTGTACAAACCTGCCTTGTGATTTCCTTCCTCCTTCCTCTGCCATTCCCACAGCCATGCCCCACTTCTGCTTATTCATTTCACGTCTCGAACTCAAGTGTCCCCTCCTCCCTAGAGCCCTCCTTTTCCCTCTTAATCCCCTTGTCCTTGCAGACCTGCTCTCTTCATCAGCTTTGTTGTTGTGTGTTTCACAGTGGCACGTAGCACCCTGGGGTGTTGAACCCTTGCCTTTTTGGCAGTAGAACACAGACTCATCAATGGTGAGGACTGTCCTGTGCATCTCTGTACTCCTAGCACCTAGCATAGATGGCATCTTAAAGACGCTCAAATTATGCTGATTTGGATTGAAATTGTATGGTTCTTTGTAGTTGGTTTCCCATCAGTCAGCCATTTTGCCCTTGGTTTCTAAATTAAACTTGTGTCAAAGCCAAATAAGGAATAGAACATCATCTTGCTAGTAGTATCAGGGGTACTTTTGGGGCTTTGATGTATGGTATGGAAATTTAAATATTTAGTTTCCTCACAAAACCTTCTATCTTCCTGCAGACAGCCGCTGTACTGTGCTAAGGAAGCAAGACAGTGGTGACGCGCCGGTGAGTGACTAGCTCACTAAGTCTTAGATTCTCATTCACATCAGCCAAAGGAGAAGAGGAGGACCCAGGACAGTGTTTGTTGGCATTCCAGAACCAAATTAAGAGGACTTCTGAATAATATGTATATTTTATTAGAAAGTTAATGCCAATCTTTCTCTTGGAATTGGAGCAATAATCAGCAAACTCTGAGGCTTAATTTATAATAGTTTTCATAAACTTTCCCAGCTAATAAATGTTAATATTGGCAATAGAAAAGGAAGAATTCTTCGTATCCTGGCATAAAAATGAGAAGTTATCTTAAATGATTAAAATTTTAATGTTTTAGATGGGTGCAGTAGCTCACGCCTATAATTGTAGCACTCTGGGATTGCCAGAGCTCCCAGGTTCAAGATCAGCCTGAGCTAGGTCCAGACCCCATCTCTAAAAATAGGCAGCTACCTGTAGTCCCAGCTATTCTAGAGGCTCAGATAAGAGGATCGCTTGAGCCCAACAGTTTGAGGTTGCTATGAGCTCTGATGCCATGGCACTCTACTAGGGGCAAGAAAGTGAGACTATTTCAAAAAATAAAAATAAACAAAGGGACTTTGTTTTGAGTAGCTCCAAATTGAGCTTGAGTATAAGTTAAAACAGTTCTAGAGTTCTTTTATAGTTGGTTGCAACTAAGTTGCCTTTTATTTTTTCTGGCAGTTTAGAGATTGTTCAGTGTTTTTTGTTTGTTTGTTTTAAGAGACAGTCTCCCTTTATCGCCCTGGGTAGAATGCCATGGTGTCATAGCTCACAGCAACCTCCAACTCCGGGGCTTAATTCTCTTGCCTCAGCCTCCCAAGTAGCTGGGACTACAGGCACCTGCCACAACACCCAGCCATTTTTTGTTTCAGTTTGGCCAGGGCCAGGTTTAAACCTGCCACCCTTGGTATATGGGGCTGGTGCCTTACCCACTGAGCCACAGGCACTGCCAGAGATATTTTAGTTTTAGAACATGATAAGGTAGAGAAAAGAACAGCATTGTGGCAGTTTACAAAGAGAAGGATGATTGTTTATTGATTTTTCAGGAGTAAACCATCTATATGTAAATTTTTTTTTGTTTTGGGGGGGGGGGTTTTAAGACAGAGTCTCTCTCTGTTCCCCAGACTAGAGTGCTGTGCTGTCATACCTCATAGCAACCTCAAACTCCTTGGCTCAAACTCTCTTGCCTCAACCTCTCAAGTAACTGGGATCAGGCTCATGCCACCACACCTGCCTAATTTTTCTATTTTTTGTAGAGACGTGGTCTCACTCTTGCTTAGGCTGGTCTAGAGCTCCTGATCTCAAGTGATCCTCCTGCCTTGGCCTCCCAGAGTGCCAGATTACAGGTGTGCGCCACTGCACTTGGCCTATAGAGAAATTTTATCTTAATCTGCTCTGTCAGATATTTCCTGGCTGAGTATGGAGACACAGATAACATACCCTGTGAGGAGTATGAATGTTTCTTTATTCACTCTGCTCCAATGTCTGGCCCGGTGCAGAATGTTTATTCTGGCTTCATAAAAGGAATATCATAAAAATGTTATTGTGACATATAACTAGAAGTACTTAAAAGTCTAATTCTTTACTCGAAATGACTCATACTTTGTTAGAAATGAGGTAAAAATGGAGCAGTTTAATTTTAATTATACTATTAGACATTATTAAACTTTTCTTATTTTCTATTTCAAATCATAGCATTTGGGCTAATACACTGTAATGTTATTTTTGTTAAACATTTTATGTATATCTATCTTGTGATTAGTCCAAAATCATTATGGTTTCTTTATGTTGAGCTTCTGCCATTATTTAATTGTTCATTAATTTTTTTTCTTCCATTTTTTAGTTTGGTTCTACCAAGATAAAAAACAAAGGAAAGAAAAAGAAGCCAAAAGATTCAAAGGTATGGAGTATTTTCTGTATTCCTATTTGAACACTTCATAATTAATTGGATATATAATTTGCAATTAAGCAATTCTTGGGATATTTTAAAAACATCTTGTGGGGAAAGA
>NW_003852575.1:2359405-2364036 GCF_000181295.1 Otolemur garnettii | reverse complement strand
AGTTGGAGGTTGCTGTGAGCTGTGACACCATAGCACTCTACTGAGGGCTACATAGTGAGATTCTGTCTCAAAAAAAAAAAGTTTCTAGTATTCAAAAGATTTTGTTGGAACTATTTTTGTTCAAATATTTATCTAAAATAATTAAAAATGATTAATAATAATCATGTTAACAGTCTCAGGATTGATAGGATCTTTCCACTCTCCAAAGGCTGTCCTACAAAGCTATGATATAAATAGGGCATTGTTTTCAAGTCTCATGGTGGGTTCTTTATGGCTGTTGTGTGTTATGGGGGAAGAAAGGGGACCGGGATGAGAGAGAATGAGCAAGTCTTAGAAGATGTTGGCAGTAGCTTAGAAGGTCCAGCAGAACTCTTCTTTTAATCCTTGACTATATTCTTTTATTTTAGTTTCACTAAAATGGGTGTTTAAACTGAGTGCCATTTTAATTTTTTTTGGAGCATTAGAAACTACCTTAAATGTTTGAGCTTATTTGTGACCCTTGAAACTTACATTGCTATGTGTTCCTGTTCATAAGAAAATTTGGGGAGATCTTTTTATATTAGCAATTGGCATGCAGGTTCATGTAAGCTTTCATCAGTTTTAATGGTGTATTTTTTAATTAATGGAATTTTAAAGTAGAAAACTATTGTCATTCTTCTGTCTTTTAAACCAGCCTATGTTAGTTGGGTCTGGAACAACTTCAGTAACACCAAATGAGACTTCAGGTGAAAACCATAAGTGAGTACAATCTTAAAATTTTTACTTCCTTTTAACCAAATGTTTTCATTTGATAAGTGGGGTTAATTTAATATACTATAAACTTGCATTTTATTTCACTAACTTCCCTCATCTTTTGTGACAACCTGATGTAATCTATTCTGACTGAATTTATAGCAGGGTTTTATAGGCATTGAAAATTCAGTCAGGGTGGGACCTGTAATCCTAGCACTCTGGGAGGCCAAGGTGGTGGTGGGGGGAGAGAGCTTGAGCTCACAAGTTCAAAACCAACCTGAGCCAAAGAGAGACCACTGTCTCTACTAAAAATAGAAAAAGCTGAGGCAAGGGGATTGCTTGATCCTGAGTTGGAGGTTGCTGTGAGCTATGACACCATGGCACTCTACCCAGGGCAACAGCTTAAGACTCTATCTCAAAAAAAAAAAAAAAAATTAATTCAGGATCAGATGTAGTAGCTCACACCTATAATCTAGTACTTTGGAAGCCAGGTAGGATCACTGAGGCCAGCAGTTTGAGACCAGCCTGGTTAATAAAGCAGGACCGTGTCTTTTTAAAAAAAAATTTTTTTTTCATTTCAGATTAATATGAGGATATATAGGATAGGTTACATTGTTTGCATTTCTACAAAAACTGTTTTTTTTAAAGCAACCTGTTGTGGCAGGAGTCTGTATTTTCACCTACTTGGGACTTGAGCCCAGGAGTTTGAGGTTGCAGTGAGCTAGGATTGTGTCACTGCATGCCAGCTTGGGGGACAGAATAAGATACTGATTTCTTAGAAAAAGCATTTAAACTGCGTTAAGGTTACAGGACTAATGATATTCCTTCAGGAAATATGTATCAAGAACCTACACAGAAAAAATACCAGAAAAATGTCTACAATATATTCTTTGAAATAGTCAATGAAGAATTATTAATAATTACTAGCTTTTTTGCTATAATAGAAGAAAAGATGATTTACTTAATCCCTTATGATAGTGATTTTCAGTGCCATCTGGTTGTTGAAACTGAGTTTTCAAGAAACAATAGATATAAGTTATAAAACTAGTAAATAGTAATCTTTTTTATATCATACTATTTTAGGAACCAAAAACCCACAATTTTTTTTTTCACATTTTATAAAGGAATTATAAGAACAGTTTAAATTTGCACATTTTCATGGATTCTTTAACTGGAGAAATTGTTTTAAGTTAAAATAATAGCCTTAGTCATTTTAGACTTCTGTAACAATATACCATAAACTGAGTGGCTTATAAACAACAGAAATTTATTTTTCACAATTTGGGAAGCTGGGAAGTCCATTTGCTCTGGCAGATGTGGGGTGTGTTAGGTGAGCTTTCTGCTTGGTGAATGGGACCTTCTAGCTTTGTCTTCTCATGGAGGAAGGGATGAGGCCATCTCTTTCATAAGGGCATTAATCCCATGGTGTTTCGGTTTCAACATGCAAATTTTGAAGGACACATACATTCAGACCCAAGCATAATCTTAACTGAGCTGAACACTAATGTTTATGTACCAGGCATTGTAATGGCTTTACATGTACAGACTCATTTAATCCACTCATCCAGCTTATGAGATAAGTACTAGTATTACATGTTCATTGTGCAGATTAGGAAAATGAGGACAGTGTAGTTGAGTGACTTGTCCAAGAACACTCAAGCTTGTAAATAGCAGAGTCAGGATTTAAATCGTATAGTCTAGTTGTAGAGCCCACACTCTCAAAAAATACTACATCTTTTTAGAGTGCTAAAATCTTAAGCTCTTTTTAAAAAAATCTTTTACTGGTACTTTTAACTAATCTCAATCTCTCTTTAACTTATTAGTAGTTACAATAAAATCTTCACTCGTCTCTTAGCCCTTTAACAAGTTATAATAATGCAACTAGTTTTTTTTTAAAACCTGAAGTTTTAAAAAATTCGTTCGTTGTAGCAAGACTAAATAGTTGGAAGTGCTTACTCAGAATGTCAGATATGATGTCTTAATTAGATCTATTGAAGGATAACTTTTCTGTATTAAGTAAAGTTGAGTAACCTATTACCATCATTGTGTCAGTTTCAATTCACTCTTCTCATGTAAATAATAAGCCAAAAATGTATTGACAAAATTAATTGTTCTTTTGTTTTGGGGGGTATTTTTTAAATCAGCAGACGAAATTCAGATTCTGCAGGCCCATTTGCAGTGCCTAACCATCTTCGACAAGATGTGGAAGAATTCGAAGCTCTGTATGACCAGCACAGTAACGAGTATGTTGTCCGCAACAAGAAGTTATGGGACATTAACCCAAAACAAAAATGTTCAACTCTCTATGAGTAAGTAGGTTAAAATTGCTGCAATTGTTATATTGTACTGAAGCTGCTTCCAATTAAAGATCAGAAGTTTGTAATTTGTATCTCTTCTATTTATTAAAGTACTCATTTTTTGGTTCTCACTCTCTTGGAAAGAACAGTTTTTAAAGATTTTGTCAGATATTACACAAACTTAATTGAGGATTATTAATTATTAAACTTAGAGTTATAATGATTATTGGTTTTGTCAGTTTGAACTCCTGATACAGATACTTTTTACTTTCGTAACTGTTTTAGTATGTCCTGAGAAGACTGATAAATAATCTTAAGCCATAATCTTTTTTAAAGTCCCCTTCTAGTTACTAACATTTTAGGATGTAGATAGTCAAATCAAATTATTCTAAGTTATTTATTTGACAAATAACAATTTGATATCATTGCCCTAATGTTGATGGCTATAGTTGTTTGGCATCTCATAATTTCAGTGACAAGTTATGTAGCTTGGTGAAGTATTAACCTTTTATCGGGGAAGGATACCTGGGTGCTATTAGTATTTCTGCTTGGACAGTGGTTGTTCCGTGGAATGACAGTACAGATATAAAGCCCTATACTCCTGTATTATATTAAAGACTCAACTTCCTGAAATTGATCTAATGAAAGAGAAACGTACTTTTCTTTTCAAGTAACTCTGGGTATGAATTACTTCTGGACTGAAATGAAAACGTGAAATTTAACAATTAGATCACATTTGAGGGCTGGACTCGGTGGCTCATGCCTGTAATCCTAGTATGCTGGGAGGCTGAAGCAGGTGGATCATTTCAGCTCATGAGTTAGAGACTAGCCTGAGCAAGAGTAAGACCCCCATCTCTACTAAAAATGAAAAACTGAGGCAAGAGGATCGCTTGAGCCCACAAGTTTGAGATTGCTGTGAGTTATGATACTGTGGTACTCTGCCAAGGGTGACAAAGTAAGACTGTCTCAAAAAAAATAAAAAAAATTCAAATTTGAGTGGAGTAGATAAAACAATCACTGAAAAATTCAGGAACATCTAGAAAGCAGCTTACTTTTTTGAGTTTGGCATTAGTAACTAGTGCATGAAGCTTTCCTTAAGAAATTGAGGACTGGGACAGGCACGGTGGGTCACACCTATAATTCTAGCACTTGGGAAGCTGAGGATTGCCTGAGCTCACATGTTCAAGACCAGCCTGAGCAAGAGCAAGACTCCGGCTCTAAACACCAGCCAGGGGCTGTGGTAGGTGCCTGTAGTCCCAGCTACTTGGGAGGCTGAGGCAAGAGAATCACTTGAGCCTAAGAGTTTGAGGTTGCTGTGAACTATGATGCAACAGCACTCTACTGAGGGTAAGAAAGTGAGACTCTGAGGCTCGGCGCCTGTGGCTCAAGTGGCTGGGGCGCCAGCCACATACACCTAAGGTGGCAGGTTCGAATCCAGCCTGGGTCCACCAAACAACAATGACGGCTGCAACCAAAAAATAACTGGGCATTGTGGTGGGCGCCTGTGGTCTCAGCTACTTGGGAGGCTGAGGCAGGAGACTCACTTGAGCCCAGGAGTTGGAGGTTGTTGTGAGCTGTGATGCCACTCTGTCTCAAAAAAAA
>NW_003852575.1:2357300-2358991 GCF_000181295.1 Otolemur garnettii | reverse complement strand
AAAAAAAAAAAAAAAGAATTAAAATGCTGAGCAAATCATATTTCCAGAGAATTCCTGGATGACCGTGTGGAAAGAGTTATAAAGTAATACTCTTTCTTAAAATGTGCTAGAATTTGCTTCAAGCTTCTATACTGAAGCTAAAGTGTGTAATTTTTAGTGCTTCTCTCTTAAAGAATTTATTGCTACCATAAGTGGGAAGATATCAAACAACAACTAGATGAGAAAAGAAATAGACTGATTTGATTTTATTTTGAGGTAGAAGTTATTTCTTATAATAGTATAAAACCAAGAAATTATAATACATTACTTTGCAAAATATAGCTCTTTGAATTGAATGAAACTAAGCTTTTGTATATGAAAAGAATATGGTATAGAAAAATATTAGGCAAAAAAAATATTAGACAAAGAGTCAAGAATACTGGTATAATTGTAATGAATTAACCTTTCTTGACTTTAGTGTTTTGTCTTAAAATAGGGAATTGGACTAATTTATTATTTTTTTAAGACAGAGTCTCACTTTGCCTTGGTAGAGTGCTATGGCATCACAGCTCACAGTAACCTCCAGCTCTTGGGCTTAGGTGATTCTCTTGCCTCAGCCTCCCGACTAGCTGGGACTATAGGCGCCTACCACAATGCCTGGCTATTTTTTTGTTGCAGTTTGGCTGGGGCTGGGTTCAAACCCACCACCCTTGGTATATGGGGCCGGTGCCCTACTCAGTGAGCCACAGGCACCACTTCTGGTGTAATTTATTTTTAATGGCCTCTTCTAGTTACTAACATTTTAGGACTTAGATAGTCAAATTATTGTGGGTTTAGTTTTTCCTAACATCACTGTAGTGACATTAGTTGGTTAAGATTTATTAATCACATAAGATTAGGCACTGATCCATTTTCCACTAAAAGTAGATGTGTCCTCTTGTGCAGCCTGCAGTGTAGCAAGAGAGCTGAGATGATCATTGGTAGGGTTATACAGTATTGCAAACAAAAATGGCACTCTGAAGAATCATGAATGTGTACAAAACAGTGATTTTCAAAGGGTTGCTCCCAGAATAGGGGAGTACCTTTTGAAATGTTTTTCCCATTCCTGTCCTTTCTTCTGTGCTGAGTGACATGTACTGATACTCTAATGTTCATCTGTGACTGTTAAGACACAAATGGTTATCTTCAAATTATGAATATGTTATATATGACACATAGAAACATGTACATACATATGTACCAGCTGTTAATATCTCTGGTATAATTAGCTTTATTAATTTTTTTTTTACTCCTATCGTGTACACTGTGCTCATTTTTTTTGCCTCTGGTTCTTAATGTAAGAATACTAGTCCTAGTAGAGTCTAAGACTTTGAAGGGGCCAGATGAGAGAGGAGGTCAACTTTCTAACTCAGCCAGAACTAAAATCAGGGTTGCTGGTTGTGTCTAGTATCTTTTGTTATAGCCTTAAGTTCCTTTGTAGCTACTGAACAGCCACACCAGCACCAGGGTTCAATGTGTTGTTGGAAAGGTTCAAACCCCCATAAAATGTGGAGGCTCAGCTCGGCGCCTGTGGCTTAAGTGGCTAAGGCGCCAGCCATGTACACCCAAGGTGGCGGGTTCGAATCCAGCCAGGGCCTGCCAAACAACAATGACGGCTGCAACCAAAAAATAGCCGGGCGTTGTGGCGGGCGCCTGTGGTCCCAGCTACTTGG
>NW_003852575.1:2350130-2356042 GCF_000181295.1 Otolemur garnettii | reverse complement strand
AAAAAAAAAAAAAAAAAAAAAAAACAGGCAAATACACGTATACCATTCATCAGTTTCTCTGTCAATGCATAATGGAAACTTAACAGTGATTGAAAGGTGTCTCTCTTTGGACAGATGGTTGAGGCTGATCACCCAGAACCTCAACAGTGATTGGTGTTCCCAGGACTACAGCGCTTTATTTCTTTTTACCTTATTCTCCCTCACCACTTTCTGCTTTTAGAGATTTCTCTATAAAAATGTAGTTTGATGGGAGTCTTAAAGCAAAGCTATGTTTTACCTTACTTTGCAAAACAGCACATATATAGGGTAGTTTGAATTGTAGTGATTATTGTAAGAGAAAAATATTCATTGTAAGACATATTACAAGACACCTAATGGGCGCAGCGTAAGAGTATACAGCGCACCCCTGGGTGAAGGGCTCTGTTGTAACTGGAACTTTACCTAACAAAAGGCAAACATTGTAACCTAATTTGTACCCTCAGATTAATCTGAAATAATTTTTTTTTCCCTTTCTTGAGACAGAGTCTCACTATGTCACCCTTGGCAGAGTGCTGTGGCATCACAGCTCACAGCAACCTTAAACTCTTGGGCTCAAGTGATTTTCTTGCCTCAGCCTCCCAAGTAGCTGGGACCACAGGTGCCTGCCACAGTGCTGGCTATTTTTTTGGTTGCAGTTGTCATTGTTGTTTGGCGGGCTTGGGCTGGATTTGAATCCACCAGCTCCAGTGCATATGGCTGGTACCCTAGCCACTGAGCTACAGGCGCCAACCCTGAAATAATTATTTTAAAAAGACACATTAAGAGAGATTTTGGAGTGACTTTACTGTATATAGAGTGACAGTGCTGACAAGGAGAAGTGGCATTTGGTTTTTATTAGAGTAGGGCTTCAAATAGAGCATAATAATTTTAACTGTCTTATGCATTTATCTGCAGCAGTATCTGCATGAAAAATTATTTTCTCTTGATTCAAAGCAGTGCTGTGTTTACCCTCTTTCTAAATAAGTTGTCTGTTTTGTTAACATTAATTTACGCGACGCCTGCCGCTCAGTCAGTAGGGCGCCAGCCACATACACTGAGGGTGGTGGGTTCGAATCTGGGCCGGGCAAGCTAAAACAGCAATGACAACTGCAACAACAAAAATAGCTGGGCATTGTGGCAGGTGCCTTTCATCCCAGCTACTTGGGAGGCTAAGGCAAGAGAATCACTTAAGCCCAAGAATTTGAGGTTGCTGTGAGTTGTGACGCCATGCCATGGCACTCTACCCAGGGTGACAGTTTGAGACTCTTGTCTCCAAAACAAAAAACAAAAAAAACCCTCATTAATTTACTAAGATAGCCCCTTTGGAGCCAGCTCCTCAGTGGGAGCCTGGTGTGACTTTAATTCTAGTTATGCCACTATTACAGAGAGAATACAGAATTCAGTTGTAAGAAGAAGCCTCCCTGAGTCTGATGCAAGAGTAGGAAAGGAAATGGACTCAGAGCTGGAATGAATAAACCCAGTTCAGTTCTGGACTCAGACAGACTAAGGGCCCATCACTGTGGTTCTTGAACTTTATTGGTTTATTGGTCAGACATGATCAATTTCAGTCCTTCTGAATCACTGAACATTCCTATACAGAAAAAAATTAATAGATTTACTATTTGCAAATTCAAATAAGATTCTTTTTTTAAATGAGATTTGATTTCCTTGACATTCTTGTTATTTTTCCTGAGTAAATTTTCTTGTTTATTGGCTTTTAAATAGATTGAATAATTATATACTTGAAATTTATAAGTTAATTTTTTATTCCATTTTGCTGCTTCTCAAGAGAAAAAGAAGCAAAGGTTTATTTACAAAGAGAAGACAAAATTTTGTTTATAGTATCATTCATTGCAGTTAACCTTATGTTTCTTGTTGGGGAAGAGTTGAGATCAGTGAGAAGTGAAATAGTTGTATTTTGCTTTGGGAGAATAAACTTTTTTTCATTTAAATATTTGTGAGAACTTCATTATAGTAACTCATGTAAATGTAAATTTTTTCCAAGTTACTTCTCTCAGTTGTTGGAGGAACATGGTCCTTTGGACATGAGTAACAAGATGTTCTCTGAAGAATATGAGTTTTTCCCAGAAGAAACACGACAGATACTAGAAAAAGCAGGCGGTTTAAAATCTTTTCTCCTGGGATGTCCTCGTTTTGTTGTGATTGACAACTGTATTGCACTGAAGAAAGTTGCGTTACGGCTCAAGAAGAAAAGAAAGAAGAAAAACATTAAAACAAAAGTAGAAGAAATTTCAAAAACAGGAGAGTATTTACGAGTTAAACTGCCACTGAATCCAGCTGCTCGGGAATTTAAACCAGATGGAAAGTCCAAACCAGTGTCTGATTTATCTTCATCATCAGCTTCTGAGGATGTGAAGGCCAAACCTGTGCCTGCTAATTCTCCCAAACCCGCTTGTGAAGATCTGAAGCCCAAACTGGTATCTGATGATTCTTCTAAACCAGTTTCTGAGGATGGGAAACCCAATGAGGTCACTGCTGATTCTCCCAGACCAGTCTTGGAGGATGCAAATCACCAGCAAGCTGCCTCTGATTCTCCTAAACCAGTTCCTGAGGACGTGAAACCAACCTACTGGACTCAATCCCATTTGGTCACAGGATACTGCACGTATCTTCCTTTTCATGGATTTGACATCACCCAGGCAGCTCCAGCCTACATAAACGTGTTAACAAGTTTGCCCCGGTATGCTGGCCTGTACACACCTTTGGCCAGCATTTCTTCTGAATATCAGCTGCAAACACCAGTACCCGTGGTATCATCTTTTGTAGCTGATGACAGAGCAGACAAAAATCCTGCTGCGTATTTTGAGGGTCATCATTTGAATACTGAAAATGCCACTTGTAACCAGATTGCTTTGGGAACACAGATCTTTGAGGACTCTTTGGGAACATCTGTAAAGTCACAGTGCAGCACGGATGATGCTGATATGGCCCCAAGTGAGTCTAACAGAAATGGTGGACACTGTGAGAATTCTAACAATGAATGTGAAGTAAATCTGGAAAGTACCAATGCAGTAACAGATATTCTACATACACAGACTGTTGCTATACAGGTAAGACTTGCTTAGAAAAAGTCTTCGTCATACTAAAGTTAAATTTTCCATTTTATTTTATATTGCCATTATATTTACTAAAATCCTTAAAGTTGATTTCCTTTATAATGGTTGCTGGAGCTTTTCCCTAAATATTTTTAAAATATCTACCTTTTTGTGAGGTATGACAGATAATTGTCAGAAAGAATTTGAGTCCAGTAAATAATATCCTTCTCCCCTATTCAAAGTGTATATAAATTGAGAAATGAGATAAAGGAGTCAGCAGATGGAGCCAAAACATGGCCTCAATAATTAAAGGTGCAGTAGGAGGATAGGCTATTTGCATAGGAAAGTGCACATGCTCACGTCACCCACCTTGCCTACCAGTCACAGGAAGGTCAGGCTAGCAGGCCCCCCAGTCTGGGGTGCCTATCGCAAAGGACTGCCTGCATGGAGGAGGAAAGGAAAGTGTGCTGGCAGCTCTGCAGAGCAGGGAGAAAGGGAAGAGTCTGGACTCTACATGCCCAGCTTCTCCTGCACAACCAGAGGAGGAATAAGGATGTTAAAAAGAGACAACCAGATAGAAACAAGAAGAATATGTTTAAGAGTTTTCTTCTGACAAGCATGAGAATGAACGGAGGGGTTTTTTATGGTTACCTTTATAGAGTGTGAGTTTATATTAAAGCCTTATTAAATGGCGCCTCATTATGTTTTTTATTTCCTTGGAGGCTTTAAAGAAAACATGTTAAGATAATGAACCACAATTATTTTCAGTTATACTGATTCCAAGTAACTGTCCTAATATGGGAAGTATGAAATGTAATCTAAATTAGAAAAGAAAAACCTTTAAAAATTATAAACATTCTATTTTACGCTAACAGTTGAAATAAATTGAATTTAAATGTTTGCTTTGCCCCATAGGTTTCCTGGAACATAACATACCAAGAAGTCAATACTGACCCATATGATCCTTTTGAGGCAAAACATGTGAGTCAAAATTTATTAAACTGTTTAAAAGTTTAATTTTCATTGATTTGTTTGAATGAAATAATATATTTTGGAGCCAGCTAATTCCATACAAAGTTGTTAGGGAATAAGTTTAAGAACATAACCAAAAAATTATTTGGTTTTTATTGTTGAAATTTGAGAAAAGGAGGCAAAGAAAAGGGTGAGTTTTTTTCTACCATATTTATTTGAAAGTATAATGGCTTTATTGGTTTGACTGGTATAATGAGCATATAATAACTTATAAATAAGTTTATTCATATAAATAAAAAGTATTATAAATATTCTTTACTATGATGATTTAATTAGAAAATTAATATAATTTTACTTTGTTAATATATCATAAGAGAAAAATTATCTAATTACCTCTATAGTTGCTGGAAAGGTATTGGATAATTCAAGGCTCTATCTTGACCAGAACTTGTGAGAAAATAAGAATTATTTCTCAACATGCTAATACTACGTATTTCTCTCTCCTTAACCAAAAGCCATCATCTTTTATTAATGGTGAAAAATCACCATTAATATTTTATTATTATCCTGAAGATGTTAACTGAAAAAATTCAATATGAAACAGAAATAGGATGGAAATAGAGGAGGAAGGGTGGCACCTGTGGCTCAAAGGAGTAGGGTGCCAGCCCTGTATACCAGAGGTGGCGGGTTCAAACCCAGCCCTGGCCAAAAATCTACAAAAAAATAAAAATAAAGTGGAAACTTTCAGGGCTTTTCTTTAAAAAAAAAAAAGAAAGAAAGAAAAAGTAAAGAGGCAGTATAAGTATTATTATTTACAGAGGCTAAGATTGTGTACTGGGAAAATCCAAAGTGATAAACTAAAAACCTATATATGTGTACTAAAAGATAAGAGAATTCAAAAAGATAATTGGATGCAAACTACTTTTCCATAGACAAACACCATCCTGTTAGAAAGTATGTTAGAAGATGCCTTTATATTCAAGAATGAGGAAGCCCTTCCCACAAAAAAAAGAGAAAATATATGCAAAGAAAATACTCCATTTTCAATACCAGCAGAGAGATAAAATACTTAATCTATGTAAGAAACTTGAAACTTAGCTGGTATGCTGGTGCCAGCAGTTAGCAGGAGGCATTAGTTCCTTGCCTTGTGGATCTTTGTGTAGCACTGCTTAAAAGTGCCCTGCTGGGGCCTGGTTTTCCCCAGAGTGAGTGATTTAAGGAAGAAGGAGCAATGACTTTTGGGGGTGGGGGGATACAGAGTCTCGCTTTCTTGCCCTTCGTGGAGCTCTGTGATAACATAGCTCACAGCAACCTCAAATTCTTACGCTAAAGCAATTCCCTTCCCTCAGCCTCCTGAGTAGCTGGGACTACAGGCTCCTGCTATAAGCCCTGACTGTTTTTTTTTTTTTGACAGATTCACTGTGTCACCCTCAGTAGAGTGCAGTGGCATCACAGCTCATAGCAACCTCAAACTCTTGTGCTTAAGCGATTCTCTTGCCTCAGCCTCCCAAGTAGCTGAGACTATAGGTGCCCACCACAATGCCTGGATATTTTCTTGTTGCAGTTGTCATTGTTGTTTAGCTGGCTTGGGCCAGGCTCGAATCCACCAACCTCAGTGCATGTGGCTGGCGCCATAACCATTGTGCTACAGGTGTGGAGCCAGCAATGACTTTTTAAAAAATTAATTTATTTATTTTTTTTTTTAAGAGACAGAGTCTCACTTATTGCCCTTGGTAGAGTGCTATGCTGTCACAGCTCACAGCAACCTCCAACTCCTGGGTTTAGATGATTCTCTTGCTTCAGCCTCCCAAGTAGCTGGGACCACAGGCACCCGCCACAATGCCTGGCTATTTTTTTGTTGCAGTT
>NW_003852575.1:2348622-2349817 GCF_000181295.1 Otolemur garnettii | reverse complement strand
ATTAAGTACATGGTGTTAGAACTAGGTTGCCATCTAGAAAAAATTAATTTGGGTTTCTACCTCATTCCTTATACCAAAATCAGTTCTAGACACATCAAAGATTGAAATATATAAAACAGACCCATAGAAGTACCTAAGAAAAAAGGGAAAATTTTTTTCATAAGATTAATAAACAGTATGACAAAAAGTATATTTATATACATATACCCATATGGTATTAAAACATAAATGACAAACTAGGAAATCGTTTCCAGTGTTGGACAGATAGAAAACTAATTTTCTTTACATATAGTTTATGTAAATTAGTAAAGAAAAGATTAACAACCTGTCATAAATGGGAATAGCGATTTAAAGACAGAGTCTCACTTTATCACCCTTGGTAGAGTGCTGTGGCATCACAGCTCACAGCAACCTCCAACTCCTGGGCTTAGGTGATTATCTTGCCTCAGCCTCCCGAGTAGCTGGGACTACAGGTACCCGCCACAACACCAGGCTATTTTTTTGTTGCGATTTGGCCGGCCGGGTTTGAACCCACCACCCTCGGTATATGGGGCTGTTGTCCTACCCACTAAGCCATAGGTGCTACCCTAGCTTTTCTATTTTTATTTTTATTTTTGAGACAGAATCTCACTTTGCCACCCTGGGTAGAGTACCTTTGTGTCATCATAGCTCACAGTAACCTCAAACTCTTGAGCTCAAGTGATCCTCTTGCTTCAGTCTCCCAAGTAGCTGGGACTACAGGCGCCCACCACAACACCCAGCTAGTTGTTCTATTTTCAGAAACAAGGTCTCACTCTTGGGCTGGTCTCGAATTCATGAGCTCAAGTGATCCACCCACCTCAGCCTTTCTGAGTGCTGGGATTACAGTATTGATCCACAATGCTCAATCAGAAGGAGCAGTGACTTTTATGACCTGCTTTAGGAAGTCACACTCCGTCACTTCTCCTGTGTTCTCTTGGTCGCATTGACCAATTCTGATCAATGTAGGATAGATTTATACTAGGATGTGAATAACAAGAGGCTGGTATCTTAAATAGGCTGGTTACTCCACAGGATTTATTTGTAACTAGACAAATTGATTTTAAACTTCATATGGAAAATTGAACAAGAAGAACGGCCAGGGCAAAGGACCTCTAAGAAAGGGAGTTGTGCAACTAGTTATCAAAACAACATGAATCTGTATTATCACATACAA
>NW_003852575.1:2341971-2348172 GCF_000181295.1 Otolemur garnettii | reverse complement strand
GAAAGAAATAATCATTTACATATTACTGAAATTTATATGCATATTTCTGGGGAAGGCTATGTGGAATTGATCTGCACACATGATCAGTGGGAAGGTTATTTGTTTTGTCTATATTTGTATCAGCAAAATGTTGAATATAGTCTAAACATCTGTAGAGCACTGATGATATATCTGTATAATAAAATATTATGCCATTATTTAGAAATGAAGCAGTTCCATAATTGCTGATACAGAATCAATCATAAGATTGAAGGTACAGTTAAGTACGAAGCAGTAAGGTCAGAACTTTGTATTTCCTGCTTCTATTTGTACACATTTTAGTAATCTGTGGGATCTCACCTACTGTGCATATTGCAAGGGTACATGTCAAATATTTTAATAGTAGAGCATAAATGTTTAAACACAATTAAATAAGTGAGGTGAACGCTGTGTTAACCAGTTTGATGTAAACATTCCAAATGGCATATAAAATCAGCACATTGTACCCCATAAATGCAGTAATGTACACAATTATGATCTAATAAAAAACCAAATATCTTTATAGTTTTTGCTAATTATAAAAATAATATATAAAGTCTTGAAATATTTTTAGTGAATAATGCTGAAAATTATGAGTGGCTTGGTGCCTATGGCTCAAGCGGCTAAGGCGCCAGCCACATACACCTAAGGTGGCGGGTTCAAATCCAGCCCGGACCGCCAAACAATGATGGCTGCAACCACAAACTAGCTGGGTGTGGTGGTGGGTGCTTGTAGTCCCAGCTACTTGGGAGGCTGAGGCAGGAGAATTGCTTGAGCCCAGGAGTTGGAGGTTGCTGTGAGCTGTGATGCCATAGCACTCTACCCAGGGGGACAGCTTGAGGCTCTGTCTCAAAAAAAAAAAAAAGAAAGAAAGAAAAAATTATGAGTAAGAAATTGAAAATTATCTTTCTTATCACTCATGTTAATATTTTGATGTACAGCCCTCTAGGCCTTACATGAACATTGACATTTAATTAAACAATTTCTTTTAAAAGTTGGGATCATATTATGTATGTTGTATTTGAAATTTGCAGTCTTCAATTAAAATATTATAGACTTTTCCACCTCAGTAAACATAAATTTACTGCCTCATTTAAAATGGATATTTGGTATCCATTGTATGAACGTATAATAATTTATTTGACTGGTTTCTTATTGTTAAACACTTAGATTGTGTCAGTGTCTCATGCTTACAAACAGTGCTGTGTGCAAAAAAACATTTTTGCCTGTATGTGAGTATATGTTGAATATAAGTCTTATGCCATACTTAGCTTTAAACCAGGCAGGTTCAGCTGTTCAATGACTCAGTTGTTTTGGACCCTCAAATAAATATTCCATCAGTGATGGGAATGTTCATGAATGCTTTCTTAAGTTAGCTCTTCATTGAGGACCTTGATGCTAAGATAGTTGGTGCAGGTGTCTCCACTGGAGGAACTTGTATTTGAATCCCAGTACTGCTGCTTTCTTCTGGGATTTTGAGAAGTTGCTTCACATCCCCTAAGCCTTAGTTTACTAATCTAATAAAGGAGAAAATAATATATTTCTCACAAAAGTGGTAGAGTTTAAATGTACTTACTTGGAGGTGGCATTTAACTTCCTGTCTGTCTCTATGATTTAGGGCATGCAGATTAATTCATAATACAAAGTTGCTATTCATTGTGATCCATTTGCTGAACTAAGAACGAAAATAGAGGTTACTTTGATCTGAAACTCTTAATTTTACTTGTGGATCATGGTATGGGTGACCATTTGATGTATTTTATAAACATGGACTCTTTTCATGGTGCTAAACTTTTAGTCTGGGTAGACATAAACTAGGACTCTCTTTAGAGTGATATGTATGGTCTCTCTAGCCATAGTTCACAGTTCTCTACCTAGTAAAACTTGCATAGTTGACTCCCTCCTTACATTGACCACCTCCTTAAGTTGACCTAATTTTCAACTGAACGTGCACCATGTGTACATATCAGTACAGTAGACCTAGTTCTTTATATGTTGACCAATTTGTTACAGTCCCTTGGGTGGTCAATTTACAGAGGTTCTCCTGTAGTTGATTTCCTGCCTTTTTACATTTAGAGGATGCTAAGGGGTTGAGGGAAAGGCACAGGGGTTGTTGAAGGTGGACCAGATCTGTATGTAAGAAAGATTTCCAAAAGCCTGGCTGCCATAGGGAGGGAAGCTGGGAGAATTTGCCAGCATCAAACAGATACTCTTTCAGACACAAATGTGTGATTGCTGCCAGGTTTAGTAATGTGAAAGGTTTCCAAAAATACTTACATAGGCTGGGTGCAGTGTGATCTTAGCATTCTGAGAAGCTGAGGCAAGAGGATTGCTTGAGTTCGAGACCAGCCTGACCAAGAGCAAGACCACATCTCTACTAAAAATAGACAAACTAGCTGGGTGTGGTGATGGGCACCTGTAGTTCCAACTACTTGAGAGGCTGAGGCAAGAGGATCACTTGAGCCCAAGAGTTTGAAGTTGCTGTGAGCTATGATTCCATGGCATTCTGGCCTGGGGCAACAGACTGAGACTGTCTCAAAAAAAAAAAAATACTTGTAACATTTATTGTTGACCAACATTTCACATTACAGAATGGTTTCTGGTTGCTTTCTTTGTTAAGTTGGTCCAAGAAGCAGAAAACTGAAGACAATTGATAATATTTTAATTTGTCTTTTTGGAATAACCAGCAGCTATTTATTTGCAATGTTTAAAAGTAAAGCCAAAGTTAGTATGTCCTGCTCAGATCTAAAATATTCATAATATGTACAGCTTTTTTAAACTAATAAATAGTTCTTGGTGTTAATTGTGGAGAGTGACATTTACATTAAGTTATTGGGCCGGGCACAGTGGCTCACACCTGTAATCCTAGCACTCTGCAAGGCAAAGGCAGGTGGATTTTTAGAGCTCAGGAGTTTAAGACCAGCCTGACCAAGAGTGGTATTTAGTATTTCTATAAAAAATAGAAAAACTAGCTAAGTGTTATGGTGCATGCCTATGGTCCCAGCTACTTGGGAGGCTGAAGCAAGAGGATCACTTGAGCCCAAGAGTTTGAGGTTGCTGTGAGCTGTGTTGCCATGGCACTCAACCCTGGGTGACTGAGTGACACTGTCTCAAAAAATAACAGAATAAAATAAAATAATGAAATACATCAAATTATTGATGTAATACTGAGTTCTTTTAAAACAAATATTCAGAGCTAATTATAATATAGATTAGAAAGTTTCATTATGAATCGCACTAATACAAATGATTATACTTATAAAAGAGCTAGCTAAACAGTGTTTAGGAATTTTTAATCCCTAAATTATTGTGACATTTCCCTTGTAATTTCACCTATTTTTTATTTTCCTTTGAGAGAGTTTAGAACAAGGGAATAGATAGGCATTTAAAAAAAATTTTTTTTTCCCGAAGTTTGGCCAGGGGGCCAGTGCCCTACTCCTTTGAGCCACAGGCACCACCCTTTTTTTGTTGTTTTTAGAGCCAGAGTCTCGCTTTGTCGCCATCGGTAGAGTATTGTGACATCACAGCTCACAGCAACCACCAGCTCTTGGGCTTAGGCGATTCTCTTGTCTCAGCCTCCCAAGTAGCTGGGACTATAGGCGCTCACCACAACGCTCAGCAATTTTTTTTTTGCAGTCTGGCCAGGGCCAGGTTTAAACCTGCCTCGGTATATGGGGCCACTACCCTACTCACTGAGCCACAGGTGCCACCCACATTTTTAATTGTTTTTAATGGATAACTTTGTAATTTACTTTTAGGGAGACATGGCAGAGATTGAAAAAGAGTACCAACTATTACAAGAGCAGCTTAAAGAAGCATGTGAAAATTATGAGCAGATAAAACTTAAGAGCTCAGAAGAGACCAAGGACCTGGAAGAAAAGTTGAAAAGGAACTTAGAAGAAAATCAGGTAATCCTTGTTAACCTGTCTTTAACTGCATGTGGCATAGTTAGGAGGAAGTGAATATAACTGTGTTTTCGGGGCTTTAGTTAGCTAAACATCTGCATTGTTGGATAAACAAATAATTCTTCCACAAAATGACCTGCTTCAGATGTCTCTATAACATATTAAAATGACAGTGTTTCTTGCAGTGTAGAACCTCTACAAATTGCTGTGTGAGAAAAGGGCCATAAATGTAGGTTTTCATTTATCTGTGATTCAGTGTGCTTGGTTAACTAAAACTATTTTATGGTTATTGAATTCTGAGATAAATTCTCATTTAAATTGAAGGTCAGCATAGCATTAGAAGTTCAGAGTGTGCCCCTGGAGACTGTCCAGGTTCAGACCCAGGCTTGGCTGTGTACGTACTAGTTCTGATCTTGGGCAAGCTACTTAACTTCTCTGTACTTTAGTTCCTTATCTGGAAAATTGGGTAATAATAGCTCCCATTTTGTGGGATTAGATTAATACTTACCAAGTACTTATAACTGTCTGGTACACAGTAAGGACTCAGCTGATACTAATTACCACTATTATTACTATTACTGTTACCACCATCATTTTCATCTTACTCCCATGTAAAAATAACATGTAACAGCTTTCAGCCTATCAGGATTGTGGAGTTAACCAGTGTCTTGTCTGACTCTGCTGACCTTTGAATTCTGTTAGCCAAGGTGGATCATCAGGCACATTACGCAGGGGGAGGGATACCAATTAGTGGCAAGGCCAGATTGAATTAGTGGGAAAACAGAATTACAGATGTGAGGAAATCATGGTGCATTTCATTTTAAGAGCTACCATCTTCTGTTCAGACAGGTAACAAAGGGATATTAGTCCTTTTAAGAAAGGAAGAATTTATTCCAGAAGTCTGGATCAATAGTGCAACATATCAAAATAGAAGAAAATTACCTTAGTGAGACCTTAATCAGGAAACTCGTTTACTGAGATTTACCCAGAAGAAAAGGGTCAGTTTGTAGAGGTAACTCAGGATGCTCCCCAGAATCTGTTTGTACTCAGGATGAACCTGGGCAGATTCAAAGGATAAGAAGAATTAGATAGACCCAAGGACTTTTCAGTTGCCTGGTTGGGAGAAGGAAAAAAGAACAGAAGGAAAACCCGACATAGAGTGACACATGGAACACAAGTTTGAATAGGCTACCTGGGAGGTTTAACAAAATATTCTTACAAACTTTGTATCACCTTAAGAAAAATTCACTTCTAATCAGTCCCTATGGGAAGGCCTGTGGCTCCCTGTTGGCGTGATGAGGGCAGATTTAGGACACAGTCACTTGGCATTCAGTAAGTGAAGTTTATTTTTGGCAGAGGCTTTCCTAGCTTTATAATTGCTGGTCTGACTAGGGGCTGTGTTTATATAGTTCATCAAGGCTCTTCTCTTTGTACAGTTGGTCAAGAAGTATCTAGGAAATAAAGATCCCAGAGGGGAGGGCTCTGACAAAGCCACAGCTCTAGCTGAGGGCTCTGGCTTGTGGGCTTTTTAACAGATTAAGGCTTTGGGTATGCTATTGTGTGGCCCTACTGAAGAGTAGTCAGTCTTAAAAGGATAGTTATGTAGCCCTCACGTTATAGGCCTGCCAGGTGATTATAGTTTTTCTGTAAGACATGCACCTGTTTCCTACCAGGATGAATTGCCAGCCCGAGGTCTGTAGGTTGGTGTCCACACAAGAGCACATAAGATTTAGCCATGTCCATTTCTTCATTAAAATCATGATTATGCTCATAGCTGGTGGAGAAATTTTTTATAAACATAAAATAAATTTGCACAGATCACTGAGGTTATGAGCTTTTACCTTTTAATTCATAGTCATTTGACCTCACATTTGGATGTAGTTAGAGGAAACACCACCCCGTCTAGAGAACAGAAGAGTTGGCAGCCAGTAGAAATCACATCTCTACTTCTTAGACATTGGGGTCAGACTGCCAGTTCCTCATCCCAGCCCCCCACATAATGGCTCTGTGACCTTTGACAATTCCTTCAGCTTCTTTGACCTCCACTTCCTCAGTATTGATGGAATCTCTACTTCACAGCTTTGTGAAACCTCACCAGTAGTGTCTGGAAAGGGTGGGGATGGCCAGAGACAGTAACAGTACTCAAGGAGGAATTTTCCACCCGCAACGCTGCTTATGCCCCTGTTGAGAAAATCAGTGTTTTAAAAAGCACTTTAAGAGTACTTAGTATATATTAAGCATCAATAAAGAATCTGAGATAGCCATTTTGAATAGCTGG
>NW_003852575.1:2338542-2341751 GCF_000181295.1 Otolemur garnettii | reverse complement strand
TTCTTAATGTACTCTAACCTGTGGCTGGCAGGTTATAACTGGTTGTAGTATTGATCAAGGATATACTGTATCTTGCCTTGTAAAATGTGCTCCTTTGTATAATGCACACTCACATTATTGGCCCAAACTTTCAGGAAATGGAACCAGGTAGAATAAATAGAATAGATTTTGTAGGCATGGTAGTTATCCCAGTCACAGTAATAAGAAATTCAGGATCAGCAAGGTTGCAGCAAAGAAAATGTGAGCCAGCATCACCCTTACTCCTGCGATAGGACTCAGAAGTCTTAAAAGATCTTGATCAGTTAAGAAATCTGCCTCCCAGAAATGTTGAAAACCTTGGTGTCTAAGGCTGAAGAGGAAGCAGTGGCCTCTTAAGTTGATAGAGCTTTTGACTTGAGGGCCATTATTTCCCATGAAGTCCACGTAGGTTGACTTTAGGGTCCTTTCTGAGGGAGAAGTCCCTGTGTTCCTATAGCTGAGTACTTGTCCGCAGTGACCTAGTCTTGTTCTAAGCCTAAGCAAGAAGTTCAGACTTCACAGAACCTAATAAGAAGTTAAAAATTAAAGCAGATAATGAAGTTAGGATTTCATTAAGCAGTTGTTGACACTAGTAGAATTTTTCAACTGGAAAATATTTAACATGTTTCTTTTGGTTTCTTTTAAATATTGCTTTAATTATCTAATTTATATTTAATTTATTAGAAATATTAACATGGAGAGGATATTTTGCTTATAAATGACTGGTATTTATAAGCATGTGCCCCACCCTAAGCCCCTTGCTATCACTGAATGGATGATATTTTGGAAATGAAAAAACTTTTAGGGAATTTGTAGGTTGAGAAGTTTGAAAAAGCAGCAACTACCTGTATGCTGACAGAGGGCTGGGTACCAAGTGGCGTTCCTAACCCTCCAGGGGAGAGTTGCCAGCATTGCCTCAGGGGAGGTTTTCAGGTCTCTTTGTCACACTGCCTGAAGTTCTGGCAGTTATTACAACCCAAATGCCTTTACTGATAGCCAGAAGATCACATTTATACTTATAAAAACAATACCTGTGCTAACTACAACATGTATGCAAACTACTTGTAGATTAGAGAGGATCATTTAGGCCAAAGAGTGAAGTGTGGGTAGTTCTGGTCTCATTAAAGCACCCCTGCTGGGAGGATGTGGCTGTGTGATGTGACTTTGTATCCATAGGTCTAGAGTATCTCTTCCACTGAACTTGAGTCATTGTTTAAGCTTTAATACTGTCACAATCTAGTCTTTTGAGCTCTTCTTTTAAAAAAGTAAATCTTGTCATTTATTTAAGTCCTTGTAAAATGTTTTTAGATCTCAAAGACAGAATTAGATTGGTTTCTTCAAGATTTGGAAACAGAAGTTAAAAAATGGCAACAGGAGAGAAAAGAAATTCAAGACAGACTAAAAGCACTAAAGAAGAAAATCAAAAAGATTTCAAGTGGAAGTGAAATGTAAGTAACAACTGAAAGGCAGTAACTGGTTTTTTTTTTTTTGAGAGAGAGATTCTTACTTTGTCGCCCTCCATAGAGTGCTATGGCATCATAGCTCACAGCAGCCTCAAACTCGGGCTGGAGTGATTCTCTTGCCTCAGCCTCCCAAGTAGTTGGGACTACAGGTGCCCACCATAATGCCCAGCTATTTTTTTTAGAGATGGGGTCTTGCTCTAGCTCAGGCTGGTCTCAAACCTATGAACTCAGGCAGTCCACCCCTTGGCCTCCTAGAGTGCTGGGATTACAGGCATGAGCCACCACACCCAGCTTGAAAAGTGGTAATTTTAATTATTTTTTAAATACTGTATCTTGTAGTTTTCACAGTTTTGATATTTAATTTAAAACTATATCAATTAAAATGAAAATTTATAGATACTGTTTTGTTTTTATCTCATTTTTAGAAATATTAATTGAGTGATTATCTTACCTAAAACTTTTTGTAAACTTAGCTTTGTTTCAGATAAATTAGATAAGAGTGGGAGAAGCATGTGACTGAGAATCTACCAAGAGCTGATTTCTTTCTGGTCAGAACATCGTCCCCTGCTGTGAATGTTACCTTTGACCTTCTTTTTTATTCGTAAAATGAGGGGCTGGTCTAGATGTAAGGCTCTTTCTAGCACTAAGATTCTGTGATGATTATTTGTTTATAATTACTTTTATCCCAGTTCTTTAAATTATTAAGATTTGGTCTTGTTGTGTGAAGGATTTGATAATACATCCAGATCCCAGGTATCATTGTCAGGTTGGCCAAGTGTGTTTCAGGATCCTCTGTAATTCATCCCGAACGTCCCTCTGTTCTGCACAGTGGTATGTTGGGCAATTCCTCAGTTTAACTGTGAACTGCTGTGTAACAAAACAGCCAAAACTCAGCAGCTTAAGTAAACAGCCGTTTTGTTTGCTCAGGATCCTGTGATCTGGACTGAGCTCAGCTATGTCCCTTATGTGGCTGCAGATAGCTGGGGTAGCTGTCATTAGACTCAGCCAGGATGTTGGGGTGACTCCATCTCACTTTTCTCCATGTAGCTTCTCCCTGTGTCCCTTACTGAGAAGTCCTTTCCATGTGGCCTCTAGCATGGTAGCCTGTGATGGATACACAAGTGGAAGCAGCCAGGCCTCCTGAAGGGTTAGGTCCAGAACAGACACAACATCATTTCTGCCACATTTTGTTGCTTAAAACAAGCCACAGGCTTAGTCTAGATTCAAGGGCATGAATAATGGGAGGCATGCTTCACTGGGGGCCGTGCTACATGCTCACCTTTCAAGGAGCATGGCATTTGCTGGTTTCCATGCTCCGTGCCATGTGATCAGATGACTTTCTCTATAAGTCTTGATAGCGTTACATTTGGGCAATATTTAGGCAATCCTTACTACACAAAGGAGGAAACAGAGGACACGGCCTTAGAATTTTCACTCCCTGGGTCATGTCATTTTGATTATGTGCTTTAGTAGAACACTCACAGAAACAATAATGTCTGTAAAGCACTTTACCTTTTGATTTTAGTATTTCAACATGTCTAGTCTTAATCATTTTAAGTTATTAAAAAAGTAGAAATGTTTATATTTAAAATATTTTTTTTATATTTGGTTCAAATGTGCCTTCAAAATAGACAAGATAACTCGAGACTGTTAATTAGAATTTTTTTTCTGTATTTGTAATAGTTCCTGGTGAGGAATAAGCTTTTTGTTGTTTTTTTTTTTTTTTTT
>NW_003852575.1:2336719-2338144 GCF_000181295.1 Otolemur garnettii | reverse complement strand
TATGTGGCTGGCGCCTTAGCCACTTGAGCCGTAGGCACCGAGCTAACACCTGGCTATTTTTTTGTTGGAGTTTGGCTGGGACTGGTTTGGAACCCCCCACCCTTGGTATATGGGGCTGGCGGCCCACTGACTGAGCCACAGGCACTGTCCTTGTTGATTTTTTTCCATTTTATTAATAGTTTCTTTGCCTTTTCTGTCACACTTTAAAGATGAACTATAGGCTTCTCTAAGCTTTTTAGCTTTTTGTACTTTCCAAATAAATGCTTATTTAAATTTAAATTTTTATATTTAGGTTCTTAAGTAATCTTAAAAATTTTGAGATATCTTAGAGAAGCACAAAAGATAAGAGAAATAATTTCTTTTGTGTGCCTGTGCTTTTGATAACATTTAGTATAAATTAAGAAATGATGGCTCGGCGCCTGTGGCTCAAGTGGCTAAGGTGCCAGCCACATACACCTAAGGTGGTGGTTCGAATCCAGCCTGGGCCACCAAAACAACGACAGCTGCAACCAAAAAATAGCCAGGCATTGTGGCGGGCGCCTGTGGTCCCAGCTACTTGGGAGACAGAGGCAGGACACTCTCTTGAGCCCAGGAGTTGGAAGTTGCTGTGAGCTGTGGTGCCACTGCACTCTACCCAGGGGGACAGCTTGAGGCTCTGTCTCAAGAAAAAAAAGAAATGACGAGGACATGATTGGTGCATTGTTATAGACCAGCAGTTCTCACCCTGTGGGTCACGATCCCTTTTTTCCATTTGTAACAAGGCAGCAATTAGGAAGGTTGAGAACCACTGTTACAGACCATAGGTGACTATGAAAGAAGGCAGGAATTCCATGAGACCTGTCCTGTACTGAGTATTTGGAGCAGGGAGGAAGTATTTTATAAAAGAAGTGAAATGATAATTAAACTTGCTTTTAGAATGAAGAAGGGTCTCAGGATAGCATGAAAGAGGAGGTGGAACTTGCCTTGTGCAGGGTGTTGCTGAAGAATCAGAGATTCTGTTTTAAGAGGGGAGGTGTGTGTGCAAGTGTGCATTGTACATGTATTTTAACTTGACTTTAAGTTCTATTTTAAAGAGTAGAAGGTTGTTTTCATTTTGATCGAGAATCCATGTATTCTCAATTTGAATGAGAACCACTAGTTACACAGATGTTGCTACAATGCCTGTGCTGTCTGTCTTGAGGTGTGCTTCTTAGACTGAGATAGGGTGATTTACCTGTAAGCATATGGCTTAAGAGAGAAGAAAAAGGTGATCTGCTTCCAGGTGTGAAAGGAAAATTTCCCCAAAGGAAAATCGCCTCAAATTCTGTGCCTATTCAGAAGATACTAGAAATGAAACAAAATGTAAAAGCAGAACACTTGAAGAAATGTTTATATAGATGTGGGTAGAATTTATTTGGTGGGATTCTGTTAAAAAAAAAAAAAAAA
>NW_003852575.1:2335575-2336543 GCF_000181295.1 Otolemur garnettii | reverse complement strand
CGCTACTTGGGAGGCTGAGGCAGTAGACTTGCTTGAGCCCAGGAGTTGGAGGTTGCTGTGAGCTGTGATGCCACAGCACTCTATCCAGAGGGAAGCTTGAGGCTCTGTATTAAAAAAAAAACCTTTGAAAATTAATTAAAGTCTGGTGATTTTGCTTTTATAGGTATACCCAGAAAAACGATGGCAAGGATAAGGAACATGAATTACATCTGGAACAGTCTCTTGAAAACAGGCAAATTAATTTTTTAATATCTTCTTATATTTTTAATAACCAGAGGCACAAGCACACTAGACTTCTAAATATATTGCTGTCTCTTTTAAATAATGTTTCTATTTAAATAAACATATTCTTTTAATATCTTTAAGTAATTTTATTTTATAAGGTTTCTGCATTTCCCATTGTCAGTATAAAATACCCTGAATTTGTTGTTGGTTACTTGTTTTTTTAATTAGTGTGAGATTAAAAACGTGTTTTAAAAACTTTCCTTGTGGGCGGCGCCTGGGGCTCAAAAGGGTAGGGCGCCGGTCCCAAGTGCCTGAGGTGGTGTTTTCAAATTCAACCCCGGCCAAAAAAAACCCCAAAACTTTCCTTAAGTTATCTGAAATCCTAGTTTCAACTATAGAATGGTAGTTTGTTCTTACTGCTCTGATTGTAGGTTGATTAGAGAATTTTCATTATGAACCTATAAAAAGTTTCCTACTAACCTGTATTGATGAGAATAATGTGTTTTCACATACTAGTAACCACTGTGCTCAGCCGGAAGCAGTTGTACTCTGCTTTTCTAGTTGAATATTGTTTCATGTGCACGTTTCCATCCGAATCCATGGCTTTCTCTTCGAACGTTTACTTCTGTTTCCACTTTTTAGCTGTTATAGAAGTATTGCCATGAATAATTACGTATAGATCACTTTTCCCCTTTGTGTTATTTTTCTGTAAAATGTGTCAAAATGGAATTTCTGGCTCACAG
>NW_003852575.1:2329874-2335508 GCF_000181295.1 Otolemur garnettii | reverse complement strand
AGCACAGCGCTCTCACCCATTTTTCAGTGTCCCCATCGCGTACTCCCTGTTAATTTCTTTCTTCTTTTGAACATTTGTGAAGCACAGAGAGCACATGTGAGACTGTATAGTGTGGTAAAGTAGGGGGCAAGGAATCCCTTTAGATTAAGGTGTTGTGAAGTGTTTGTGGCATGATTCCAAAGCTCATCTGGCCTGAAGCCTGTGTAATCTCACTGTTTAAATGTTTTTCCAAGAAGTTTTTTTTCTTTAATATTTGCAGTAATATATTTACAAAGGAGAAAATGAAACTAGAAGAGTGTATAAAGAAAGGGAAAGAGCATTATGAAGAGAGTCATCAAAGAGCTGTGGCTGCAGAGGTGAGTCCATGGCACTTGATGAATGACAGCTATGGCATTTGTCATTTGTTTTTGTTTCTTTAGTTATATATGAAGCATAACAAACATGACTGAAAAGTGTGGCAGGTCGGGGATATCTCTGTCACCCATAATCCTGCCTCCCTAAAACAACCACTCTTCTTCCTTGCCTGTAGCTGTGTTATTTTTTGCCTTTATGCTTGTGTTGTTATGTAGATATACTCACAGTGTATACCAAATTTTGTGACCTGCTTTCCTTATTTACTACTATAACTCAATCATTTCCCATACTGTATACTTTGAATAGTTTTCATATTTAATCAAGTGATGTATTGTGAAGTAGCCAATAATAAACATATTTGCCAATACTTGGAAAGGAACTTAAAAATAATCTACCTTTTAAGAATGTATTCTTCCCTCTCCCTAGAAGAATATAAACCAGTGTCAATATACTGTTTGAGAAACTACTGAGACAATCAAATCAATGACATTTGTCTATATTTTATTTAGTTCCTGAAACATAGTTGTCTTTTTTTTCTAGCTGAGAAACAAATGATTTTTATTGGTGTATGTGTCTGTGATTATACTAGGAAAATAAGAATAGGCTTAGCTTATGTCATCTTGCAAACATTAGCCTTTTCAGTTAAGACTTAATTACACAGCACCTTCTAAGAAAAGGGAGAGAAAGAGCCCAAGTATGAATACTTTGTGGGTCCTACTCCTTTGTCTGTATTTCTGAGCTTGTTCACTTCACTTTTACCACCATGTGGTAAGCAGGTTTGCCTTATGGGCCCTGTCACGGTTACCGACACCTGGATAAGAGGCATTAGGGATCATAAGGCTCACATGAACTTAATGGATCACTTGGATCATTAGGCCATTCTACATTTCCTGTAGTGATTCTAACTAAGATGGCTGGTTGGCTTGTGGGGAAGCCAGAGTTTAAAATTTTAAGAGCATGTCCCAGAGGCTCTCCATGCCCAGGCTGAGAGTAACTTCTCTGAAGCTTTCCCATTGCAAAAGATGCAGCCTCAGGGGTCGGTCGTGCTGCTGACCCCAGGCCCCCAACTCACTGTGGAGAGTACCATAGATAACATGCACATTGGTGTGTACATGCACTTAGCCTGGCTCTGTGCTTCCATGTGGCTTAAGCATAAAGCCACATGCACAGTTTCACATTTGCCAAAAAGATCAGGTAAAGTGTGTAATTATGTCACTTTGTTATTCTATTTTCAAATCTCAGTCTGAATTCGTGTTTACCTGAGTTAAGTTATAGCCAAATCAAGTCCTGGTGATTGTCATCATACTTCATTTAAGGAGAAATTGGTTTGGATCATCCTTGTGAGGGGCCATGCTAGTCTTCTCCGTATTATTCCAGTTTTAGTATATGTGCTACCGAAGCAAGCACAGGAATGGGTTTGGAATGTTTAAGTTTTAACCTTTAAAATAGTTTCAGGTTCTTTTTTTTTTTTTTTTTTGAGACAGTTGTTCCCCTTGATAGAGTGCAGTGGCATCACAACTCACAGTAACTTTCAACTCGTAGACCGGGGGTGGGGGGGTGGGGTGTCTGGCTCAGGCTGGTCTCGAACTCCTGAGCTCAGGCAATCCACCTACCTTGACTTCCCAGAGTGCTGGGATTACAGGCGTGAGCCATTTGCCCAGCCTACAGGTTCTCACTTGTCAAATACTTAAATGTCCTCTGCTGTACTGGCAGATATCTGTGCTTGAAAACTGGAAGGAAAGCGAAGTATGTAAGTTGCAGATCATGGAATCTCAAGCAGAAGCCTGTCTGAAGAATCTGGAGCTGATGAGGTAGGGGCTCCACATGTGTTCTTCCCAGCATGCCATTTAGGAAATTAAGCCAGAGCCCTTAGAGAAAAACATTCTGTATATCAGAGAGGACCATTTTGTTTTTCTTTAGTTGTAGAAAAGTCAAAACAAATAAAAATAAAAGACAGCATTCTAACTGGAGATATAATTAATGTTTTGGAATAAATGCATTAAATATTTGAAAAATGAAAATTCACTTTTTCCCCACTATATAGTATTAGGAAACAACTTTTTTTCACATTGACAGTTACATTTCTCTCACCTAATTGTGAAAGATTGAATAGTATTCCAGCACATAAACATATCATGACTTAACAAACACCACTGTGGTCTAATAGTTATTCACAAATTTTGTTGCTATAAGCTACATTGCAGTGAACATCATTATATGAATAGTTAATCTTTATGCACCTTATTAGTCATTTCCAAGCAGTACATTTCTGGAATGAAGATCACTTTTCAAGGCTTTTAAAATTTTTTGCCAAATTGCTTTCCATAATAGCTATTATTCTTTTTTTTAAATTAATTTTCTTATATATGTGTATATTAGGTTTCCACTTTTGCCTTTACAGAATTAAAAAGGCTAAATATAATGACAATAACAAAAAGACTGAGAACAAAAACCTCATGAAGAACGAATGAAGATAAATGCATTCAGAAAAGAAATCAGACAATTGCTGCAACAAAATGTTAAGCAATAATAATAGTAATAATACAAAGAAAGTAACATTCACATTGTTGGATAAAAGTATGTCTATTATAGAATACTCTGATCAGTTAACTTCTTTTGTTTTTTTCCCACAGACTCAAAAAAATAGACAACTAATGTTTATAAATGAAAGTAACAGATAATTTCAAAAAAACAGATCATGCCCAATCTTATAGACAATAGAAAAATACTACAAAACCATTCTACTTAATCTGGATACACCTGGTATTAAAATTGGAGAAAATATATTATTATAAAGGGGAAATTACAAACATATTTCACTTATAAATGAGGATGCAATATGATAAACAACATTTTAACATGTTGAATTAAATATTAACGTGTAAGTAGTGTACTTTGGTCCAGATTAACTACAATTTATATAAGAATTAGTCACTAATTTCTTTCTTATTTTTTTTTTCCTTGCCCACACCCCCTCCCTCCTTCTCTGTCTGGTCTCCCCTTCCCCCATGCCCCACCGTGTCATTAATTGTCTTTATATCAAAGTTGAATATATAGGATTCCTTCTTCTCCATTTCTGTGATGCTTCAATAAGAATAATGTGTTCCACCTCCATCCAAGTTAGTAAAAATGCTGTAAAATCTCCATTGTTTTTGATGGCCGAATAATATTCCATGGTATACATATACCATAGCTTACCAATCCATTGCTGGGTTGAAGGACATTTAGGCTGTTTCCACATTTTAGCAATTGTAAATTGGGCTGCAATAAACAGCCTAGTACAAATGTCTCTATAATAAAAGGTTTTTTTTCCTTCTGGATAGATGCCCAGTAATGGGATTGCAGGATCGAATGGGAGGTCTAGGTTGAGTTCTTTAAGGTTTCTCCATACTTCCTTCCAAAAAAGTTGTATAGTTTGCAGTCCCACCAGCAGTGCAAAAGCATTCCTTTCTCTCCACATCTGCGCCAACATCTGCAGTTTTGAGATTTTGTAAGATAGGCCATTCTGACTGGGGTTAGATGATATCTCAGGGTGGTTTTAATTTGCATTTCTCTGATAATGAGGGATGATGAGCAACACTAATAATAAACAAATGGAATTTAATGAAACTGAAAAGTTTCTGTACAACCAAGGAGACAACAACCAAAGCAAATAGACAACCTACTCAATGAGAAAGGATATTTGCTTATTTTGAGTCAGACAAAAGTCTAATAACCAGGATCTATGCAGAACTTCAATTAATTTATAAGAAAAAATCCAACAACTCCATACATCAATGGGGAAGAGACACGAATAGAAACTTCTCTAAAGTCGATAGATAAATGGCTTCTAAGCACATGAAAAAGTGCTCATAATAGTTATTATTTAACAGTCTTCATGACAGAATATGGATGTATCACTAAGTATATTTTCATATGTTAAATTTTTTCAGCTCTCCATATAATCTTTACCTGTTTGGTTTTTGTTGTTGTTGTTGTTTTGTTTGTTTGTTTTTAAGTAGGATTTACCTGGGAATCCTGGAGGGCCTTACCGGGCCTTGAGCACACCCCTGTGCAGGCTCTCACAGATGGGGTTACTTTTATCTGGGTTTTTTTTTATCATGTTTCATATGCAAGTTTTTCATCCTTTCTGGTGCTTGCTTGTTGGATTGAAATTTCAAAACCTCAGAATTGAACCAAAGATTGTTGGATCACAGAATAAGAGTTTTAGTGTAGAGTTCCTTATTTCTTCATTTTCAAGATTTAATTTTTTTTCATGAGAAAAGTTCTCTGAAGGTAAACTAATACGCTGATTCATATTACAGGAATAGCATAGCTGAGTTTGAGACAGGTGGTGTTCAGATACTTAATGTATTGAAAACTTACCATAGGCTGCATCATGGTTCCTCTAGGAAACAAAAATATGAGACACTCATTTTATCTAATGGCATACCTCTCTTCCATTAAGCCTTATGTTATAGGTAGATTCTTTTGGGGACGCCATGCCATCTGCTTGTTCCATCAAAATGTAACAAAATAGAAAAGGTGTAAAAAGAATGTTCTGTTTTGTCTTTTAGTGATTCTGCAACATATCCCGACATGGAGTCTGATATATGTTCATGGAAATCATTTCTTTCTAATGTTACAAAAGAAATTGAGAAAGCAAAAGTAAGTTATAAAAAACATTTTATAATTCTGTCGAAATCTTTATGATGGTTATAATTCTCAGGAGGCTATTGTCTTATTGAAGTCATTTCTTTTTTGTAACCATAGTAATACAGTTTTTATTAAAATTATAATTTTTTCATGGAAGTAATTGTATTTTCTTAAGTATGTTAAACTCTGCCTGGTATTGGTAAAATTAAAGAAATTTATGTTTTTTATTTGATTTTCTTTTGGTTTTTTTTTTTTTTGAGACAGAGGCTCAAGCTCTCGCCCTGGGTAGAGTGCGGTGGCGTCGTAGCTCACAGCAACCTCCAACTTGGGCTCAAGTTGTCCTCTTGCCTCAGTTTTTCTATTTTTAGTAGAGATAGGGTCTTGATTTTTTGCTCAGACTGGTTTCAGACTCATGAACTCAACCATTCCACCCACCTTGGCCTCCCAGAGTGTTAGGATTACAGGTGTGAGTCATTGTGCCTAGCCTTTATTTATTTATTTTTTTGAGACAAAGTCTCATTTGTCACCCTAGGTAGAGTACCTTGGCATCACAGCTCACAGCAACCTGAAACTCTTGGGCTCAAGCTATTCTCTTGCCTCAGCCTCCCAAGTCAAGTGCCTGCCACAATGCTCGGCTACTTTTTT
>NW_003852575.1:2315634-2329696 GCF_000181295.1 Otolemur garnettii | reverse complement strand
TGAGCTCAAGCAATTCACCCGCCTTGGCTTCCCAGAGTGCTAAGAAGAGAAGTTAAGTTTCGTGAGACTGTAATAGGGTATGCAGCCTGTGGCTATGTGCAGATTATTTGAGGCCTGTTTTGCTTATCTGTGTGGTGAATATTTTGAAAATGATGCACAGAATTATGTATGGATCTAATTTTTTGCTTATCAGCTTTCATTAGTGTTTGTATTTTTAATATGTGGCAGGAAAAAAAAGGTTGGACACCCCTACTAGAGCATTCTGATTGTCTTATTTTAAGTTTCTTTCTGTACAAGACATTTATGTTTCCTGAAAATTCTAAGACATTTGTAATGTACAGTAAAAAACAAAGCATTAATTGGCGATTGTGGTTTTCCTACACTTTCCCTTCTTCCCACAGAGTCAGTTTGAAGAACAAATTAAGGCAATTAAAAATGGTTCTCAGCTCAGCGAACTTCCTAAAGTGCAGGTTTCTGAGCTATCGTTTCCTGCCTGTCACACAGTAAGTCTAACACATGTTTTGTGTTTTGTTTTTTTTTAACCACAATTTCTTATTTGTTGTTTTCTGGAAATGAGGATGGGGCGGATTAATTATTGCCTTTAGTTCAGCACTGGTAGCAAAGTGGTTATAGCTCTAGCTGTAACATACCCTGAGGCTGATGGATTCGAGCCCATCCCAGGCCAGGTAAACAACAATGACAACTGCAACAAAAATAGCTGGGTGTTGTAGTGGGTGCCTGTAGTCCCAGCCTTGAGAAGCTGAGGCAGGAGAATCACTTAAGCCCGAGTGTTTGAGGTTGCTGTGAGCTGTGACACCATGGCACTCTACTAAGGGTGACATAGTGAGACTCTGTCAAAGGAAAAGTATTTATTGCCTTAATGTTTTTATTATTGGTAGTACTGGTAAGTCTCTTAAGCTTTATAACATTCTTGTATAAAGAGAAGTTCAGTCTTCCTACATCCACGCATGAGAACAGTATTAGGTGAATATGCTGTTGGTAATGACCACTTTCAGGCACCTTAGCTTGTGTCCTTTCTTTTCAGAATGTGGGGCTGTCTGTGAGTTTGTGCGTGTTCAGCTTACTGCCATCAGTCCTGTGTGAGGCATGGAGGGAGAAGCAGGGGGAGGAGGGCAGAGGAACAAGGCATTCAGGAGGTGCACTTGGAGGGACCTTGGTGCTCACAAGATGGCGGCACTGTGTGTATCTGCGGGGAGTTGAGGGTGAGGCCTGGGCCTCTGTCAATCACCCAGGAGGATTTGCAGGTTTAGATCTCGGGAAAATAGTCTAGACTGGAGACGTGTAAAAAGTGGGTGTCAATTAGCAGCAAGCGCAGAGTCACTGAGGCCTGTGAGAGTGCCTAGAGAGTGTTAGACAGCCAGGATTTGGGCCTCAGGACTCCCTCAGCAGCACGAGGAGGAGCCTCAGCACTGCTGGCCTGGACACAGGGGCTGCCAAGCAGTGTGGAGCTGAGAAACTCATGGTTTGATAAAGAGGAGGCAACCAGCAGGTGTGGCTTTGTGCCTGGAATGGAGATTTCTAATCAGTCCGCAAAAACATTGCTCTGGGAAGAGAAGTGTGATCAGCTAGAGGCTGAAGGAGAGCTGGCAGGTAGGTAAAGTGTTCTCTTTGAGGTAGTTCTTCTCTTTGGCAGAGAAAATAATGAATTATAGAGAGTTATTCAGAAGTCAGAGTCCTGCTTTTACTCTTTAACAACTAACAAGTTATAATTAGTAATTCTTTTTAACAAAGTAGCTAATGTGTCGTTTGCTGGTGGGCTTTGTCATAGTCTGCCCACATCAGTCCTTGAGTCCTTGTCCTGGTGCTTCTGCTCTTCATTCAAGACAGCCCTAAGCGACCCTCTACTGTGGTGTGTTCCTCACAGATTCATCCTTCGTTACATCCTGAGTCTTCAGGCTATGATGACCAAGGCTCTGTGACTTCACCAAGTGACACAACTGAAGACCAAACGGTGGCTCATGAGGGTCCAGGTCTCTTTTTTGCCAGTGACTGCCCAGTGGAGGCTTCTCCTGTACTGTTGCCGGGGCCGCCCTCCTGTCAGCCTAAAGTCACTCAGCCATCGGAACGCAAGCGGGCTGGCCAGGTCACTCCATCGAAACACAGCCCTGTGGTGGATCCTGTCCCTGCTCCTTCAGGACGCACTGCTGGTACAAGCCAGTCTCCAAAAAAGCCGTTCAACAGTATCATTGAGCACCTGTCTGTGGTGTTCCCATGCTACAACAGGTATGCACGTGAGCTGTCCGTCCTGTGTCCAGTACTGTGTGCAGTTGTGATACCTTGACTGGATAAAGCCATGCCAGTTAGGAGATAACAGGAAAGATTGCCTCTTGTTTCACTCAGACAGGTGCCTACATTCTTTTTTTTGTAAATACAGAGGTGAGTATTTTCAAATAAATTTTTTAATGTGCATATCTAGATTGAAAACGTTGACCACTGTGTGTTCAGCACTCCTCAGAGCCCATGACAGTTTGCTGAGTTTTGTTTTTGTTTTTGTTTTTTGAGACAATCTCCCTATGTCGCCCCTCACTAGAGTGCTATGGTGTCACAGCTCACAGCAACCTCAAACTTGTGGGCTCAAGTGATTCTCTTGCCTCAGCCTCCCAAGTAGCTGGGACTACAGGTGCCCGCTGTAATACTCAGCTAAGTTTGCTAAGATTTTGATGAGATCAGTAACACTCTTTAAAACATTACAGCATTAGTAAATGAAGTGCAAAAAATTAAGAAGAGGTTTGTGTCTTTTGATGGCAGGAGGAGGGGCGTGTCACATATGGCAAAGAAGCCAGCAGCAGCTTAACCTTGTTAAGACAAGACCTTTGAGTTGTCAGAGCTGAACCTTGTTAAGACCTTTCAGTTGTCAAAGGTGTGAGGTTGAGACCCGAGTTTTGATCTCTGTGCGAGTGCTGACGGGCCCTGTGCGTGTGGGCACAGGTGCTCTCACTGCCCAGCCAAAGCGGGAGCAGGGTGGAAGGTTTTCCAGCTGCTTGGCAGCAATTTTGTCTCCACCTCTGCACTCTGCTCTTCAGACCGGTGCAGGGTGTACAGGTGCCCCTTGTCTCAGCGGAGAGAAAAGGCGAGGTAGAGGCAGTGTGTCTGGGTGCAGTGCACAACAGAGGCCTCTGCACTCAGAAATGATGCTTGTGCCTGCTTTCTTTCTCCTACTTCTGAGACAGTGTTAACTCCAGGCTTTGAAATTGAAATTTGGAAACAAAAGGCTTGTTAAAATATAATTGGCCTGGCCAGGTGAGGTGGCTCACACCTTTAATCTTAGTGCTCTGGGAGGCAGAGGCAGGAGGATCACTTGAGCTCAGAAGTTCAAGATCAGCAAGAGCAAGATCCTGTCTCTACAAAAAATAGAAAACTTAGCTCCGTGCCTATAGCTCAGCAGCTAGGGTGCCAGCCACATATACCAGAGCTGGCAGGTTTGAACCTGGCCAGGGCCTGCCGAGCAATAATGACAATTACAACAAAAAAATGGCCAGGCATTGTAGTGGGCGCCTATAGTCCCAGCTATCTGGGAGGCTGAGGCAAGAGAATCACTTAAGCCTAAGAGTTTGAGGTTGCTGTGAGCTATGACACCACAGCACTCTACCAAGGGTGACATAGTAAGATTGTCTCAGAAAAAAAAAAGAAAGAAAGGAAATTTAACTGGGGCTCCCCATTCCTCTCCTGCTGCTCCCTTCCTGCCCACCATCCAAAAAAAAGAAAAAGAAACTGGGCATAATGGCACACAGGAGGCTGAGGCAGAAGGATCACTTGAGCCCAGGAGTTTGAGGTTGCAATAGACTGTGATGATACCACTGCACTCTAGCCAAGGCAACAGTATGGGACACTCAAAAAATATATACATATATATGATTGGCTAGAATTAATATTTTATATTGGTATAGCTCTGCCCATTTGAAAAGAAGTGCATTTCATTTGCACATGGGTGTATTTTGCCCTGCCTAAGTTGAGAAAACATAAATTCTCTCAATAGTAATTGCCATGCCAGTTGTAAAATATTCAAGTTGTAATTACCAGAAGTACCCTACAAATAAAATTTTTTGCAATCCTGATTATATTTGGCAGAGATTAAACAATCAAGTAAATTGCATCCTAATTTTCTGAAAGTCAAAATATTTGGAGTAATATTATTGCAGCTAGCAAGTTCCTATTGACTCTAAGGCCCACCTGATGGAACTTATGAAAGGTTCAGGCTTTGAACCTTGCTGTTGACTGGATTTTTCAAGGAAGGAGTCTGCTAAACTATTTTCCTCTTGGTTGGAAAGAATTTATTGATTTCAAGTTGGAACCAATAGTGTGTCTTTATCGTTCAATGATTTTGTGTAAAGCTATGATAACATAGGCTGCAAAGTCAGTTTTCTAAATAGAGATTGATATCCCAGGTGGATCTAGCAGATACACAATTACTTTGAAATTCCATTGAAATAAACATTTAGAAGTAATACTGAAATTTTCATAACTACTTTGGAAAAAGTAATTTTGCCTAAAAATAGTTTTGCTTTTTATATGCAATTACTATTGTTATCGCTGAATCTACACATTAATTTTTTGTTATGTTTATTTATTTATTTATTTATTTTTTTTTAGAGACAGAGTCTCACTTTGTCACCCTCGGTAGAGTGCTGTGGCGTCATAGCTCACAGCAACCTCCAGCTCTTGGGCTTAGGTAATTCTCTTGCCTCAGCTTCCTGAGTAGCTGGGACTACAGGCACCCACCACAACGCCTGGCTATTTTTTGGTTGCACTTTGGCCAGGGCCGGGTTTGAACCTACCACCCTTGGTTATTTGGGGCCAGCACCTTACTCACTGAGCCACAGGTGCCACCCTGTTACATTTATTTTTGATTTTTTGGGTTGGGTTGATATTGGCATATAATAATTCTTAGCAGTAAAAAACTTGACTTTGTTGTCACTTACCATTCACTTTCTCTTTCAGCACTGAGCTTGCTGGTTTTATTAAAAAAGTGCGAAACAAAAACAAAAACTCACTATCAGGATTGAGTATTGATGAAATTGTCCAAAGAGTGACGGAACACATTCTAGATGAACAGAAAAAGAAAAAGGTATTTCATTCAGATACAAGAAAATGTGCCACTTCATCCATAAAGTATGAGGATTATTAAAAAATGCTTTAAACCGAAATGTGGAAAATAATTTACTAATGACAGAAGATGATCAAGCTTTTAGGTAACTGAACTTTGCTTTCCTCCTATCCCCCCTCCCCCTCTGTTATCTCTGTAGCCAAATCCTGGGAAAGACAAGAGGACACCTGAGCTCAGCTCTGCAGCTTCTGTGACCAGGTCCTTCCAGGGCCCACCCTCAGTGATTGTCGGACCATCACCCAAAACCAAGGGGCAAAAAGCAGAGGATGTCCCTGTGAGTGTTGTATGTATCACTGTATAGTTAGTTTTGTTTTTTAATGAAGAACAAGAAGGAAGCAAAATTTTGAAGCCCTGATTTAGCTCCATTCTTTTAATTTCTAAACCTGATTTTTATTTGATTCTAAAATTAGAAACCAAATTTCAGTGTACTTGAATGGCCCAGTTAGAACAATCACCTAATTGCTGAGATCATGTCTCTGCTCTGACAAGTGCCTTGGGGCTCATTGTAGAGAGAAGCCCTGTTGGGGGAACCTTCTCTCTCCTTCCTTGTTTTGCTGCAGATGGTCAAGTACATTAACATTTTCTGTCTAGTGTGGTATTTTGAATAGTTTGGGAAAACAGCTTTTGAATAATTTCTTCTGTGTAACCATGGGCTTTGGACTCACACAGACTGAGTCCCATCTCTTAATGGCACTGGGAGCCTGGCTGACATGGTGCTACTGTAGAATGGGCAGGGTCAGCTCTGCCCCAGCAAGGCTAGTGGCTGCCCTTTGCCTGTTCCCTCAAAAGCCTAAAAGGGACACTAGGATAGGCTGAATTTTCTTGGACTGCATATGCTGATTTAGGTTGTAGGTTTTCCTCTTAGTAAGAATATTTATATTTACATAGAACTTTGCATAAAATACTTTAACATCTATGATCTGACTTGATTGGCATTGTAATTGTATTTTATAATGAAACCATAGCACAGGTGGCTCATGCAGTTGGCTAAAATATTTGAAAGCGTGGATGTAGCTCATAGCAGGCCCTTGGACTTGTTCACACAGCTTGTTGTTCCCTAATCCCCATCACATGGCTGGCTGGTGTTGGAGACCGTGCTGCAGGGACCATACAGGAGTTTGAAAGACGCCCTGTTGCCTGTGTGGCTCAGGGCTGAGTACTCTGCATAGAATTCTCGTGTAGAACTCCATTTCTCTTTGGGTAGCTGTGGTGTCAGTACAGCTTATAGAACATAAGGAGAACTGTGGACCCTGTAGTGTTCTCAGCAGGGAACACAATACTGGTTTGCTTACTTGAGCTGGCACTGAATCTTTTTGTGAATTAAAAGTATTATATTTTCAAAGTACAAAAGGAGGCTTGGTGCACGTAGCTCCATAGCTAGGGTGCTGGCCACATACACTGGGGCTGGCAGGTTCAGATGTGGCCCAGGCCTTCTGCACAACGAGAACTACAACAAAAAAATAGCCAAGTGTTGTGGCAGGCGCCTATAATCCCAGCTACTTAGGAGGCTGAGGCAGGAGAATCACTTAAGTTATGACACCATGGCACTCTATCGAGGGTGACATAATGAGACTCTTGTCTAAAAAAAAAAAAAAGGACAAAAGTAACACATGGCTAACAATAGAAAATACAAATAAAAAGAGTATTTTTAATAAATCCAACCCCCCAACAAGCATTGTAACATTGGCGCATACTTTTCTGCCCTCTCCTATGTGCATGTGTGTGAATTTAGTCAAAGCTGCACACTTCAGTCACACTTTTTATGTTCTCTAGGGGCAGGAATTTGTTTTCTCTCTATTTTTTTGTGTAGTTGTCTTTTACTTAGAAGTAAACTGTGCCCATCTTTTCTCAGATACGGCCAACTGTAGACTGTTTAAGATAAACCTAGATCTGAGCTTTGTAGAGGGCATTAGAGAGGCCTTAACTTGCCTTTCCCCAGGACTGACATCTGTTTGTCCCTGACCCTGAAGTTACAGGCAACAGTAAAGGAGGGTGAACCCTCATGCTGTGGTGCTGCTGCTCTGCTTGGGCCACATCACACCTTGAGAAAAGACAGTGAAAGGCTGGTCAGCAGCTTCAGATGTTTTCCCAGCTCCATTCCCTGAACTGCAGATGTTTTTGGAGTGTGGGTTCAGGGCTGGGTTCCTTATTGTCTGCTGAGGACACAGATGAACAAGACTCATTTCCTGTCTTCAAGGGTGCTCAGAGTGCAGAGGTGAGTTAACATAGAATTTACCTATGCCAGCTCAGCACCTGTGGCTCAAGCGGCTAAGGCGCCAGCCACGTACACCTGAGCTGGTGGGTTCGAATCCAGCCCGGGCCCGCCAAACAACAATGACGGCTGCAACCAAAAAATAGCCAAGTGTTGTGGCAGGCGCCTGTGGTCCCAGTTACTTGGGAGACAGAGGCAGGAGAATTGCATGAGCCCAGGAGTTGGACACTATTGTGAGCTGTAATGCCAAGGCATTCTACCTAGGGCAACATCTTGAGGCTCTGTCTCAACAAAAAGAAGGAAATTACCTATGTAGTGTGGGTGGGAACCCTTAGTCTGCTATTAGGTCTGAAATGCTGTCTGCTCACCAAACTGAGCCACTGGAGGCTGGAAACCTTCCATTCATCTGTGTCAAGTCCCCAAGCAGTCCCTCACCTGGATGTTTGCCAAATGAGCCATCCATTGTATGTTTTGTTTTGATTTGTACAAGTAATCCACGTTCATAGAAACTTTACAAAATAATAATGAAAAAAATAAAATCTCCCTTAACCAGGGTAACTACTTTCATGTTTTGTGTATCTTTCCAGATGCTCTTCTGGACATCTAGTTATACATGTATTCTATTTTACTTTTTTTGTTTGTTTGTTTTGAGACAAGAATCTCACTTTGTTGCCCTCTATGGTAGAGTGCTATGGTGTCATAGCTCACAGCAACCTCAAACTCTTGGGCTCAAGCGATTCTCTTGCCTCAGCCTCCCAAGTAGCTGGGATTACAGGTGTCTGCCATAACACCCAGCTATTTTTAGATATGAGATCTCTCTCTGGCTCAGGTTGGTCTCGAACCTATAAGCTCAGGCAATCCACCTGCCTTGGTCTCCCAGAGAGCTAGGATTACAGACATTAGCCACTGCACCAGGCCTTCTCTTTATTTTTAAAAATTTAAATTACGTGATACATGTGATATTATAACCTGCTTTTGCTCAGTGGTCTGTTGTGTCAGGGCTTAGGGACTTCCCTCACCATCTGATCCAGCTGCAGGTCAAGTCATTCCCAGGCAGCACCCATAGCTCTGTGGGTAGGATGCCGGCTACATACACCCAGGCTGGCAGGTTCAAACCCGCCTGGGTCAGCTAAACAATGACAACTGCAACAAAAAAAATAGCCAGGAGTTGTGGAAGGTGCCTGTAGTCCCAGCTACTTAGGCTGAGGCAAGAGAATCGCTTAAGCCCAAGAGTTTGATGTTGCTGTGAGCTGTGATGCCACAGCACTCTACTTTCAAAGGCAACATAGTGAGACTCTGTCTTAAAAAAAAAAAAAAAAAATAAGTCATTCCCTCTTACACTTTAAGATGTGACTGGGAATTGTTTGCCACCCTTTGTGCCAAAAAGTTTGAAGGCCACTTGTAGGAAAAATTCGTGTATTTAAAAAAAATAATTCAGTGTTATTTGTTACTTCCACAGTCATCAGGCACGAGTTCCTGTGAATTATGCCATGAGGTGTTCAAATCAAAAAATGTGCGTGTGCTAAAATGTGGACACAAGTATCACAAAGGGGTAAGAATTCTCCTGGTTTTCCTTATGCTCTGTGACCAAGTATTTTGAAAATTAAAAAGGAATATTTTTTCCCCAGGCATCAATATTTCTTGTATTTTTGAGCCATTTTCTTTATAAACCCCCTGATGTCAGTGTTCCCTGTGTCCCTGTCCCAAGCCCATCTCTGTGGAAGGCGGGGGTTTCTGGGCCCTGGCACATGTGCGTGCTGCAGTGTCCTTTCCCTCTAGTCGTGGGTAGAGGACTCCAGCAGTTCTTTGGTGCTGAGACTCAAAGCAATATTAGTTCCTTGAAAGGTGTGATTTCTTCTGCATATGACTGAAGGGAATCAGCTTCAGGACAGCTGTTTTCTTGATTTGGTGTAGTGTATGAAGTCAGTTTAACAGTTGAGAGAGAAACTACGCCTAGCTGCATCCCCATGCCTGACCCTGGGAGGTTCCAGCTCACACCCTTCCCAGATCTGTGTGTGAGTGTCTTGGTATTCTGGGTACTATGAGCATTTGTCTCTACACCCCTGTTGTTGGTTAGAACAGGTCAGTTCTCTGCCGTGTGGATTTATTGATCCCTTAGAAAGGGATAAATACAGCATACTGCACTTACACTGGAAGGAATCAGGACAGCCTGCAGTCTCCTGCATGGTCTGCCCTCTGGGGGCACCTGGGCTCTCTAGCTTCCCACACCCCCACGGCCATGTTGGCGGCAGCGGGCCAACCAGGAGCACCAGGGAGCCCAGTGTGCAGCCTGATGGACCAGACTGGTACCAAGGGCAAGGCCAGGTGGAGCAGCAGGCTAAGAATCAGGTGACTGGGTCCGAGGGCCAAAGGCAGGCCAGCCTGGAGAAGTCAGGGCTGCTGAAACTGGAAAGCTAAGCCCAGAGCCGGCTGTGAGAGGAGGGCAGGGCTACCCGGGGCCAGGTGGGGGCCCGTGGTATTCATGGAGGGGATTCTGAGCTGGAAGCATTTGCTCCTGGGGCTTCATCCACACTCATGACGCCAGCAGGTATTGGTGTGCCTGAGTATTGGGCAGCTCCAGACCCAAGAGACTTTGAGGCACAGGTTCCTTGTGGTCCTGAAGCAGCTACTGATGTTGTTGCTTCCTTTTCAGTGCTTTAAGCAGTGGCTTAAAGGGCAGAGCACTTGCCCGGCCTGCTGGGATCGGGATCTCCTGTCAGAAGAGTAGCCTGCACCGCCTGGAAGAGGCCAGCCCAGTGGAAACCGGGGGCTGTCTTCCTGCCGCAGGTGGTCGCACTCACTGGAGTGAAGCGCTGGTGCCCTAAATCGGGAGAATGGCAATGCGCTACCCTTGATACAGAGAGCAGACATCGGAAGGCCCTCCCGCATTGTGTCACTCGGCTAATAACGAACTCTTTAGTACAATTGACATGAATTCATTTTCCCACTCAGATAAACACTTCAATGACAGCCCAAGTAGCGGCCAGTAGAGTGACATGGAACCACATTCTTACCTTGTCATTGATGGGCTGCTGCAGAGGTGCTCTTTGAGGTGGTGGCTTCTTTTGGAAAACATTGTGAGTGGCTCAAAGCAGTGTTTGAGTTATAAGAATTCTTAATGTACTCAGTGCTCCACGTTTCCCTTTTGTGTTTGAAAAACCTATTTTAATAGCCCCACAAGAGAGATGATACTGACCTTTTAAAAGTTTTTATAAGATTCTGTATTCCTGAAAATGTGCCAACATTTTTCCTCAAAGATTCTACATTTTAGAAGCAGGCATAAAGCAAACTACATTTTAATAATTTGTAGTTAATCTGAAAATATTGGCTGATTTAGACCAAAAGATTCAAATCTCCTCTTTGTGAAATGCCATGTGCTTTCAATTTTTCCATTTGTTATTTTATTTAGCCCTCTTAGATTTTTTTAAATGTTTATTTTTCATCATTTCAAGGTATAATCTGATTTTTGAAAATCAATTACAAAACATTATTTTTATCAACCAAGACTTTTTATCCCTGATATATATTCATCCTCCCAGCTTCATGTTGGGGATGTAAGTCCTTGAATCCTCTGCTCTTCTCAGCAGCACCATTTGTCCTTGGTGAGTCAGCCAACAGGTTCTTAGGTGTCTCCTGGCAGCACAGTGGGGGCCCCCACAGGCTGTGTGTAGAAACAGTTGCCATCAGTCTCCTTCCTATCTCACCACCAAAAAGAGAAACTGTCATTAGACAATCCTGAGGTGTCTGTTTTACAGTCCTTCTGCATTTGACCTTTGTGAAGTAATGCATGCAATCTTAAACTGTGACCTGAGATCAAAACTGTAACTGCTTTAAAACCTTTAAAAATTAGATATTGTTTTGTGGCTTATACACAGTGGTAAATATAGAAATAGTGAATACTGGACACATTCCATTTCTCTCAAACATGAAGGATCAAAAAATGTTTTTCAGTGTGTTCTTTGTTCCACTGGAAACTTAAGAGTCTCACATTTTTGAGCTGATTGGTCACCTTCCTCTGTCTTTGTTCACTGTGAGTTTTGATGTCTTAGTGACTTAGTCTGTAGAAGCTCACTCTTTATCCTGAAACAGGTCCTCCATGGTGGGCCCTAACACACTGACTACATAGTCATAAGAATTGAGAGCTGTGGATATTAAAATAGAGACCAGGTTGTAGCAACAAGAACAAAGGAGAAGAGGGCATCTGAGCACCTGAAAGTGTGTTTGTACGTGACTCCAGACCCTTGTGCACATACCTTACGTTTCTCCAGTAGTAGAATAAAGAGCATTCTAAAACAGGAACAGTTTACTGTCATTCTTGCCCATTCTTTCTCAGATGTTTCTAAAAATGCATTCTAGGCTCGGCGCCCATAGCACAGTGGTTACGGTGCCAGCCACATACATTGAGGGTGGTGGGTTCAAACCTGGCCCAGGACAATTAAACAACTGCAACCAAAAAGTAGGCATTGTGGTGAGTGCCTGTAGTCCCAGCTACTTGGGAGGCTGAGGCAAGAGAATCGCTGAAGCCTAAGAGTTTGAGGTTGCTGTGAGCTGTGATGCCACATCACTCTACGGAGGGCAAGTCAGTGAGACTCTATCTCAGAAAAAAAAAAAAGGCAAATAAAAAATGCATTCTACTTGAAAATTCAGGAAAGGTACATTTCCATTTAAGAAGTGACTTCATTTTGGAAAGAATAGTCATGCCTTGTTGTGTCCGAGAAGTCTGATTGAGGATTTTAGAGCCATGTGCCTGAGTAAAGGTTGCCAGACTCAAGATAGACTGTTTACGTTTGTGAATGGAAGGTTTATACAGAGATGATAGTTTACCATTTGGGGCTAAATTAAGATGATTTTATGTGACTACATAGAAGGATTTGACAATAAATTGCATTCCTCAGTGTGGGGTTTTGTTGGTTTGTTTATTTGTTTTTGAGGCATTTGTGATTCGTGGACTGCCGAGGCTTTGGGGGGGTTTCCTTTTTGGAAGCACACAGAAGGGTCTGCTGAGAACTGAAAGATTGTTGAAGAAAGCCAGTGTTCAAAATCTGTCTTCTGTTTATTCAAGTGTACTCAAAGTATTATTACCAGTACATACTTTTAATCTGATGGTATTTAATTTAAAGCAATGACTATTCCTTAAGGATTCGGTTTTTGCCCTGCTAAACTGCTTAATCTATATTGTAAATAATAGTCTGACGTGAGGTTGAAGGTGGCCCAGCAGTGCCGCATGCTCCATGCTGGGAAGGTAATTCTTTCTAGGTTTCACTGTCTCTTGTTACCCACAGTCAGCCGTGGCCTGTGAATGGCTACACTGTTTGTTAGTTGTTAATCTCTTACTGTGCCTAACTTACAAGGAACACTTTATCCTAGGGATGTACGTATAGGGTAAAACCAGCAAAACAAAGGTGGAAATTGTGTCATCAGCAAGAGGTACCCATGAGTCTGAACAAGCAAAGGCAATAAAGCGAGGGCCTGGCCTGTAAGAGTGAGGACCAGAACAGCTCCAAATGACCTTTGCAGGAGAAATGGGAAGTACATTTAGGTATTTTAAATGCTTGTGCAACAAAATTAATTAAAGAATAATTGTAAAAAGAATTCACCGTCAGATATGTCTAGTTCCTTTTTATTTTCATTCTGACATGATTGACTTGCAGGGGATGTAGCTGTTTACCTGATTTGCTGAGAAGGCTGAGCAAGGGCTGCATCAAAACCACTGAAACCAGGGACCATTTGTTCAGGTGTGTGTTGAGGACCTACTGTGTGTCTAGTACCAGGCTAGGTGTTTTAATATGGCAGACAATGAGATACGGATCCAGTGAAAGGTGCCTGTTGAATAGACAACAAGTCTATAATGTAATTTCAGGTGGTGAGACAGGCTTTGAAGGAGAAGCAAGGAAGGTATATAGATTAATAAATTTCTGAGAAAGTGCTTGGCTGTGCCTAGCACATAAACCCTTGATGAAGAGGAGCTAATAGTTGTTACTAAGATTACAGTCCTGGAAATTGTACAGGGAGAGTTTCAGTAGCCCTATAAGAAAGGCTGTGTTAGATGAGGAAGTAGCACTTCCTTGGTATAGCCTAGACTGGAACATAACATGACCAATTGGTGAAATAAGCAAAAAAGCAAGAAGAAATCAAATCACCGAGAAGCCATTTTGGAAAATACCAGCTTTGTTTCCGAGATTTTCTGAATGACGTTGGGGGTATTGTAAGATTCTACAGCAAAGGATAACTGCACCCGTGGCTTTCCCAAATTACTTGACTGAGCAGTCTTGAGTCAGCCTTTCCTACCAGTTTGGGTTTAGGATCAGAGCCCTGTGAGGGGCTGTCTAGAGTTCACACGGGAGGGACCTGGCCAAGGCTGATCCTCATAGGGAGGGTGTGTCACGGTCCAGACACACCCGTTTAGGGCAAGGACTGTTGTCATTCATTCCATCATCACCTCTGCTTTATATTGCCTCTTCCTAGTTCTACAAAGGAGAAAAAAGATAACATTTAGCAAAAATGCAGAAATTGACACTTTTAAACTACAAAATCCCAGTCATCCATCAATCAAGTCAGATTGGTCGACCATCAAGTGAGAAAATGATTTTTAATTACATTAAGGAGAATAAATTAGATATGCAAATGGAAAGAAAAAGACTTTGGCCATGCTCACACATCAATTCCAAATGAATCATAGTCCAAAGTATGCAGTAAAGTAAAATAATGCAGCTTCTACAACTCGG
>NW_003852575.1:2309820-2315017 GCF_000181295.1 Otolemur garnettii | reverse complement strand
AAGCCATGAAGTACAAGAAATTGGTGATGTATATTCCAACAAAAGATTCCTCCAGAAAGCATAAAGAGCTATTACAATCAGTAAGAGAAAGACAACCAATGTATTTATTTAGAAATGGACAGGAGATTTGAATAGGCACTTTCCAAATAACCAGATGGCTCATGGGCATTCTGATAGCAAATTTGTAGGAGAATATAAATTAAAAGGCAAGGTATCATAGATTGTCTTGAAGTTGCCTGGTTCTGGCCAGTAGAATCATCTACTTTGCAAGAACTCTGCCCTGCAGGTGAAGTTTGGGTGTGGGAAACAGTGAGTACTAGTCTCACTAATGACACCCAGTTGGTAAATTTTTAGGAATTGTGAGCTGGTTGTTAAACACAACTGCTATTTAAAAATTGGATTATAAAGCCAGGCACGGTGACTCACAACTGTAATCCCAGCACTCTGGGAGACCAACGTGGGTGAAATGCTCAGTTCAGGAGTTTGAGACCAGCCTGAGCAAAAGCGAGACTCCATTGCTACTAAAAATATAAAAAAACTAGCCAGGTATGGTGGCACATACCTTAGTCCCACCTACTCAGGAGGCTGAAGCAAGAGAATCTCTTGAGCCCACAAGTTTGAGGTTGCTGTGAGCTATGATGATGCCATGGCACACTACTCGGGGCAACAGAGTGAGACTGTCTCCAAAAATAAGAAGTTGAGGCTGAGTGTGGTGGCTCATGCCTGTAATCCCAGCACTCTGGGTGACAGAGCAGATGGATTGCCTGAGCCCATAGGGTGAGATCAGCCTGAGGAAGACTGAGAGAGACCCCATCTCTGGGGGGGTCTGATGGGGCCAAGGGTGCTCTGTATGCCCTCCTTGTGTCCCATTGGAAATGGCTGTGAGAGGATACCATCGACACTGACAAACCCCACAAGATGATCTCTGCTGAATGAACACACTGATTTCTGGTGTGGGTCCCCACTTTCCCCACCCTTGCAGGTGTGTCTCCTTCCTGCCATCCTAGGAAGAAGATACTGTTGTCTTCTCCTTGTTGGCCTCTTAGGGGTTCCTTGGGAGCCACTCCTAGCAGCACCTTTGTCCCCACAACACCTGGTCCTGCCACAGGCCATCTGCCCAAAACCAAGGAAAGCACCTCCTTCCTCTGGCCAGGCCCTACCTGTAAATTCGAGGTAGGTGTGCTTCAGGAGTGCTGAACAAGGAACCACCAGGAGCACAACTCCAAGCCAGAGGTGACTCAGTGTCATCTCCGTGGAGGAAGGGTGCCGCTGGAAATTGGGCCAGTCCCCACCCTAACCTTGCCAGCAGCCTTTGAAACAGAGCGGTTGGTGTGAATTACCAGGCTTCTGTGGCAGGACACTTCAAAGAGAAGAACTTGCTCTTTCTAACTGCTTTTGTGTCAAACAGAGGTGTCATTGTTTTCAGCAAATACCTTGGGACTCCAGTGAATAAATATCATTCTGTTTTCTAACTTTTTCCCTCTCTGTTTTTCAAAGTTATGTATAAAGGCATTTTGCCTAATTCCTTCAGGCCTCTGTTTCAGCTTCTATTTATTTGGTGTGATAGAAAGCTCTTAATTTAGATCTCCCTGCCACCAGTTCCAAGAAATCTGCCACCAGCTCCAAACTTCGTGTCCTGAAATGCCACCCATTCCAGCAGGGTGAGCCAACAGTCTCTGAAAAAAGAAAGCAATTGAACAAACCGACATTGTGCTTCCAGATGCTGGCTGCTGCCCCAGTGCCAGGAGGACTCCGGCTTTTACTGGGGCCTCATTGGAGGCCACATTGCTTTTGCTTCCAATTTCAAAACTACCATAACCTCTAACCTGCCAGACCGCTGAAAGCTAAGGGATAGCATTTGCTACAGCCCTTCCTGGTATCAAACCCTGTTTCCTGCAGAGCTGACAGCTCGTCCCCGATCCCCCCTACCCCACTGGAGACCTATCCTAGGGAAGGGGGCCTGGTGTCCTCAACCCTACCCCTTCCTGCTCCTTTCTGCCCTCACTTCTCCTAGGGGACATCGGCACACCCTGCTGACCGTCTATGCTCACCTAGGTGTTCATTTGTTCATTCATCAAATCTGCAGTGCACAGGCCTCATCATTCCAGGAGGGACTGCTGTCAGCTAGGATAGTGAAATATATGAAAGGTCTCTGGGGGACAGTGGCCTGACACCAGTAGTGTGGCAGCATCTCAGTGTCTGGCAGGCCTTATGGCTTAGGTGAGTGCTGCCTATGGCCTTGGACTCAAGGGACTTGGTCTGGGCCAGGCAGGGGGCATGTCTGCTGCACTTCCACCTGTTAACAACCAGCCCCTAACTGAACCCCTGCTTCCCTCAGCGCCCCCACCCCCTTTCTCCTCCACAGGTTTGAAATTCTGGTCTTGATCAGGCCTGCCATTGAGTCTGCCCTGCAGTGCTGTGAGGGCACCAGTGGGCCCCCTTATCCTGGTCTGAGCCCCCACACTGCCATCCCATGCCAGGCTGTCAGCCTCATCCTCCTTCACCTCTCCATGCCTGTGCTTTCTGGGGTCCAGCCAGCCCTGGCCTTCCCTAGTTGCCCTCCATCCAGCTGCAGCCGTGCTCCCTGCAGCCATGGCCTCAAGTTAGCTCAGCTCTTGGCATGCTGGCTTCCACCCTCATACACGGATTTAATGAGCTGGCCTGGCACATAGCAGCTGCCCAGTAAACAATTAAAAAACCCCAAGCTACAGGATAAGAGACATACACCACAGTCTGGATGCGGTGGCCTCTGAGTCCGGCGCCCCTGGCCCCTATGTGACCTTCCTTAAACCCCTCCGCCCAGGCTCTGCCCCTCACTGCCTCCCAACATGATGTCTGCTAACGGTCCCTCCAGGCTCTGCCTAGTTTACAGACATGGCAACACTTTGCTTCCCCAAGCCCTCTATGCAGTAGACATGACTGTTACCCCCCCTCCCACCCGCCACTCTACATAGGAGGAGACAAATAAAAAAGATAAAGTAACTTCCCCAAAGCCATGAAACTGGAAAGTGTGAGTCGGGGTTTGCACCTGCTAAGCCAACCCACCGCTCAAGCCATTCATTCTTCTGCGGAAGGCTGCCTCCTTTCAGACAAACCTGCCCATCCTCCAAGGTACAGCCCAAGTCAAAGTGATCCTGCTCAGACCGGGCAGGCAGCAAAAGCCTTGGACACCCCAGGGCCCTGCTGCTTGTCCCCAGTCTCGGCTGCAGGGGGTGTTAGCTCCTGAGGCCACACAATGTTGTCCAGTGGTCACAATCTCCTGTTAGTGATGCCTTCTTTACTGACTCGAATGCCTTCTTTTCAATTCTCATCTTGTAGGGAGCCCACTCCGTTCTTGGGAACCATTGACTTGTGTCTCATCAGGCCAGGCTGTTGTGCTTTTAGTTTCTCCTGAAGTCTTGGGTTGCTTCTTCTCGTCCCCTCTTTTCTTCCCCAAGTGTCTTTAGTCTGTTCTCCCCACTTCTTCACCCTCCAACCTCAGGATATCTGTTACTATCCTAGATTGGACCCACCCCTTCCTCAAATTCACAATTTTCTCTTGCTTGGTTTACAACCCTGTATTTCTGGAGTATAGACTGGAGGACCCGGGAAACACCAACACTAGTGAAGCAGCTGAGGTCTAAATGAGGGAGGAGCCAGCTGCAATGTGGCGAGTGGTACGGAGCAGTGCGTGCTGTGTCAGAGGGTAGACGATGTGTCCAGTCGTTTTCAAGAGTAGCCATGCTAGCGTATGTGCAGTGGTGTGCCATCAGGGTTTTGGTTTGCCTTTCCTTAAGCGTTTTCTGTGCTTATTTGCAATCCATATATCTTCCTTGTCAAAAAGACTTTGTTTAAAATATTTTTTAAAAGAGATAATCTTTTAAAAATAGGGTCTTATTACATTGCCAAGGCAACCTTCCACCTCCTGGGCTCAAGTGATCTTCCAGTCTTAGCCTCACAAACAGCTGGGATTATGGGCATGAGACACTGTGTCAGGCCGAGTTCAGGATGATGCAGCTGCAGCCCCCATCTGGCTGGAGGGCGGCAAGGAAAGAAGGCTTTCCAGGACATATCTGAAATGGTGCCTACTATCCTGCAGCCAGCAACTGAGTCTCAAGCAATCCACACTCCCCAGGTTCGGCAAGTACAGACCTGAGAAATGCCCCACTCTCTCTGGTCACAGGCCTGATTGCCCTGGCTAGGACCTCCTGTACTCTGTTGTGTAGCAGTGGTAAAAGTGGGCCTCCTTCTTCTAGTTCTTAGGGGAAATGCTTTCAACTTTTCCCCAGATAGTATGATGTGGGGTTCATCAAATGTGGCTTCTATGCTGTTTTTTGAGCGTTTTATCATGAAGCAATGCTGAATTTTATTGAGTGATTTTTCTGCATCAATGATCACATGGCTTTTGTTTTTAATTCTGTCGACGTGTTTAATCACATTTATTACCTGGCATTTATTCTGCATCTATTGAGATGATCATATGCTAAACCATCCTTGCATCCCTGGGATGAAACCCACTCGTTCATGGTGAATTATCCATTTGACGTGCTATTGGATTAAGTTTACTAGTATTTTGTTGAGAATTTTTATATCTATGTTCACCTGTGATGGTGATCTGTAGTTCTTTGTTGCATCCCTTCTTGGCTTTGGTATCCCAGTGATACTGGCTTCATAGGATAAGTAAGGGAGGAGTCTCTCCTTTTAGTCTTTTGGAATAGCTTCAGTAGGCCTGGCACCAGTTCTTCCTTGTATGTCTGGAGGAATTCAGCTGTGAATCCATCTGATCCTGACCTTTTTGGGGAGGAAGAATTTTTAATCACAGATTCAATATCACTACTTGTTATTGATCTATTTAGGTGCTCTGTTTCTTCCTGGGTCAATCTCAGGAGGTTGTATACTTTCAGGAATTCATCCATTTCCTCTGAGTTTTCTAGTTTTTGTGTATATAAAAGTCTCTGGTGATCTTGTGTATTTCTGTGGCATCTGTTGTAATGTCTCCTTTTTCATTTCTGGTTGTGGTTATATGACACTTTTCTTGGTTAGTCTAACTAGCAGTTTATCAATTTAGTTTATGTTTTCAAAGAACCAACTTTTCATTTTGTTGATACTTTGTAAATTTTTTGGCTCTTTTTCATTTAGTTATACTCTGATCTTTATTATTTCTTTTCTTCTGCTAACTTTGGGTTTGGTTTGTTCATGCTTTTCTAGTTCCTTGAGG
>NW_003852575.1:2308494-2309276 GCF_000181295.1 Otolemur garnettii | reverse complement strand
AAAAAAAAAGAATGTGTTAAGATTTATTTTGTGACCTAACATTTGGTCTATATTGGAGAATGTTCCTTGTACTGATGAAAAGAAGATATATTCTGTGTTCGTTCGGTGGAATGTCCTATAAATGTCTGTTAAGTCCATTTGGTCTAAGTTCTGATTTAGTCCTATGTTTCTGTCTTGATGATCTATCTAGTGCTGTGAGAGGCGTGTTGAAGACCTCCACTATTATTGTTTTGCCATCTGATACTCTTTCTTTAGGTCTAGTAACATTTGGTTTATAAATCTGGGTGCTTTGATGTTTGGTACATTTATATCTAGGATTGCTAGGAAAGACTGTTTATGCAGGAATGGGAAGATTCCAGTGGGAAAATCACAACTTTTCTTCAAACATTTGAGGGCTGTCATTGAGACAGGGGTAAGACATGCTCTGTATAGTATCAAATGGGAAGATTTAGAAACAGTGGGTGAGAAGGTGGGGTGGAGATTAATCCACAGCATGTGAAGATGAATTGTTTATAGCTCAGGGCAACCAAGTAAGGTGTGGGCAGCTTTAGGAGGTAGTGAGCTGTCAGCTAATGAAGATTCTAGGACAGGGGCCAGAAGTCACTTAGGTGAACTGTGTGTTGAACACATTTACTTGAGAGATTCACATGCTTTGAGAACATGAAAGAACTTATTTACTTACTTATTTTTGAGAGGGGAAAGGGTCTTAGAAAAGGTATAAGGAGTTAAAATTTAATTGTCTTGGCTCAGAGCCCATAGCACAAGGTTATGGCGCCAGCCAC
>NW_003852575.1:2305785-2307131 GCF_000181295.1 Otolemur garnettii | reverse complement strand
TGAGACAGTGTCTCACTTTGTCACCCTTGGTAGAGTGCTGTGGCATCACAGCTCACGGCAACCTCAAACTCTTGGGCTTAAGCAATCCTCTTGCCACAGCCTGCCAAGTAGGTGTATTACAAGGCACCTGTCACAACACCTGGCTACTTTTTTTGAGACAGTGTCTCACTTTAGCTCAGGCTGGTCTTGAACCTGTGAGCTCAGGCAATCCATCCACCTCAGCCTCCCAGAATGCTAGGATTACAGGTATGATCCACTGCACGCAGCCACGAAATCTTGATTGGTAAGTTTCTCATTCATATCCTGAATTGACTTTCAGATTCCTCTTGCATCTCATTGTTTCTTTAGAATCAATATTTGGATTCTTTATCTGACATTATGAGAACTTATTTTTTTTGGACCAATTATTGTGGTCCTTTAGTGTCATTATTTCCTTGCAGTCACTTATTCCAATTTTTTAAAATTGCTTTTTATTTAGGGGAAGAATTTTTTCCTGAAGAAGTACATATGTTGTTGGTTAGGTAAAACACTTTGGCTTTGAGTTTTGGTGCCTGAAGTAGTGTGATCTTTGTATAATTGCTTAGGCAGTACACAGGATCGCTGGTATCTGTGACTTCCTTGGTGGTTTAGGGAGTACTTAGTTGCTGCTGTGGTGAAGTTTCCCTGGGCACAGTCTTTGGGCCTCCGTGGTAAAAGCAGTGGGCTGACTATGCCTGATTATAGGGCCAGGCAAGCTTACGTTGGCAGCAATGTGGCTTGCTCAAAAGGTAGTAGTTGGAGCAGAAGGCCAGGTACGTGGACAAATTCTCTCTGGCCCCTCCTCAACTGGGTAGACCTGGCTGCTGGAACTACTCCTGGTCCTGGGTGAGGCCTTGGATTATTCCTTCTGCTCCTTTCAAGTGATTCTTTCTCTAGCCTCTGCCAGTTTCTTCATATGCATATGCTGATGATTCCTCAGCTGAAGACTTTCTTTGTAGGAAGAGCCTTTGCAAATCTCTGGGACCTTCTCTGGTTCCTTCAGCCTTCTTTACTCAGCCATGTTGGCTGCTTTTAACTCTCAGACCCATTTCCTCCAATCAAACAGACTGGTGGCTTCCCCAGTGAAATCTGCCCTCCCTATGCTGTGGTCTGGAGACTGCTTGGGGAGTAGGTTGGGATAATCATAGGGCTCCCCACATTTGTTTCCCCTCTATGAAGGATCACTGTCTCGCCTGATTGCATATCACTGTTTCATGTAAATACATGTTTTATGGTGTTTGGGTGTTCCAGGCAGGAGGGCATTCCTTGTCCCAATTTTCCTGGAATCAGTAGCCTTATGAGGCATTTAAAATATACATAACATGGGC
>NW_003852575.1:2302001-2305522 GCF_000181295.1 Otolemur garnettii | reverse complement strand
CCAAAATAAGTAAAATATACATAACATTTACTCTTTTCAGTATTTGTAAGTATATCATTCGGTGGCATTAAGTGCACTCCTATTGTGCAAATCATCTCTACCATGCATCTTCAGAACTTTTTCATTATCCCAAACAGAAACTCTGTTGCCATTAGACAATAACTCTCCTGAAGTGTACACTGGACATGGTATATTTAATTGCTGAGAGTCTGTATTTTATTGTCTTCTCTTAAATAATATGTACATGGGCTCAGTGCCCATAGCTTAGTGGTTATGGTGCCAGCCACATACACCAGGACTGGTAGGTTCAAACCCAGCCCAGCCCTGCTAAGCAACAATGACAACAACAACAACAAAAATAGCCGGGCTTTGTGGCAGGTGCCTGTAGTCCTAGCTACTTGGGAGGCTGAAGCAAGAGAATCCCTTAAGCCCAAGAGTTTGAGGTTGCTGTGAGCTGTGACACTACGGCACTCTACTGAGGGTGGCATAGTGAGACTCTTGTCTCAAAAAAAAAGTATGTGATTTTATTCTGAAAGCAGTAAATTAACTAATAAGCCTGATCTTCCAAGTCTTACTAAGAGGTTATGTGGAGGAAGAGTTAGAGTAGCCTTTACCCCAAGGCTGGAATAGTCCTACTAATAAGGTATGCCCATTCTCGGGTCTCAACTCAGAACCCGGTGTTTTAAGCAAGGTCTTTCCATTCTTGCTGGGCAGAACTCCAGTGTTTCCCACCAGTTTGGGATTTCCAGAATCCCCATTCACCTGACAGCCTCTCAGTAACTGTTTGCCAGGCCCCGTGGAGTCTTTTCTTACACATGTAAGCTCAGGAGTTTGCCCGAGGAAACCTCTGTGTAGATTCCCGGCGCTCCTCTATCAGGCTTCCTCCTTCTTACCCCCTCGGGTAGCCCTGTCTCTGCTCCCCACTCTTCCTGGGCTCTACTTCCCTGTGCCATGCTATGGAAAGCGTCCTCCACAGAAAGCCACGGTGACTGTGGGACTCACTGCATGTTCCATTTGTCTTGAGGATTGACGCCCTAGAAAGGATTTTGACCCAATGCCTGAAGGTAGTTGTTTCCCATTATTTTGTCATTTTATATGATGAATTGTATTGTGGACGAATAAACCCAATCCCTGTTAGGATATTTTAAAATAGGATGTCCAATACCCAATTTGAAGTTTGCTTTTCTGTAATAGAAATCTTCCCTTCTCCACCTTCTCGCCTCTCCATGAGGTCTATTGCAGCCACAAATTCTCTGAGTTAGTTCAGGTTTTGTGGAAGGGACATGCTGAGTTTTGGAATGGAGCAGCAGAAAGCTGGAGAAAGAGCCGACCTAAAAGATAGAAGCCGTGGAACTTCTTAGGAGAGAAAAGGCAGATTCAAATTCCCTTACCTGACACTCAGAGATCTAAGAAACCTTCTGAATTACACAGCACCTAACAGGGCCTCCCACTTAGAAAAGTAAAGTAAGAAGTTATCACAGAAACACATGGAATAAATGAATGAAATATGTTTATGTTCTCACTTCAAAGGCAAAGCAGAAAGTTCTGTAGGTTTTGCAATTTTTTTTTCAAGTGGTCAGGGCACTTTAGACTTGTTTTAAATTCTCATATCAAACAAACCCTCATATTCTAGCATGTTTTCCCCATCTCACGCCTTCAAAGAGGTGGGCTTTCTCTTTCTCAAGAAGCTTCTGTGTGTCAGGGCAGACTGACCGTCCAGATGTGGGTCCTTCAGCAGTGTAAAGCTGCCACCCCTGACAGGGCCAGGGACATTTGAGCTGCCGGGTCTTGACAGGACAGTTGGCTGGAATCTTCTTTTGTGGGAAAGAGCCTCAGGGACAGGGAGGGGAGGAAAATGACTTTGTAGAATCTGGCCTACAGCTGTCTCCAAGTCTCTGCTGCTCTGAACCACAGCCTTTTGGTCTCTGTCAACCTATGAATGTAGATCCCAGACAGCGACCCCATGGCATCTTCACCTTGGCCTGAGCAGCGACAGGGACCAGAGCTAGGGACAGAGAAAGGGGCAGAAAGGCTGGAGTCTGTGCCCAGAGCTGCCCTGCCCCGTCCTGGCTGTCCTCGTTTCCTTTCAGCTACTTGTGTCTCCCTCCCTCCCTAGGACATCAGGAAAGGGCTCCCCTGTGGCCATAGGTGGGCCACGCTGCAGCCCCACTCTGCTCACTCCCAGCAGTGCAGCCCAGGCAACATCCTGCCTGGACAGGCCCGGGAGGAAAGGTGGGGGAAGACCCCACAGACCACCAGCTGTGCCAGAAAGAAGCCAAGCAAGCCTGCCTCACTCCTGATAACGTGCCGGAAACTCCTTCTGGGCCTCTCACCAGTTGTCTCCACACTGATTCTAAAAATAGTCTCTTTATTCCTAAGGAAGCAACTGGAGGACTGACCACATTTGCTTTTCAAATCTCCCACCTGAGACTGACTGTAGGCCCCGTGTGTTCTCACTGCAGAATCCTAAGGAGTGAGTGATGTGCTGGGGAATGGATGGCTCTAGGGTGAGACACCCACAAAGCCAACAGCAACAATGACAGGGATTTAAAGTCTATGAAAATTACCAACATCAAGACACTGGGTGTCCTGGCTAAATAATAAATCCTAACTTACTCTCTTCTCTGTTTCTTGTTTGTTTGTTTTTCCTGCTGTTTCCCCACAGCCTGAAAGTCAACATGTATTAGCAGGAAGACCCTGAAGGCTGGAGTGCAGCAGATGTGGACAGGGTGTCTGACGGGTGCCACCACTTTGGGCCTGACACTGGGCTGAGTACGTGTTGTCCCAGCACCACGCCAGTGTGGGGCGGGTGTCTGCAGTAGAATCCTCTGCCCGTGGGCCGGCGTGGGGCAGGTGCCCGCGGCAGAATCCTCTTCCTGTGGGACATTCATTCAGGTGTCCTGCTGATGTCATCAGTCAGTCAGTTTGCAGGGCCCAGGAGAGGCTCACGACCTAAACTCACCTGCAGGTGTGAGGCCTGAGCCCTGTCTGGGTGGTGCTCCATGTGACCCCTCGTTAGAACTTCTGGCAGCGGGTAAGCATGTTATGACTGAGTCATATCTTCCGACGGACAAAACTCTCTGAGGGTGAGATCTATGTAATGGACTGAATCGTGTCCCTCCAAAATTCATGTGGTAACACCTTACCACCAATGTGACTGTATTTGCTGACAGGGCTTTTAAGGGTATAATTATGGTTAAATGAGAACATGGTGGGGGTGGTGGGAGCGACACCAGGGACGCACCAACAGAGAAGAACAGGCCACAGGAGGACACTAGGAGAAGGCAGTCATCTGCAAGCCAAATGAAGAGGCTTCAAAAGACTATTCCTGCTGGTAGCACCCGTAACTCAGTGGGTAGGGCGCCGGCCATATACACCGAGGCTGGCAGGTTCAAAGCCAGCCTGGGAGGGTAGCACCTGTGGCTCAGTAAGTAGGGCACTGGCCCCATATACCGAGGGTGGCAGGTTCAAACCCAGCCCTGGCCAAATAGCCGGGTGTTGTGGCGGGCGCCTGTAGTCCC
>NW_003852575.1:2300213-2301529 GCF_000181295.1 Otolemur garnettii | reverse complement strand
TATCTTTCCACTTATTTAGATCATTTTAAATTTCTTTCACCAATGTTTTAAAATTTTAAGTCTAGACTTTTTACATCTTTCTAAATATGGCTTAAGCTAATTTAGGTCTAACCTCATTTGCTTTCAAAACAATGGCCAATTCGACCGTACTAACCACAGGCTGGTGATCTCAAGAGCTCTCCAGACCCTGCCCCTCATTGTGCTTATTCAACAAACTTGTGTTAAACCCCTGTCCTGGGAAAGGCCCAGAGCCAGGAAACATACAGAAGCCACTCAGACTCCGCAGTGAGAGGCGGGCCCGTGGAGCAGGGGATACCTTGTTCCCCCATTATTGCTGCATCTTAGGGTAAAGTTATGAAGCTGGTCAGAAAGTACCACCTCCATGACTGAAACTCCGAGGAGCCGTGTCCTCCAGCTGTCTGCACACCGGAACCTCCTGGGAGTGTCACAGTTCCACCTGGGCTCTAGCCTCAGTGATGGAGTAATTGGTCAGAATGGGCCTCCCAGGCTTTTAGAAGCCCCAACCCCAGGGACTTCCAATACTCAGCCAAGGTTGAGAACCCGTACACCTGTGGGGTCAGATGTTGTTTGCTGCTCAGACAACTAATATCACATGTAAACCACAGCTGAGCCAGGAACACACCTATAACCCTAGCACTCTGGGACACTGAGGCAGGATTGCTTGAGCTCAGAGTTTGGAGATCAGCCTGAGCAACAGGGGGACCCTGTCTCTACTAAAAATAGAAAAACTAGCCGGATATTGTGCCAGGAGCCTGTACTCCCAGATACTTTGGAGGCTGAGGCAGGAGGATTACTTGAGCTTAGGAATTTGAGGTTGCTGTGAGCTAGGCAGAGGCCACCACTCTCTAGCCTGGGCAACAAAGGGCGACTCCGTCCTTCCCCCCACAAAATGACTAAAGCAGGCTGGAAAGGTGCTTCCTTCAGAAGTGCTTTCGTGACCTCTCTTCCTGAAGTCAGGGACCTGTTTTGGAAGAAGCAGCAGCTGAGAGCATGAGTCCCAACGCACCGCTGCTAAACCTGGGTGAGTTACACTCCCCTCTCCGTGTCTCACTTTTCTTATCTGTGAGAAGGGGACACAACAGCACACCCTTCATAGGTCGCTGGGAGAGTCAAATGAGTTATGTGCACCTGAGCAGTGTCCGGCACACATGCGCTCTAGGTAGGTGTCAGCTGTTACTGCTACAAACGGCGGGGGAGGCAGACTCTCTCCTACCTTTAGAGACTTTGAGGCAAAACAAAAAAAGAAACTATGGGTGCTGCCTGTGGCTCAGTGAGTAGGGTGCCAGCCCCTTATA
>NW_003852575.1:2293427-2297813 GCF_000181295.1 Otolemur garnettii | reverse complement strand
AAAAAAAAAAAAATCATTGTGTCATTATGTTCATGTTCTGCTGTAAATATCTGGACATACTGTCAGCAGCTCTGCTAACTGGATCATTTGTAGGCATGTTTCTTTGAACTGATTTTTCTCCTTTTCATGGATCCTATTCTCCTGCTTCTTGAGTGTCTACTAACTTTGGATGCTTGATATTGTATATTATGCTCTTCAAGGTCTGGACTTTGTGGCTTTTTCTGAAGAGCGCTGAGTTTGCTTTAGCTGGCAGTTAGGCTGCCTGCACATGGACTTGGTCCTTTCAGGGCTGGAGTGGCCTTTATGCCAGGACTACTTTAGCCTGTTACCAGAGTGTGGCCTCTGGAATCCTTATTGAATACTCTAGGCTGGAATTCAAAGGCACCCTGGCACAATGTTAGTTCTGGGAATCTCCTCCCCCAACTGGATTTTTATCCTACATAAACACAACTAAGTTTTCAACAAGATTCTGAGGGACCCCTTTCAGGATTCTGGGGCTGTTTTCCACCGAGATTTCTCCTTGCCAGCATTCTGCCTGTGAAACTCCCGTCTCGGAGTCCTCGGCTTAGCAGGCTGATGAGCTCTGCGTGGCCCTCCACTCTGGGCTACGAGCCTGGGTACTCACAAGGCTTCCCCACTTACTTCCTTTTTTCTAGGGTTCTCAGTCCCGCATTAACTGTCCCAATGTCTGAATGCAGGTGTCTTAGTATCTTGTCTAGCTTTCTAATTATTTATCATAAAGCAAGTCTGATATTAGTCATTCCTTCATGGGCAGAAGCAGAAGTCCCTAAAAACAACTAACAACCAGCAGCTTTCATGATCTGTGACTATAAACTCCAGGGGGACATGCATGTCCATCTGTAAGTGAAGATCTGAGTTGTGCTTACACTTAGAAAGTGTAGAAAACACTAATTCTTTAATAATCTCTATTATACCTTTTGCAAAGGGAAATAATAAATCACAGAAGCTATCCCCCAAACTAGAAACTTAATGGAAAACACAGAAAGCACGATAAAAGATGTGATTTCACATATAATGTAGGTAAAAGTAATGTATGTAACTCCTAAATGAACCGTCTTTAAAATTTTTAAATTAAAAATTAAAACCCATGTTTCATTAAGCAATTCATCAAACCAAGAGTTTGAAGAATACATGACATGTGATTAAAGATTGTCAAGGTTAAAATATTTGGCAGAAAGAGAATACTTTTTTCTTTCATCTAATTAATTCACCTATTGATTTCGTAATACTGATTAGCAAAAAAGACACAACAGAATTTGATGCTTCTGGTGGAGCAGAGCCAGGTATTAGGCTTATTCAGTGTTCTTTGCTTGTCTCAGGTTCTTTATCTCCCCGAGTCGTAAATATTTTGTATCCTTTTGTTTCTATTATAAACAGAACTGAATTTGCTACATGGAGCCTGTGCAAATAAAGGGTTAGGCCACCTGATCTGCATTCTCATGTTTCTGAATCAAAGACAAGAGTTAAATAATTCTGTTCCCACGTTTCCCTCAATAAAGGGAACTTATTTTCCTTTGACTCTCATAGAAAACACCATGCTTTTGCTCCATCACCAGGTATCCTAAAGCAGTGGCAGATGAATAGTATGGCTTAATAAGCTTGATTGTATACAGGAAGCAATTCGTGAGAACCTTGCCCCTGTGCTTGCTGACTTTGCGCTCTGTGAACCGCCTAGTGACATCTTTTCTTTTGAAATGGTCATAGTTTCATTGATTTGTAAGAAAACGTGTGTTAAGCATATACATGGTATGTCATATCATAAATATTTCCCTCAATTTTCTTTCAAATTTCAGAATGTTATGCGGGTACAAACATTCTAGTTACATGCATTCCTTCTGTAGCGTGCATCAGGGATGTGATTGTGTCCACCCCTCAGATGGTGCGCACTGTGCCTGCTAAGTGTGAGTTTACTCATCTCCCCCCCCCCACCTGTTTTATTGCTATTGAATTTTACTGCCATGTGTTCACATGCACGTTGACCATTTAGTTCCAATTTTAAAACACTTGTTTTTCCATTTCTGGGATACTTCTCTTAGGACAATGGTGTCTAGTTCTGTCCAGGTTGTTACAAAAGGCATCAGCTCACCATTTTTTTTTTTTATGGCTAATACTCCATGATGTATTTATACCACATTTTATTAATCCACTCACATACCGATCGGCTCTTGGGCTGTTTGCACATCTTTGCAATAGTGGATTGTGCTGCAATAAACATTTAGGTTCCAAGTGTCTTTTTTTCCTTTGAGTGAATACACAGTAGTGGGCTTGCTGGATCAAACGGTAGGTCTCCTTTTAGTTCTTTGAGGTATCTCCATACTACTTTCCATAGAGGTTGTACTAGTTTGCAGTCCCACCAATAGTGCAGGTGTTCCTTTCTCTCTGCATCCACACTAGCATCTGTTGTTTTGGGACTTTGGGATAAAAGCCATTTTCACTGGAGTTAGGTGGTAGCTCATTGTGGCTACCACCACAGTGTGTGTTGTTTTGTTTTCTTTCTTTGAGACAGTCTCACTATGTCGCCCTTGGTAGAGTGCCTTGGCATCACAGCTCACAGCAACCTCCAACTCCTGGGCTTAAGAGATTCTCTTGCCTCAGCCTCCCAAGTAGCTGGGACAACAGGGGGTATACCACAATGCCTGGCTATTTTCTTGTTGCAGTTGTCATTATTGTTTAGCTGGCCAGGGCCAGGCTCCAACCCGCCAGCCTTGGTTCATGTGGCTGGCTCCATAACTACTGTGCAATGGGCCTGGAGCCCTCATTGTGCTTTTGATCTGCATTCTCTGGCCTTAGCCTCCCAAGTAGCTGGGACTACAGGCACTCACCACAGTGTCCGGCTATTTTTTTTTGTAGGTAATTAGTGATGTTGAGCATTTTTTCTTATGTTTATTGGCCATCAGTCTCTCTTCTTTTTGAAAATCATCTGTGCATGTCTTTTGCCCGCTTTGGGGGTTGTTTGGTGTCTTCTTGCTGATTCCTGTGAGTTCTCTGTAGAGCCCGGTCTTCTGCCCTTTCTCAGGTGTGTAGTGTGCAGACCCATGTCCCGTTCTGTAGGTTGTCTATTGTTCCAGTGATTGTTTCCTTAGATGTGCAGATTTTTTATTTAATCAGGTCCCATTCATTTATTTTTATTGTTGCTGTCATTGCCTTTGAGGTCTTCTTCATAAATTCCTCACCTAGGCTGATAGCTACAAGAGTTTTGTCAACCTCTTCTGGAATTCTCATATTTTCATGCCTTAGGTTTAATTTTTGTGAATGGTGAGAAGTACAGATCCTGTTCAGTCTTCTATATGAGGCTATCCAACTTTCTAAGCACCATTTATTGAATAGGACTTCTCCCCATTATTTTTTTGTCTGTTTTTCCAAAGATCAGATGGCAGCATGAGGATGGTTTTACATCTGGGTTCTCTGTTTGAATCCATTGGTCTGTGTCTCTACTCCTGGGCTGGTATGATGCTGTCTTGGTTACTGTAGCCTTGTAGTATAGGATGAAGGCTGGTAAGTGATGCCTCCCTATTTTTCTTTTTTGCTTGGTAAGTGATGCCTCTCTATTTTTCTTTTTTGCTTAAGTTGCTTTGACTATTTAAAGTCTTTTCTAGATTCACAAAAAGTGACATTGGTCTTTCAATGTGGATGACATTGAATCTGTAGATCCCTTTGGGAAGCACAGACATTTTGACAATGCTGATTCTGCTGATCCATAAGCATGATATGTTTTTTCATTTGTTGACATCCTCTGCAGTTTCCTTCCTTGGTGTTTTGTCGTTCTCCCTGTAGAGGTCTTTCACCTCCTTGGTTAAACACATTCCTAGATATTTTATTTTCTTTGTTGGTATTGTGAAAGTTACTGAGTTTTTGATTTGATTCTCAGCTTAACTCTTCTTGATGTATAGGAATGTTACTGATTTGCATACATTGATTTTGTAACCTGAGACTTTCCTGCATTTATTTATCAATTCCAGGAGTCTCTTGGGAGAATCTTTGGGGTTTTCTAGATTTAACATTACATAATCGGCAAAGAGCAACAGTTTGATTTCTTTCCTTATTTGGATACACTGGATTCCCTTGCATTGCCAGACTGACCTGGCTAGGACTGCCAGCACTATATTGAACAGAAGTGGAGACAGTGAGCAACCTTGTCCAGTTGCAGTTCTAAGTGGGAAGGCTTTCAATTTTCCCCATTCTGTATGATGCTGTGTGTTGTATATGACTTTTCTAATATTGAGGTGTGTTCCATGTATGGCTACTTTGTTAAGAGTACTTACCACAAAAGGGTGTTAAATGTTGTCATTCTTTTCCTGCATCTATCCAGAGGATAATATGATCTCTGTTTTTGTTTTTATTTATGTGAATTAAATGTATATATTT
>NW_003852575.1:2287196-2292770 GCF_000181295.1 Otolemur garnettii | reverse complement strand
TTGGAACTATAGGCACCTGCCACCACGCCCAGCTATTTTTTTGGTTGTGGTTGTTGTCTGGCAGGCCCAGGCTGGATTCGAACCCACCAGCTCTGGTGTATGTGGCTGGAGCCCTAGCTGCTGAGCTACAGGCACTGGGCCTATTTTCAAGTTTTTGTGCATAGATTTATATAGTATTCACAGATGGTATTTTGTATTTCTGTGGGATTAGCTATGGCTTCTTTCTTTTCTGATTGAAGTTATTATTATCCTTTCCTTCTCTTTCTGGTTAATCTAGCAAGAGACCTGTTGATTTTGTTCATCTTTTCAAAGAACCAATTTCTTGTTTCATTAATCTTCTGTATAATCCTTTTCAGACTTTAGTTATTTCTATTCTTCTGCCAGATTTGGGATTGGTTTGTTCTTCTTTTTCCAGTTCCTTGAGACAATTCATTAGATTGTTGATTTGTAACCTGTCTTTTGGATATAGGTATTTATGGCAATGAATTTCCTCTTATGACTGTTCTTGCTGAGACCCATAGATTTTGCTAATTTATGACACCTTTGTCATTTAGTTCTAAGAATCTTTTGATTCATGCCTTAATTTCCCCTATTACTAAACTATCATTCAGCAGCAGGTTTTTAGTTTCTATGACTTTTTGTAGAGATGAGCATTTTTGTTGGAATTGATTTCTAATTTTATTGTACTGTAGTCTGAGAAGATACAAGGTATAACTCCTATTTTTAAACATTTCTTGAGACATATTTTGCTAACCCAGGCTGGTGGGTTCGAACCCTGTCTGGGCCCAAGAGTTCGAGGTTGCTGTGAGCTGTGATACCACCTCACTCTACCCAGGGTGACAGCTTAAGACTCTGTTTTGTTTTTTTTTTAAAGTCTGTTATCTGATGAAAGTATCTATATTTGCATGGAATATGATTTTACATCCCTTTAGCCATCCTATGTCTCTTAAGTGGGGAATTCAAGCTGTTCACATTTATTGAAAAGAACTGGTAAGTGGGAGAGATGTCTGTTCATCCTGTTGAGTAGAACTTTATTTTTGAGACAGAGTCTCACTTTGTCCCCCTGGGTAGAGTGCCATAGTGTCATAGCTCACAGCAACCTCAATCTCTTGGGCTAAAGCAATTCTCTTACCTCAGCCTCCTGAGTAGTTAGGACTATAGGTACCCACCACAACGCCAGGCTGAGTAGAACTTTATTGCTTTATTTTACCTCTTGAGCCAGTGTGTATCTGGGCTCTGACCTTTAGCTTTTGGGTGGACACTGGTGGGTGTCTATTGTGAATTAGTTGAGTAATTCCTGAAGGCCGTGTCTGGTCCTACCACATTCCCTCAGTGTTCTCTTGTCTGGGAAAAGTCTTTATTTCTCCCTCATATAAGGAACTTAGTTTGGCAGAATACAAAATTCTAGGCTGGTCATTATTCTGTTTAAGAAGACTGGGAATGGGGCCCCAGAACCTTCTGGCTTGTGAGGTTTCAGGTGAGAAGTCTGCAGTTCGTCTCATGGATCTTACCTTGTGAGTTAACCTGATGCTTTTGCCTTACCATTCATAGTTCCTCTTTCATGTTAACTGTTAACTTTCCACAGTCTAATGATTATATGTTGTGGTTGTGATTGCCTCGTTGAGGAATCTCTCATGGGCTCTGCGCCTGTGGCTCAACTGGCTAAGGCACCAGCCACATACACCTAAGGTGGCGGGTTCGAATCTAGCCCAGGCCCCGCCAAACAATGACAGCTGCAACCAAAAAAAATATATATATATATAGCCAGGCATTGTGGCAGGCGCCTGTGGTCTCAGCTACTTGGGAGGCTGAGGCAGGAGACTTGCTTGAGCCCAGGAGTTGGAGGTTGTTGTGAGCTGTGATGCCATGGAACCCTACCCAAGGGGACAGCTTGAGGCTCTCTCAAAAAAAAAAAAAAAGGAATCTCTAATGAGTTGTGATTTTAGTACCTGGATGTCCAGATTTCTAGTAAGATCCGGAAAATTATCCTTAAGTATTCTCTCATTAGCTTTTCCAGTTCTTATGTATCTTCTTCATAGCCTTCAGGGATGCTTATAATTTTTATGTTAGGTCTTTCTATGTAAACTTCTTGTAGGCTTTGTTTGTTCCTCTTATTTCTCTTTCCTTTCTCTTTAATTCAAAGGTGTGTCTTCTAGCTCTGAGATTCTTTCTTCTGCCTGATCTAGAATATTCTTAAGGCTTTTACTGTTTTGCATTTCTTCAAATGAATTTTTCATTTCTAGAAGCTTTGCTGGATTTTAAAAAAGTAATTTCTTTAGTGAATTTTTCACTCATTTCTTGCATTGTTTTTGTGGTTCTTTGTGTTTGGTTTCTATTTTCTCTTATATTTTGTTGAGCTTCCTTGTAATCCATATTTGAATTTTTATCAGTCATTTTGATATTCTCATTTTTATTGGCTTCCACTGATATGAAGTTATTATTTTCTTCTGGTGGTGTTCTTTCAATCTGACATTTCTCATATCCAGAGATCTTTCACTGATTCCTTTTCATCTGGAGCAGCTTTTGCTTATTTTGGGTTTTTCTTTTGTTTAGATAATGGCATGCCCAGATTAATCTCTAAGGCAGTAGATGGTGCTTGTGGGTGATAGGTTCAATCACATGCTGTATGACTGAATTAATAAAGGCCAAAAAGGGCTGTGCAAATTGACCTCCTTGTCAGTAGGTGGCCCTTGACAGACAAGCTGCAGCATTGTTTTTGAGTCCTGTAATTGAGATCCACTGTAGTCCCTCAGAACAAGCTCTTGATTTCCCTAGGGGTGGATGAAGCCCTGAAACTTCACATCAGTCCTTATTCTCTGCTACAGCAGGTGCGGCAGGCAGAGCTGGGTGGAGTGAGCTTGCTCTTGGGCTCCACACAAAGCTGGTAAGATAGCTGTTTCAGCAGGGGTCAAAGGTCTGCTCCCAGCAAAGCCACCAGGGAGGGGTTATAGTGGTCTTGCCCAACAAAAAAGGCTGCTTGTGGAGGCCTGGCCCACTAAGGCTTGATAATCTGGAAGTCTGAAGCAGGCCTAATCTGTGTGAGAAATCCTTCTCAACCTGCATGTGAGCACCTACAAAACTATCCACCCTAATAGGAGGTGTACAGACTGTAGCATAATTTTTATCACGTGCTTTTCTATCTGAAGTTGTTTCTAGAGTCATATTTTGCTCATTGCATTTTGTTTCATTCTATTAAAAATCTGCAATTGAAGTAGTCTTTTAAAAGTACCAACATAATGACCTTATTTATAAATTTTCCAGTGTTTTCTGCTTTCCTAACAATTATTATTGACAATCTTTCCTCTTTTGTTTTGTTCTTATTTTTCTAGACTTCATCTGAATGTCTAAGTCATTAGTTTTCATTTGATCTGGTGCAATAATAAACATATTTAAGGCTATGAATTTTCTTGTACACACAATGGCTAGCCAAACTGCGTGCAAACCTTTTGCCACGTAGCATACTAATTTTCATTAAGTTTTGGTTTCCTCTCTGAAAAACATTATGAAACTTATTAGTGATCATATTAAATTTACTTTTCCTTTTGGTGGCTCTAATTTTATTACACTGTAGTAGATTATGTGGCTTGGGCAATTTCTACTTACAGTTTTATTGGGATTTTCTTTTTTGCAAGTGTAATTGATTTCTATAAAATTTCCAAGGATGAAAAGTATATTTGTTATAAGATACAAAAGAACACAGTGAAAATATACTCATTTCTTAGATCTGCCTAATCTTTATGTAAAATAATGACATTTTGGATTTGACTTCTGGTTTTCTTAGTACTTACTGATGTTAAACTTTTAAAAATTTTAAATAAGATTTCAATTTTGTATTCTACCCCCTCTCCACAGCTAAGTCTGTGTGCATCCTTTTCCTCACATATAATGTAGCAGTTTATCTGGGCCCATCAGTGGCTACACATCTGCAGACAGAAAAGCTAGTCCCCTTCCTTTAAGAGCCAGAGGTTGTAGTCTAGTTCTGAGGACCACGTGCAGATGATGTGAGGGCTGCTTTGCTCATCTGTGGTGGTGTGTATTGCGAAAAGCATGTAGGGAGCTTTTCTTTTTTTTTTGGCTAATCAGCTTTCATTAGTGTGTACTTCGTGTGTAGCCCAAAACAACTCTTCTTTCAATGTGTGGCAGAAAAGAAAAAGGATTGGACACCCCTAGTTCCTCCACCCAAGTGGGAGATAGTAACTTGTGGAAAGAAGTGACCACATTCCAACTTACAGGGCCTTTGCTAAACAAGCCCTACCTCAGTAGTAGCCCCTTTTCTCTTGAGTTGCTTTCTCAGTCAGACCTCATCCTTAGCCTGCCACAGCTGGATGTATGTAAAGGGAACGGGACCTGCATCTTCTGGGGGAGGGGGTGACAGTTGATGCAGGTCACAGCAAACCAAATTTGCTGTTATCCTAACCCTTGGTCTTGACCAGTGGTTCTTAACCTTCCTAATGCCACAGCCCTTAAATACAGTTCCTGTGGGTCATGACCCACAGGTTGAGAACTGCTCATTTTGATCAAGCTGGTTTGCTCTAGAATCAGACAAGATCTTGTAGACAAAGCCACAAATTACATTTTACATTTTTCTAAGTACTTAAAAGCTCCACAGTGTATTTTTCATATGCTATATATAAGATTTTAAAGGGATTAGTTGGGTGTGGAAAACTCTTGACAAAATCAGAATCCTGCCCATCTGGACTGGGGGAGGGTCCAAGGCATTCCCAGTTTACCAGTGAAATTCACAGATGAGCATAGCGAGGTGACGGGGATCCTTGCGGAGCTTTAATACTTCAGTCTGCCCTTTCCTCTGAATGGTATACACTAATAATGTGATTGCATTTTGTATTAAGTATGGTTCGATCAGTTCTGATTCTACAAATTAGGTGTGTGCATTTGTGTTTCTTAGTAAAGTCACATTTTTCCGAATAGCCACTTTATACTCTCAAATATAGTTTTTGGTGGCCAAAATGAAGACATTGGCCCAAGAGACTTATTCTTACCTCCACCTCTTAGAGTACATTCATGATTTTCCCCCTCTCCAAGTGCTAGTTTTGATGGTGTTGGGGTTTCCAAATTCTTCATATTCAAAAGGCCTAATCTTCATACAGTGTTTTCCCAGGTAATTTTTCTGCCTTGCAATTACTTCATCTTTTTTATTCATAGTTCCAATATGAGTTAGTGTGGATAAACATAATGAAAACAGATTTCTTTCCATAAAACTTTATTCTACTTTTTTGAAAACCAGCTGGAAATTGTAAAGAATGGCTTCAATAGTAGTGGTTCATGAAGAACTGTGTCTCCATGAACAAGGTTACACCCATACAATAGCACGGGCTATCTAATATAATCCTCTCCTGGTTGAAGTAAGTAGGTGAGTTTGGGGCAGATATTGAACCAGGAATCAACAGAGCTATGTGGCTTAGGTAAGTCCCAGCTCTGTGTGTCAGCTTAACTGTGTAAGGTGGGAATAAGAAGTGCCCCTCAGAAGGCTACTGTGAGGTCATTTACCAAGAACATTTTAGTGCTTTGAAATGATCTAGAAAATGCCCTGGGCAGTGCCTGTGGCTCAAAAGA
>NW_003852575.1:2286247-2287133 GCF_000181295.1 Otolemur garnettii | reverse complement strand
TCCACATAAAAGAAATCCAGGACCAAGTGTAATTTAGCTTGGACTTTCAGATCATTTTTAATCACTTACCTCACTTAAGTGGATCCAGCTGCAAATGATTTCCTTAGTTTCATGACCTCATTTTTGTTCGATTCAGTTGATCAAAACTGAGGCCATCGGCATAAATGAAGGTAGCAAAGCCCTTGGCTCCTCTTAACACACATGGTGACAGCTAATAACTAAGGTGTGACACACAGACAGGCAACAGAGAAGCATTGTCAGTGCCAAGGCAAAGTGAAAGCCAAATGAATCAGAGTGGGGGACAAGCTTCACTACAGGTCAAAGTGCACCATGTTAAATGGACACTGCTACCCTGGCATGGGGGTGGTGAGTGCAGTCATGATCAGGCTGGTTAAATGGACTCTTCTCCCTGGACTATGATTCCCTCATCTGTAAAATGGGGTTCATATTTAATAATATTATAGTTTCCTCCTGACAGTGTTGCTGTAATACGTGGCAATTAGAATAGCCTCATCCAGAATAACTAACATTTACATAGCTACTACTCCTATCAGACCACAATCCTTAGCTGGCATCTCTCAGAACTTCAGCAATGTAAACTACCAGGGTGGAGCTCCCCTGAGCACAACATGTATCACAACAATGTATCTCATGCCCCTCACTGAAGTGGCACCTCTGAGGGATTCCAGGAACCAGCACCAGACAGCACCAGGCCTACTCCCTACACAGGCCCTGCAGCTCTCCTCCCAAAATCTAGGCTGAAAAGGAGTATGCTGCCACTACTATGAATCTCCGGTACTAAGGTGACACTTCTCCCCACGAAAGACTTAATCTACTCTTCTATCACCTTAATAGCAAGCAACAGTTAAACACCCTGTTTCTTTGT
>NW_003852575.1:2283031-2286034 GCF_000181295.1 Otolemur garnettii | reverse complement strand
GGCTCTGCATGAGGCCTGGCTGGAGTGTTGATTTGTTCCCTGTCATCAGCTCCAGGGAGGAGCAGGGCTGAATGTATAACCTGGGCCCCATCCACACAGCGCTATAAAGAAGAGTCCATCTTCCTGGTGTAACTGCACCCAGGTATAACACTCAAATGACCATTAGCATGTGGAGGAAATCTTAGCCCACTAATTTCTAAAAAGGTAATTCAGAATTATGGTGAGCTCAGGCAGAAGTGGACCAGCAGACTTCTGGGTGGGTTCCTGAAATCTATTATGGATGAAGCCTTCGCAGCTGAGAATGGGAGCCAGGCCCTATTTCTGCTGGAGCATTCATAGCTGAGATCCAAAAGGTGTTTCTGCCAAAAGAGACATTTCCAAGACAGCATGTAATTTCAGACCCACCGTTCAAGCCTCCTTCCTTCACCTCCCCCTCCTTTTCCGCATGTCTTGCTCTAACTGGAGAATCTGACAATGCCGAGCCTCAAACAATGGATACCTCCAACTCCAGCCAGGTCAGTGTCGGGACTGTTGCTATCCAAGAGAGCCAGACATCTGAGTTTTAATAACTGATCAGGAGTTGTTAGGCCAAGAAGCAGAAAGAAATGGCCAGCTTGGGGTGATATCCGGGCCACTCAGGGCTGAAGGCAATGATGAAGGTAGTAAGGAAGGCTGGCAGCTCTTCAGGTAGTAACTACTCTCTCAGGATGGCATTCATCATTATTTATATAATCCATGTAATAAAGAAATCATATGGCAATATACATTTTTATTTTGTTAAAAATGATTTCTTCTTTAATTTCCCAGAAAGTATGGCCTCTTTATTTTCTGCTACTCAGTTTTAACACATCATTAAGGACATAATTATTAATGTCATGTGAATAAAAGAGATTTATAAACTAGAAATGTATTTTCTGGGAACCAACTTTCAAATGACTCAGTAATTTTTGTAATTTCACCGGTGAAGGCCTGGATAAAGCAGTGTGTAAATAAGGACTGACTGCCTGCGCAGTACAAATCCCCACTGTTACAGGACAATGTGGGGAAGTACAGCCCAGGAGGCCTTTAGCAGAAGCCTGCCTTGCCCAGGACTACAGCGAAGGCCAGTTAGTGTGCAGAGCAGCATGGGTTCCATCACTTGCGAGTAGGATTTGAAGGAAGAAATGTATTGCAACAGACTCACCATATTCTTCAAACCACAAAGTGCGACTGAGGAAAAACTGGCTTTTGGCCAAAAAAACATTCTGGCCCAAAACATAGGTCCTTCAGGAGGATCAGACGCAGGCTATGTTTATGTAGTTGAGGATGTTTTCCTGGCACTATTCTTTGGAGAGAGGCCTTCACCACAAACCGTGGGGCAGGTCTCCAGTGGTTCAGGACACATCCAGTAACAACAGCAACAGACGTACATTTGTGCCCCTTACATAAGCTCCATTTACAATCAAGAAATATGGCAGCGTGAGATTTTATGCCAGTTCTGGAGACATTCCTGCACCAGCCAGATCCCTTCAGTTCTATGAGAGCAAGCAATACTTCTTTTCTAGCTCCCTAAAAATTGAAGTTATGGTGAAAAATATGAGAAGAACTACAGATTAGAGTAGAGGGAAAAATACGAAAACCAAAACAACTCTGCACCCACCCTTGGAGGGTGTCTATCAACTTCCTAAGTAGCGAATACGGGCAGCTGGCGTTCCAGGCTACTCCATCAGCGAGTTAGAGGCTCCTGTTGTCCCTGTGATTTCCTTTTCCAAGAAAGCCCAAACTGTTGTTACAACTGTGCTTTAGAAGAACAGGTAAGTCAGGATCCACTGAATGTAATAATCATCCTGCCAACAGCATTAAGAAATCCTGTTACATTTCACAGAAACTGTCTGATTAGAGGCTCCTGGTGGAAGCAGAAGTCTTGAGGAAATGAAGAAACGGAAACTTCAGGAGTCCCTGTCACTTCTGATGCAGAGTAATCGTGAAAATGGGCATATGCTGCTGGCTTTAGCTCCCTACAGAAGTGGGATAACCTGCTGGACTTCCACAGGGTGGCGTGTGCTCCCTGCGCCCTTCCTGGGCTATATCCTGCAGAGCTTCAGTGGGAAGTTCTCCGTGATGAGGTGATCCGCCTGCAGCAGCACAACAATGTTCACCTCGAATTCTGGGAAGAGAAGAGAAGGTTCATGTTCGCTCATGCTGAGCAGCTCAAACCAAGTGCCAGCTCTGTCAGGGAGGGAGCCCCAGGCTGCCTGGGTTTCTGTTATTTATATTCCCTGTAGTGTCAGCCTGACTTGCAGCAAAACCAATAAAGACAACTACACCGTGTCTGACTGCTCAGTAAACTAGGTAACGTTCTGTCTTCTCATCTTGGAACAGTAAGCCATCAGGCTTCCTCAACCACACTTCCCTTGTCCTATTTCTTTACTAAAGGAGATACTCTAGAATCCCTCCATTTGTATTTTTGGGGCTTATTTTTACTTTTCCTACAGTTTTTTTTTTTTGCAGTTTTTGGCCGGGGCTGGGTTTGAACCCGCCACCTCTGGCCCCTGGGGCTAGTGCCCTACTCCTTTGAGCCACAGGTGCTGCCCATTTCCTACAGTTCTTAATGGACTATTAGACTCTGAACCGGCCTGGAGCTATCTGGGTCCATGTTGCCAATCGTCAAGTGAGAAATGTCTTCAGAAACACAGTTTAATTGTTCCTTTGGATACTGGTAATCTACCTGGAACCCCCGTTTAACTGTTACCATCAGCAAACAGGATCTTTTCTCCACCCACCCAGCTGTGGGTGGGCTTTGCTGACCACAGGAGGGGTGTGTGTAGAGGGAGTCCCCTGGAGATGGTCCCCTGTCCTTCCCCAGTATGAAGGGGGAGCAGGGGCACTCTGGGTGGGCAGAGGGTCAAGTGCCAACGGGAACACCAAGCACCACACCAAGCACCACGCCGCAAAGCCCTGGCTGTAGAAAGGAGTTTAGGGACAATGTCTGACCTGTGGCTGGGGCCCTCAGGATAACATCCC
>NW_003852575.1:2277625-2282636 GCF_000181295.1 Otolemur garnettii | reverse complement strand
AGCCCTGAGATATGGGCAGAAGAGCTTATATCCCTTATTGCAGAGGAAGATCCTCTGTGGTGGTAATGGGAGGAAAATGCCTCCCTCCCACTGATTCCTCAGAGAAGACTAATTCCAGTGGTGTTTTACTCCACAGGGAACTAGTGGAGTTTAACACCTCCCTAGAAATCTGTGTGTGATCTTAAGCGGGAGGCTCTCCCAGTGCAAGGCTCAGATTTCCCATTTCTCAAGGCTACCCTTAAGGTTAATAATAATAATAATAATAATAGGAGCTGATATGCTCACTCAGAGAAACTGCTGACATCTTTGTTCCTTCCCTCATCTTACCTCTGGGCAAAGAGACTCCAATAAAAGCAGAGTGGAGCAAACAGTCGCTGCCATTGCCGGAATCCCACAAACAGGCAAGGGACCCCTGAGCTCCCACTTTTAATTCTACTCTGTCTCACGTCTCTTTCTTTACCATCGTTTCTAACTCTGTATATCTTCAGTAGGTCGCCACCAGTTTCCACAGGTCTCAGCAGACCCTGCTCCTGGGACAGGACTCTAGGGGGGTGGGCAAAGGAGGTGTTGCCCTCTGCCCAAATACCAACCATGACAGGAGTCAGGCCCCAGCAGCACTGTCCTGGATCTTTTCTTTCTTTGTCATCACTCTGCTGTCTACTGCTCTGGACCCTTCCTACTACCATTCCCTCAAACTGTTCCTCCACCCATCACCCATCTTGCTGTGCCCTCTGGAAGGCAGGAGGCTATTAACAGGAGAGGACAGGGAACAGGCATGTTAGGGTGCTGGCACTAGTTTTCCTTCCCAGCAGAAAACACTTGACCAAACAAGTGTGTCAGGATGACGATTCTACCTACGCATGTGAATTCCCAGTCTCAGATTGACCATGCATCTGAGGTCACTCGTGGTCCACACCAGCACAGCTGAGGAGGAACATGCAGATGTGCTGAGCCCAGTGCAGGATGCAGTGCCTCCTCCTGACCTCCCTACCTAGAGGAAGCCAAGCCTTTTTGACTCACTGTTCCCCACCCTGAGACTTGGAGCATAACCTCAGCCAGCTTTGCCTGGTCTCAGCAGGGGCACAAGGGCACTGCAGCACTGATGGTTAACAGTTACCCTTGCTCCAAACTCCCCTCCACAGCTAAGGGGAACAGCAATCCCAGAGCCTAAGAAGAGACTGCAGCCACTCAAACAGTGATTACAGGTCACCGCTTTTCTGTAGAGACCTCCCAAACTAATAACATCTGACATTTTTCCAGTCTTAAACCATGCTACACTAGGGCACACGGACTCTTAATAGTGGAATGAGGCACTGTTTACGTGTAGAATCAGAGGTAGTGTGTTAAACACTATATGGATACTTTGTCAGATTTTCTGCCTCTGCAAAATTAGACGAATCTAATACAAATAACATGCAAAATGTTTAGCATAACAGACAAAAAAATTCTTTTGTACTTTTCTTACATTTGTGTAGGAAAACCAAGCTGAGAAATCAACAGACAAGATCCTCCACCTAAACTTGAGGTATTCTGAAGTAAATAATACAAACTTCAGAATAACACATGTAAAAGGAAAACCCACGTGATGCTTGTCACAGTGGGAGCAGTTCCAGGGTGGCACCTCAGGGCTGGTTAGAGGGCTGTGGCTGGGTGTGGAAATAGGGTTGAATATCAGGGACTCACTCTACATTTGACCTGGTACCTCTGGGTTTTATACTTTGGGTATATACTAATACTATTTGATTTGATAATAATCATACAGTTTTTGAGAATTGTGGCACCTTAGCTTTGGTCTAGTTCGACTGTCTACGGTGTCTTTCAGCAGACCTCGTCCTCTTGCCTGTTTGGTGAACAGCTGTATCTCCTGCCCTCTCTCCTAACTGACATACATATCCTGACTGGTAGGTTCTTGCTACAGTATAACAGTTTAACCACATAAATATTAAATTGTGCCTCAGGTGGCGTCTGTGGATCAGTGAGTAGGGCGCCAGTCCCATATACTGAAGGTGATGGGTTCAAACCCAGCCCCAGCCAAACTGCAACAAAAAAATAGCTGGGCAATGTGGCGGGCACCTGTAGTCCCAGCTACTTGGGAGGCTGAGGCAAGAGAATCACCTAAGCCCAAAAGTTGGAGGTTGCTGTGAGCTGTGATGCCACAACACTCTACTGAGGGTGACACAGTGAGAGTCTCTTTAAAAAAAAAATTGTGCCTCTACCCCATCGGGCTGCTCTAGGACATAAGACAAGGTGTCTTGGTCTTGCTCAGGTTGGTCTCAAACCCATGAGCGCAGGCAATCCACCTGCTTCAGCCTCCCAGAGTATTAGGATTACAAGTGTGAGCCACCACGCCTGGCCCAGTTTCCATTTCTTAATGAAGCAGGACGACAGCAGAGACAATCACCAAACGCCCACGTGTGTGGGATTTACCAGTGAGTTTCATGCACAAGGGAGAAAGTAGGACATGATTCAGAACATGTGGTTAAAGTACTTAGATACTGTTTCATGGAAAAATAACTCGTGCCATCCTAAGCTGGCAGAGCTCAAAGCATTCACGCACTCTGGGACTTTCACATATTCTGGATCTCCACTCTAAGGCCACCCTCTCAGTGAAGATGGCCTCACCATGCCCGTGCCTCTTATGCATGTTAGCTATCCTTACAGGACTCGATGTTACCTGCCCTAGCTTACGGTGACATGGGGACAGTCTGTGTCCCTACATTCCAAGGAGCCAGGACTGCTCAGGGATGTCTCCTCAATGGTTGGCACAACACCTTCCTGATGAGGTTTTGCTGAGCAACTGAAAGACAGATTCCTGCATGCTGTGTGACCACAGCAGGTCCTGGTACCAAGAGGCCCTTCCTGACGGCCCCACCTTTCACAGAATCCTAGCTGGCCCATGAGGGATGGAGCTGAACACAGCTTACCCACTTTGAAGTTGGTGGTCTCCAGTGTAGGGCAGGTGAACAGCCTGGGGAAGACCATGTATATGGGGACAGAGAGGCTCCTACAAACATCCCCATCAGCGATCTGGATATTCTGGATCTCTGTAGCATCACGGGCATAGCCTTCTGCACACCCTGAGAAGGGAGAAAATGGCACATGCTTAGGAAACAGCAACAGTCAGAACAAGCTAACACTGAGGCCCTCTATCAATACACTCATCTACTTTTCTATTTTGGTCTATAGGATTGTGTAGAGTTCCCTTCCCTTCCAAATTTCATTTTCCTCAAACATATTTATTGGGACAAAGAGACACGCTTTCTTTCTTCCCCTCACACCCTCTTAACTGCTGACTGTGTGGGAGGCAGAGCCACCCGAGACAGGTCCTCACCACAGGTCTCCACGCGCACCAGCTGTAGCTCTATGCTCCTGACGGCAGCCTCTGAGCTCTCCACCACCAGCTCTCCTGTGAGAGGCTGCGTGATGACACAGTTCGTTGAATTGAGATGTCCTCTAATGAGAAATTTGGGGAGTGAGGCTCTCTAAAACAAAATGAAAACAAATACCTCAGAAACAGAAGGAAAAAGGAAAAATTATTCACTAGTTACTTTGGTACAAGCAAAAACTGGAAACAAAGTTGGGTTACATGATCCACTTGGACTCTGTTTTACAAGCAGGGAGAAACAAACGTACTTACATCTTTCTGGATATTAACAGACTGACTGATTCAACTCTACATGTATGTAAGGCACCTAACTACACTTCTTTACAGAATGACCAGGCAGCTCAGAGAATTCCTAGTTGCCTAGACTGAGATGTGGACAGCTCCTTTACTAAACAGTAAGACATCAAAAAATAAAGTCTGAGGAGTTAAAACTGGATAACCACATGTAAAAGACTGAAAAACCTACACCTTTCACTACTTACAAGAATTGACTTAAGATGGATAAAAGATTTAAATCTAGGACATAAAAATGATAAAAATCCTAGAAGAAAACATGAGAAAAATGCTTAAGGATGTTGGCCTCGGGAAAGAGTTTATGAAGTCGACTTCACTGACAATCACAAGAACAACAAAAATAAACAAATGGGACTTAAGTTAAAAAGCTTCTGCACAGCTAAGGACACAACAATTAAAGCAAACAGACAATCTTCAAAATAGGAAAAGATATTTTCAGATATGTTACAAATCTGACAAAGGGTTAGTAACCAGAATCTACAGAGAACTCAAATGAATCAACAAAAAAAGTACAAACAATCCCATCTGTCAATGGGCAAGAGATATGAATGTAGGACAGAGGAATGGCTAACAAACGTATGAAAAAAATGCTCATAGTCCCTAATCATCAGAAGAGTGCATATTAAAACCAACCTGAGATCAATCATCTAACCCCAGTGAGAAGAGCCCACATCACCAAGTCCCAAAGCTGCAGATGCTGGTGTGGATGTGGAGAAAAGGAAACACTTCTACACTGCTGGTGGGACTGCAAACTAATACAGCCTCTTTGGAAAGAAGTATGGAGTTCCTCAAAGAACTCAAAACAGACCTTCCGTTTGACCCTGCAATCCCATTACTAGGCATCGACTCAGAAGAAGAAATACCATTTTATCATAAGGACATCTGCACTAGATTGTTTATCACAGCTCAATTTACAATTGCCAAGATGTGGAAACAACCTAAATGCCTATCAACCCAGGAATGGATTAACAAGCTGTGGTATATGTATATTATGGAATATTACCCAGCCATAAAAGGTGGAGACTTTATATTTGTGTATTAACCTGGATGGAGTTGAAACACATTCTTCTTAGTAAAGTATCACAAGAATGGAGAAGCAAGTGTCCAATGTACTCAATGCTAGTAGGAAGGCAGTTGAGGATCTAATATACACCCACACAAGAGAAAAACTCAATTCAATTCAAGATGGGGAAGGGAGGAGGAGGGGATAGTTGTGCTCCCACTTAATGGGCATAATATAAGGGTATATGGCACACCTCTTGGGTGTGGGACACAACTACAACAGGGACTCTGCCTAACAAATGCAAATATTGCAACCTAAGTGTTTATATC
>NW_003852575.1:2275762-2277304 GCF_000181295.1 Otolemur garnettii | reverse complement strand
TGTCCAAAATCGACAGAATGCAAGCCACACATGTGAATTACATATGTAATTTAAAATTTTCTAGTAGCCACAATAAGAAAAAACAGTTAAAATTAATCAGTGTATCCAAAATATTATCACTTCCACACATTATCGGAAAATATTATTTTCCTTCTATTTCAGATTAATATGAAGGTACAGATGATTAAGTTACACTTGTTAAAGTCTAAGCGGCAGTTCTACCCCTCCCCCAGGAGGCAGGCCATGTACCCTGACACTGTGCCCCTCAGTGAGAGCACACCAATACCGCCCCCTCTTTCCTTCTTGCCCCACTTCCCCCACGTGGATTTGTGTCTTTCTTTCGTGTGGCTATGTATCTGTTCATCTACTGGTTCCATATTAGTACTGAGTACACTGGATACTTGCTTTCCCATTCTTGTGATACTTTACCAAGGAGAACATTCTCCAACTCCATCCAGGTAAATACAAAAGATAGAAAGTCTCCATCTTCCTTTATTGCCAATTAGTATTCCACGGTATACACATACCAGTCTATTAATCCATTCATGGGTTGATGGGCACGTGGGCTGATTCCATATCTTGGCAATTGTGAACTGAACTGATAAACAATCTAGTGCACATATCTTTCTGGTAAAATGATTTTTTTTTCTTTGGGTAGACACCTAGTAATGGGATTGCAGAGTCAAATGGAAGGTCTACTTTTAGCTCTTTGAGGATTCTCCATACTTCTTTTCAAAGAGGCCATATTAGTTCGTAGTCCCACCAGCAGTGTAAAAGTGTTCCCTTTTCTCTACATTCTCCTTTTCATTCTGGTCAGTATTTATACTGACAGCTCATCTTGGCTCAACCCAGCCATACCTTAAGGGTTAGTGGTCACATGGAACTATGGCCTTCAGACTGGGCATTGCAGCCTAGACCTCTTGAAGAGTGAGGGGCTGTGGGCCTGAGGGGCCCCAAAGGTATAGGCCTCTGAAACAATATCCACTGAAGTCCGTTTTAAAAATAGTGAAAAGTAAAAGGAGTTACTTTTTAAGAAAAATTTTAAAAGGTAGCAGTTCACATTAAAATTCTTTTAGGCAACTGATAAAAAAGAAAAGCTTTCAAAGTCCAGCTCAAAATATGTACTAAACACTCATTTTTTCCTCTTCCACTGGCATATTAACATAATTATGGGTTTTTTTGTCTATTTTTTGAGTCTCATCTCCAGCCTCCCTGTAGTTTCTATAAGTTATCTTATATCCTTCCAATAAATACTTAAAAAGCAAAATAAAAAACAGTGATATTTTATGGATAAACAATTTGCTGTATGGGTTATTTTCTCATTTCCAACAATGAACAGGAAGATTCTATCTTTAATAAATGTTCTTTTCCTTTTACAAGCAACTCTACACCTAGACTAACTATAAGGAAGGCTCCGCAAAGACAACCCCAGTGAAGTATACATGTCAGATAAAAGTGGACTGACAACAGGCTCCAAGGATGCCAGGGACTCCAGTCTTGTGTTGACAGCAGGAACAGTGAGGGCAACTGTACCTGGCAGGG
>NW_003852575.1:2271645-2274316 GCF_000181295.1 Otolemur garnettii | reverse complement strand
GAGAGGTACAGCCAGAATCACGAGGGTGTGGGCCCAGAGTTCTACAGGACAGACAGACTCCCCTCCCACCCCCTTAAAACACAAGCGGCAACCCAGTGAACCAGGAAGGGCTTGGATGGATAGAGAGGCAGGATCCTTGGGTTCCAAACACAGTTCTGCCAAAAACACTGTGTTCTTTGTCAAAGTTTCCTATCCCACTGGGACACAGTTTCCTCATCTGTAAAATGAGGGGACATACATTCTGAACTCAAAGGTATGGTAACTTAGAGGTTTAGAATTTTAAAACTAGATCTAAGAAACAGTAGTTTCTGGGAGGTATTTACTTAAATCTCTCTCTCAGATTATGAGCTCACACTAGGAGGTCTATTAGGTGTCACTGGAAGTGGCACCATGACTCCCAGAGGTGTTCCTCCCACCTCATTAAAGGTCCTACTTCACAGATCAGGAAGTGAGGCACAGAGAGCTCCACGACCACCTGAGAGTCAAACCCAGTCCTGTCTCTTGCTGAGCTACACAGGTGTTTACCTGCAAGAATCATACATTACAAATGTTACTCTAACATCAGTAACAGTGACCATATTATGTAGAGTCCATCAATACAGACCAGCTTCATTAGAGCCTGCCTGGCCATCTTTTTACTCAGGAGCTGGGATCCAAAGGGCCATGGCCACTATGACACAAAGGGAGCCAGGTAGAAGGGCACTGACCAGAGTGTCACAGATGCCACGTCACTTTGGGCACATGATGCCAGCTGGGGGACCCTGGGCCAGCGGGAATGATGGTCATGCTGCTCACTGTCTTTGACCCATGAAACAGCAGGAGGCAAACTTATTAGCTACAAACAGGGAAGACCCTGGACTTTGCCGGAAGGTCCTGCTATTCAGCACCAGAGCCCCCGGTGCAGCTTACAGCAGAGTGAACGATGAATTCACAGGTCTTTGTCAAGTCCTTGGCCAACAGGGACCGCTTCATGTCACAGCGCAGTGTATACTGGAGAGGAAAGTTAAAGAAAAGGTCACTTTTAGCAGGATTTGCTTTCATCTTGGCATTCCAGTTTAATTAGTAAAATCAGTCATTGTATTTTATGGAAACTTTGTTCAACTAATGTATAATATGAAATCAATACATAATGAGGAGAGTTAATGTTCAAAATAAAGGTATTTCTATAGAAATCTTCAGCAGATTCCCACAGCCATCTCTGTAGTGGGATCCACTGGCCTGATCTACAGGACAGGGAAAGACCAGAGTAGTAAGACAGGGAAAGCAATACATCTGAGCAAAAGCTGGTTCAAATCCAGACATCTGTCTCACAGTGTGAGCCCAGACAAATAACATGGCTTCCTGGATCTTCAGCTTGCCTGTGGGATGTGCTGTTAGTACCTACTGCAGTGAGAATCAACCAGAAGGTGCACAAGCACTTAGCACAGGGCCTGTGCACAGTGTGCTTAGTAAAACAGCAGCTATTTTGTGAGCAGGATCAGAAAACATACAGTAAGGACTGGAAACCCCTGGAACAGCAGCTAGCACATCCCAGCCCTCTGCTCTCCACTTGTTCACCTGCTGAGCACCTGCTCTGTGTGCGGAGCACTGCATGAAGCACCACTGACAAGCTCAAAGTCACACCCTGTCCCCACAGAGCTGCTGGTCTACTAAAGAATATGTAGTCACAGTGTTAAAACCCCCCCAGGGACCTTAAAAACTAGCTCTTCATATTATAAATTAAGAGGAATGAAGGAAAGGTTCTTTCATAATTTTTATTTTCAATATACACATGCCAGGTATGATGACATCCAACCTAGCCTCACTGTTCCTCTGGATAATTCTATGATACACTATCCCTCTTTGGCTAAGTCAATTTAAGTGGGATTTCTTGTGAGTAAAAGACTGTGAATTACAGGCATCAACTTCTGGCCACTATTTGTTAAGTATAAAGGCAATAATTAGTGATACAAGGCAGCCTGTAATAAGGGAGGAGGGAAGTGGGTGGAGCAAGGAAGAAAATGCTGGTGTTATGTTCTAGGGATGGGTGTTAAGCTCAGGCTACCTCAATTCTAACAACATAAGAATTGTTGGGTTGGCTCAGGGTCAGCCACATGCATGGAGGCTGGCAGGTTCAAACCTGGTCCAGGCCAGCTAAACAATGATGACAACCTCAACAAAAGATAGCCGGGCATTGTGGTGGGCGCTTGGAGTCCCAGCTACTTGGGAGTCTGAGGCTGAGGCAGGAGAATCACTTAAGCCCAAAAGTTCGAGGTTGCTGTGAGCTGTTATGCCATAGCACTCTACTCAGGGTGACAAAATGAGACTCTGTCTCAAAAAAAAAAAAATAAAAAAAGCACTGGGCTAATATAAGGATAGTCACCATTAATTCCAGCACTCACTTAGCACATCCATGTGCCAGGCACACTGGACCCAGCACTTCAGACAATTTCCTCATTAATGCCCTAGGAGAGAGGTTGAAGGATGTTCCAAGTCAGAGACAGAATTTAAACGTATGCCTGTCTGTTACCAAAACTCATGCCCTCAATCCTTAAGGCAACTCTGTGGTAGAGTTGTAATTCAAGCCTGCTGCAAACTCACGGATCTTTTTACTTTATCATCATCTTCCCCAAGCACTAAAGATTGATCCAGGTGGTATGAGCAACAGGAGGTCAGGGTGTCAGACTTGAGC
>NW_003852575.1:2270740-2271625 GCF_000181295.1 Otolemur garnettii | reverse complement strand
GCACTCTACTGAGGGTGACAAAATGAGACTCTGTCTCAAAAAAAAAAAAAAAAAAAGCACTGGGCTAATATAAGGATAGTCACCATTAATTCCAGCACTCATTTAGCACATCCATGTGCCAAGCACACTGGACCCAGTACTTCAATTTCCTCATTAATGCCCTAGGAGAGAGGTTGAAGGATGTTCCAAGTCAGAGACAGAATTTAAATGTATGCCTGTCTGTTACCAAAACTCATGCCCTCAATCCTTAAGGAAACTCTGTGGTAGAGCTGTAATTCAAGCCTAGATCTGTCTGCTGCAAAGTCACGGATCTTTTTACTTTATCATCATCTTCCCCAAGCACTAAAGATTGATCCAGGTGGTATGAGCAACAGGAGGTCAGGGTGTCAGACTTGAGCAGAGCATCGAATGGAGGTACAAAATTTGATCAGTGACTCACGCCTATAATCCTAGCACTCTGGGAGGCTGAGCTTAGGGAGTTCGAGATCGGCCTGAGCAAGAGTGAGACCCTGTATCTACTAAAAACAGAAAAATGAGTCAGGTGTTGGAGTGGGCACCTGTAGTCCCACCTGTCAGACTCCTATATAAGGTGAACTGTGAACAAGGATGAATACAGTCTCTATAGATTAATCATGAACATGCCTCAGCATACATATGTTATATTTTGTGCTATATTTTGTGTTATAGTATAAAATCTTGCTTAGCACGGACACAAGAGTAAAAAAAACATATAAAACTTACCTAGAATTTAAAGATTTTATTTATTTTTGAGACAGAGCTTCAAGCTGTCACCCTGGGTAGAGTACCGTGGCATCACAGCTCACAGCAACCTCCAACTCCTGGGCTCAAGCAATTCTCCTGCCTCTGCCTCCCAAGTAGCTGGGA
>NW_003852575.1:2267318-2269143 GCF_000181295.1 Otolemur garnettii | reverse complement strand
AAATATCAGAGAAAGTAACAGGTATGATCAGTGAAAACAATCTTATTCCGCTGAATATATTCTAATGAACATATTCTTGTATTTAAAATGAATACTATTAAATAACTACTGTGTAGATAAAGCAAGCTGATGCTGATTCTAGATAGATAATAATCACTTTCTTTCATGGTAGAAATATTCCCAACCTGGAAAGCCGGTCATAAGACTCATGTCCGTGTACCAGCAATTGGTATTTTTATGTCAACAGATTTAGCTCTCCCTGGATCTAGATACTTACCCAGTCATTACCGTTACTTCCTAGGAGTTGTCCAAAGCCTTTGGTGTGTGTGTGCACATATATGTATATATATCCTTACATACACATATATTGCCTTGACACAGGTATGCTAATGATAAAGAACTGGAACCATGTTTTTCTTCACAGAAACATTTATTGCAATAGAGTTCATCGTATTATTTGTGATCCTTCTTGACAATTTCTTAAGCAGCTCATAAAACTCAACACAACAGACAAACTTTTGGTGAAACCCTCACAGGTGTCTAGAAGATTCTTATTTTAAAGGTGCTATTATTGTAAGCTCTATCAAGACCAAATTATTAACTAAAACTTAATTCATAAATCAAAAACATTCCTAACTTCTATCCCCTTACATGGAACATTGAATAGTTTTATCTCATAGCAAGGAACCGCTACAAGGCTATCACAAAAGTATCTTTCTTTCTGCTGAAAAAAGGCAAGCTCTTCTCTTGACCTGAGTCATGACTCCACACTGTTCCTGAGACAACAATAGCAACTGTGAAAGACATCCTCAACTAGCAGAGGCAGACAGGAAGTCATAAATCCACTTCCCCTCATTGACAAGGTTTGTTCACTAAAGAATAGACGCCTATGTTAAAGTAATTGCCTGGGGGTATAAAACAAAGAGATAGTTATAAATACAAAACAGACAGTTAATGCTGGTGCCAGAAGGCAGTTAGGGGTGTCAGTGTGGCCTGAAAAGAGACTGAAAAAAACAGAAAAAAGAAGTTATAGCACAGGTCCTTCAGGGTTCCTGTCAAAAATAAAAATTAGCATTTTACAGGGCAAAATGACAAAACAACAACAGAGGTCTCAGCAATAAGTACAATATTAAATTCTTGGGTCCATCTATTAATTTTCAGTGAAAGACAAACCACACTGTTTTATATAAGAAAAATGATGAAGTCAATTCGACAAAATTAGGAAACTCTCACCTGAATGTTGACAAACACGCCATGGTAAGTCTCATACAGAACTTTGTTACCCTTCACGTGCAGAGGAAATTCAAAAGGAACTTCTGTTTTGCCACTGGGAAACTTCCCTGGCTTCACCATTTCTATGGTGCTGCTGATAATCTGGATGGGCTGTAAACAAAAACCAACTCAGTCATCAGCAGGCACTTGTAGATCCCTTTCACGTTACAGTGTCTACTAATAATCTCCTCAAAGACAGAACACCCAGAGTCTCTGGGGGCTCCCATCCTGGTTTCCTGGGCAGCACAGTGCTGGGTGGACAGCTGAATGGCCAGCCAGCTCCCTTTTTTATGTCTCTGCACAAAAATAGTTTGTTTACAACATGAAACACTTAGGTGCCTGGTATACAGTAGGAACTAACCTATTCAAACCTCTCTCTTCCCTGCATATTTCACTTAACCTTTCTGATGGCCCCTATCTCCACAATGAAGAAACAGACAGCACAGTGAGCCCACCTTGCTAGCAGGCCTGACCTGTAAACCTGGGTGTCATCCTTGCCCCATCCCAGCTCTTTTCAACAGCTGCCAGCCTCTTCCCAGCCTTCTCAGTGCAC
>NW_003852575.1:2264105-2266725 GCF_000181295.1 Otolemur garnettii | reverse complement strand
AAGTAAAAATGTATTAAAATAAAATCATGTTCCAAATGTGAATACTGTTAAAGTACCTTTCTTCTCTCTTTTTCCCCCTCACAACTTAAAGAGTTAATATGTTCTTCAGGAAAAGAAAACTCTAAGTATAGAAAAAGTCACTCGGCCAGGCACAGTGGCTCATGCCTGTAATCCTAGTACTCTGGGAGGCTGAGGCAGGTGGACTGCTTGAGCTCATGAGTTTCAGACCAGCTCTGAACCAGAGCAAGACCCTGTCTAATAAAAATACAAAAAACTGAGGCAAGAGGACCATTTGAGCCCAAGAGTGGGAGGTTGCTGTGAGCTATGATGTTACTATGGCACTCTACCCAGGGTGAAAGCTTGAGACTCTGTCTCAAAAAAAAAAGAAAAAGTCACTCTAGAAGACAAACCTTTATTCTAAATGACAAAAAGAAAATAGTTTCTTGCTCTCATCTGTATCTTAGTTCAATGTCAAATCCAAAAGCAGCAATATGCATAGCTAATAAAGTTTTTATTTGAGAAGATAAATATATAAGCCACAGGCACCACTTCTAAGTAAAGCTTTGGTCTTTTGAATGGCTGAAATTAATATAATTACAGTTCTCCTAATCCTGATTTATCAAACAGGAATAAATACAAGCAGACTTGCAACAGGATGTACTTAGAAACAAAATACCTGCATTCTGTCAGGTTGATCTGTAAGTATCACAACTATCACCATCCCTCCAAAATAACAGATAACAATAAAGACAGATGTCCTTCCCTACCATCAGGAAGGGGGAACAATAAGTAAAAACTACCACAAACATTTTGAACTAAAACCTTCCAACTGAAGCACTCTTACCTTAACAGAATTATAAAAAGCTTCAAACACACCCACACTTTTGGCACTGAGCTGGAGGTTTACAGTTCCTTCCATTGTCAAAGACACCCCCTGGTGCTGAATGGAATCCTTACTAGATATGACCACCACACCGGAGAGTATCTCCTGGGAGAGAAAAGACAGCCAGCAATCCAATTAGCACATCTCTTCCATTGACCTCATTTATTAGCAAAAGTAAGTCTCCTCAACAATCAATTCAAAGATCCTGACATCCACTGAGATGTCTAGATACCAGGAAGGAAAAGCCCTGGGCCTTGGTGGGGCCAGTGCCCACTGGTATGGACAAAGTATGGTGAACACATGGACAAGGAGCACAGAGGTGCAGGGTGAAGAATCTCCTCCCATGGCTGCCTTCCAGACACGTCTTTGTTCCCAGCTGGGGGAATCCCAACAGATGTCTGAGTTCAAAAACGCAAAGACAAGGGCTCAGGGCAGATGGCAAGTTCACAGTGATATTACCCATGGGTATGTACAATGACCCTTTCAGAAGGAAAAAAGGAAAATAAAACCCTTTTCCTTGGGGTCTTTCTCAATTTTGCTGACTAAAATGATCACACAGTTTCAAATGCATGAGTAATTTAACACAACTGTTGCATATGTCCGTTCTGCCCAGAAATCCTCTCTGTGAGCCAGACTGGAGGTTATCAACACAGTACAGAAGGGCAGGGCACTACTTTCCCAAAAGACCCTCCTCTCTCCGAGTTCCGGCCCACTCTGGGAGACATGTGACAGGGCCTCTACAACAGACCACCTATTCACTTATCTGAAGATAATTACTGAGTAATAGCACATCAACTATGTGCTTTATTGGATGGCAGCTTCTTCCTGTCACCATAGAACTCAATAGTCTCAATTTGTTACAGGATGTGCATGGGAGAGAAAATGGAGAGATTAAACAGCATCAGCCAGAGCAGAAAGAGACCCCACAACAAACAGGGAAGATGTGTTTCTAAGATGACCATTGGGGCATTAAACTGACTGCCTTTAGTAAAAGGGGAATATGATGGCAGGAAATTATTGGCAGCCAAACCAAAAAAGGAAAATACCAAAAACAAAAATTGGCCTGCAGATCAAACCATCAAAACCCACCTCTTCTACTGGTGTAAGATCTGCTTACCTTTTATTTCCTCTCTTCATCCAGGGAAAAAATTTTTATCAAGTTCTCATGTAATGTGGAATTCTGAGAGCAGGGAATTGTCTGTTTCTTTTTGTTTTTATTTATTTATTTATTTTTGTTAAGAAACAGAATAGTCTGTTTCTTAAATGTGCTAAGTATTTTGTTTTTGTTTCCCAATCCCCATCTCAAGGCCCTGAAGTCTAATAAAAACAAACCCAATCATCTCCATTTTAAACAGAATTGAAGGTTAACTTATTTTGTTCCTAAAACAAGAAAAGCCCATAAGCAAATTTAAGTGCCAATTCCCCTGAAGCAGTTTAACTTCTAAATTTGACAGTAGTTCTTTTTATCTTTTCTTTTCTTTTTTTTTGAGCTAAGGTCTCACTATGTCACCCAGACTGAAGTGCAGTGGCTTCATCATAGCTCACTGCAGCCTCATACATCTGCGCTAAGGTGCTCCTCCACCCAAACCAGCCTCCCAAAGTCCTGGGCTTTTTTAAAAAATTAATTTATTAATTTTATTGTTGTTGTTGCAGTTTTTGGCCAGGGCTGGGCTCAAACCTGCCACCCTTGGCATATATGGCCAGAGCCCAACCCTGAGCCACAGGCACTGCCCTAAA
>NW_003852575.1:2249003-2251306 GCF_000181295.1 Otolemur garnettii | reverse complement strand
CTTAAGCCTAAGAGTTGGAGGTTGCTGTGAGCTGTGATTTCACAGCACTCTACCGAGGGCGACAAAATAAAACTATCAAAAAAATCTTATTTTGTCTCTTCTCAACTTTTATTTTACTTAGTGTCTGAAGTTTTTTCTTCCTGGGGTCTCAAGAAAGTTTCAGAACTCGCAATTTCAGATCTCACTATCAGGCAACAGCCTTCCTTTTCTCTTTCTTGCTTTTCTTGTTGTTGTTGATAAAGGGTCTCACTCTACTGCCCCTGCTCTAGTGCAGTGGTGCCATCATAGCTCACTGCAACCTCAGACTCCTAGGCACAAGCAGTCCTTTTGCCCTAAGTCTCCTAAGTAGGTGGCATGCACCACCATGCTCAGCTAATTTTTCTATTTTTTGTTATTGTCAGGTTCTCACTCTAGCTGAGGCTGATCTTGAACTCCTGATCGCAAGTGATCCTCCTGCCTCTGCCCTATCCTTGCTTTTCATCAGCTCATTTTACTTAGCATTTATAATATCCCTCACTCTGAAGAAACTAGCTATGTTTTACCCTATCAGTCCCATGTTAGAATGCAATACTAAAATGTTAGCCCCCCCCACCCCCCAAGAGCATGGGCTTTGCCTGTTTTGTTCACTGCTGTGTCTGAGTGCCTAGAACCGCATCTGACACATGGTAGGCATGCCAGAAATACTTGTTCAATGGTGGTATTAGGTCTGCTGTATTGGTAGTAAGATAGGTCATGTAAACTGATGTCTTGGTGTTTTGTTATAGATCCATTACTAGTGAACTGACTTATAGATTTTACTTAATACTAATCACTTTTAGAATGACTCTATTGTCCAGAAAGTGGTATAATTGTATTTTCTTTTATACTTAGTAATTTCCCTGTTTTAAAAAAATTGAGGTATAATTGCATTTAATAGGTTACCCTTTTCAGTGTAGAGTTTGCAGAGTTTTTTGAGATTGTAGCCACCATCACAAATCAAGATAGGGAACAGTTCTGTCACCCACAAAATCCCTCTTTCCCACTGCCAGCCCTACAGTTTGTCTTCTCCAGAATGTTATGTCAATGACACTGAATCTGGCTCTGTGACTGGCATAATGTGTTGCAATTCATCTAAGTTGTATGTATGAACAGTTCATTCCTTTACACTGCTAGTTACCTGCCCTTGTATAGAAGTACCACAATTTATTCATCCATTCACCTGCAGAAAGCCATTTGGGTTATTATGAATAAAGCTGCTGGAGGTCAGGCATGGTGGCTCACACCTGTAATCCTAGCACTCTCGGAGGCCAAGGTGGGTAGATTGTGCTGAGGTCACAAGTTCAAGACCATCCTGAGGCAGAGTGAGACCCCATTCCTGTCTCTAAAAATAGCCAGGCCTTGTGGTGGGCACCTGTAGTCCCAGCTTCTTGGGAGGCTGAAGCAAGAGAATCACTTGTACCCAAGAGTTAGAGATTGCTATGAACTATGACACCACACATTCTACCAAGGGTGAGAGAGTGAGACTCTGTCTCAAAAACAAAACAAAATAAAACTGCTGGAAACATTTGCATACAGGCTTTTGAGTGAGCATAGCTTTGTTTTCACTTGGGTAAATCTGGGAATGGGATTACTGGCTAGCATTATCTCAGTTTTAATGATAGTTTAGAGAGGGCACATTCTCTTCAAAATTCTCCTTTCTGGAGCTTAAGTAAATACCACATAATATTGACTATTACTTACTATGTGGAGAAATACCTGGTGATTGTTTTTCAAATAAGAAAAAGTTGTTACACAGATAGTAGAATGGGGATACCTAAACTGAAACCTATTTAATGCTTCTGATTTCTGTTTTCCAACCAAAATGGGTCTCTAAGTGCTACTACCAAAGAGTAGAGTGTTTCAGTAAGCAATTAATTGTCTTGCTCATGTTTTCCCACCCAGCTCAATAACTTACCTTGTGGTTTGTTTTTGTGTTAGTTAACTAAGTGCATTCAATCCCTGTTGGTACATAAAAATGCTGCTCACTATTAGAATATAAGATCTGTAGAACAAATGTGTTATAAGAGTCTGAGGTGGTTCTGGGAAGGACTTGTTCAGGCGTAGAGGACTCTGGGGAACAAAGATGGGCTGGCATGGTTCATCCTGCTGCCAGGGCCATTGAAGTTCAGTATTGGAGAGAGAATAGCTGTTTTCTGTATACTAATTTTGTACCCAGCTATCATCCTTTCTGAAATCCTCTTCATGTTGGTGGCAGTTTTTCAGTGGATTCTCTTGGTTTTCCTCAGGTATTCAGTCATACTATCTGAAAGTAATCATTTTATTTC
>NW_003852575.1:2248128-2248749 GCF_000181295.1 Otolemur garnettii | reverse complement strand
TGTGGTGGGTGCCTGCAGTCCAGATACTTGAAAGGCTGAGACAAGAGAACTGCTTGGGCCCAAGAGTTTGAGGTTGCTGTGAGCTGTGATGCCACAGCATGCTACCAAGGGTGACATAGTGAGACTGTCTCAAAAAAAAAAAAAAATTAAAGGACTATCCTTTTATTCTTATTTTGCTAAGAATTCTGTAATAATGGATATTAAATTTTATCATGTGACTTTTCAGCATTTATAGAAATGACTATGATTATTTCTCTTAAGAGCTATTATTAGAATAAGTTGTGTTATTAGTTTTCCTCAATGTTTAACTATCTGTTACATTCTTGTACTAAATCCCAGTCCCACTTGGTTTTGGTACCGTACTCCTTTAAGTCACTAATGGATTGCATTTGCTAATGTTTTATTTAGGACCTTTGCGTTGGTATTATCTCTTGATCTGTGGATATAGATTTTGTTTTTACTTTGTTGTCATTGTTATGTTTGCTTTATTTTTTTAAGTACCATGGTCTGGAATAGTTTTATATTGGAATTTTCTGTTCTTTACACATTTGAGAATGATCTCCTGTAAAACTACATGGGTACAGTGCTTTTGGGGGGAGGGCTTATGTGTAACTTTTTCTA
>NW_003852575.1:2243942-2247348 GCF_000181295.1 Otolemur garnettii | reverse complement strand
AGAGATGTCTGTTTGCAGTACTCTTAGCTTTTTAGCTTGACCAGGCACCATGGCTCACGCCTGTAATCTTAGCACTTGGGAGGCCAAGGCAGGTGGATTGCCTAAGCTCATGGGTTTGAGACCAGCCTGAGCCAGAGTGAGACCTTGTCTCCAAAAATAGCTGGGCACTGTGGTGGGCACCAGTAGTCCCAGCTACTTAGGAGGCTGAGGCAAGAGAACTGTTTTAGCTCAAGAGACTGAGATTGTTATGAGCTGTGATGCCACAGTACTCTACAGAGGAAGACAAAACATGACTCTGTCTCGAAAAGAAACAGATTGATCCAAGTCCTAGTCATTTATTTTTGGTGTTGTTGCAATTGCTGGATGGGGTGAGGTGTGTCTTTCTCATAACGTTTTTTCCCAGGGCAATATCTTCAAATGTTTTCCCTACATTCTCTTCTATAATTTCTATTGTTTCATGTCTTAAATTTAAATCTTTTATCCAATGAGAATCAATTTTTATCAATGGTAAGAGGTGTAGAAAACAGAGTTTTAGTTTTCTGTGTGTAGATAATCAGTTCTCCCAACATCATTTGTTAAGTAACAATTATTTTCGTAACTGCATGTTTTTGCTAGGCTTATCAAAGATTAAATGACGATATGTGGCTAGGTTCATCTCTAGAGTCTCTACCCTATTCCATAGACCTATGTCTCTATTTTTGTGCCAGTACCATGCTGTTTTGATCTCTACAGCCTTGTAATATAACCTGAAGTCTGGCAACGTGATGCCTCCAGATTTATTTTTATTTCTATGAACTGTATTTGCTATTCAGGGTATTTTCTGGTTCCATATGAATCAAAGTACTATTTTTTTCAAGATGTTTAAAGCATATCATTGATGCTTTGATGGGGACTGCATTAAATCTATAGATTGCTTTGGGTAGTATGGACATTTTAATGAGGTTGATTGTTGATTCCTTCCAGCCATAAGCATGGTATGTTCTTGCATTTGTTGACAAATTCTCCTATTTCCTTTCTCAAAGTTTCATAATTCTCTTTATAGAGATCTTTTACGTCTTTTGTTAGATATATTCCCAGCTATTTCTTTTCTTCAGTGCTATTGTAAAAGGAAGAAGAGTCTTGCATTTTGTTCTCGGCATGACAATTGTTGGCATATATGAAGACTACTGATTTGTAGGTATTGATTTTATAACCTGAGACACTTCCTTGATCACTCAGAACAGCTTCGTAGTTAAGTCCCTGGGATATTGATTTTATAACCTGAGACACTTTCTTGATCACTTCTAACAGCTTTGTAGTTAAGTCCTTGGGGTTTTCCAGGCATAAGATCATGTCATCTGTAAAGAGGGAGAGTTTAACCTCCTCTGTCCACATCTGGATTCCTTTGATCTCCTTCTCTTGCCTGATTGCAATGGTTAGAACTTCCAACACTATGTTAAACAGCAGTGGAGACAGACAGCATCCTTGTCTGGTTCCAGATTTGAGTGGAAATGCTTTCTGTTTTACTCCACTAAATATGATATTGCCTGTGGGTTTGTGGTCCATGGCCTCTATCAGTTTAAGGAATGTTCCTTCTAAGCCTACTTTCTTGAGTGTTTTTATCATGAAAGGATGCTGGATATTGTCAAAAGCCTTTTCTGCATCAATTGAAAGAATCATATGGTCTTTGTTTTGATTCTATTTAGGTGGTGCATTTGCTTATAGGCAAATCTATAAATATAATAAGGTTATATAAGGTTGAACCAACCTTATGTCTCTGGGATAAAACTCACTTGATCATGGTGTATAACCTTTTTCTTTTTTGCATTTTTGGGTGGGGCTGGGCTCGAACTCGTTACCCCTGGTAGATGGGGCTGGTGCCCCACTCTTTGAGCCACAGGCGCTGCCCACTGTATAACCTTTTTAGTGTGTTTCTGTTTGCTAATGTCTTGTTAAATACTTTTGCATTGATACTCATTAATGATATTGGTCTATAGTTTTCTTTTTTTGTTGGGTCCTTTCCTGGTTTGGGGATCAGGGTGATATTTGCTTGATAGAATGTGTTGGGAAGGACTCCTTCTTTCTCTATATTTTGGAAAAGTTTATGCATTATAGAAACTAGTTCCTCTTTGAAGGTTTGATAGAATTCTGGTGTGAAATCATCTGGTCTAGGGCTTTTCTTTTTGTGGAGATTTTGAATAATTTATGCTATTTCAGTACTTGATATTGGTCTATTCAAGATTACTAAATATTTCTGGCTGAGTTTGGGAAGGTATCATGCTTCCAGATACCTTCTATCTCCTCTACATTTTCATATTTCTGGGATAGAGTTTTTTGTAGTAATTGTTGAGTATCTTTTGTATTTCTGTGGCATCTATTGTTTCCCCTTTATCATTTCTGATTGTAGTTATTAGAGATCTTGTTTTTCTTTTTCTCATTATCAATTTTATTAATCTTTTCAAAGAACCAACTTTTTGTTTTGATGATCTTTTAAGTAATTCTTTTGTTTTCAATTTCATTTAATTCTGCTCTAATTTTGATTATTCCTTATCTTCTGCTGGATTTGGGATTAGATTGTTCTTCCTTTTCCAGTTGCTTGAGATGGCCCATTAGGTTGCTAACTTGCTCTGTTTTCTTGAAAAAGGCATCAAATGCTATAAATTTCCCTCTAAGGACTGCCTTTGCAGTATCCCACAGGTTTTGATAGTTTGTGGCTTCATTATCATTTTGTTCCAGAAATCTAATGATCTCCTTCTTTATCTTGTCTATGACCCAGCTATCATTCAGCATAAAGTTAGTTTCCGTGATTTTATCTGAGTATGAAGATTTCTATTGTTGTTGAGTTCAACTTTTATTTCATGATAGTTTGAGAAGATACAGGGGATAATTTCTATTCTTTTGAATTTGTTGAGGTTACCTTTGTGACCTAAGATATGATCAATTTTGGAAGATGATCTATGGGCTGTAGAGAAGAATGTATATTTGGTTTTGTTAGGATAAAGTGTTCTATAAATATCTGTTAAGCCCATTTGTTCGAGGTCTTGTGTAAGTCCATTATTTCTTTGTTTAGTTTCTACTTAGAGAATCTGTCCAGTACTGCCAATGGGGTGTTAAGATCTCCAACTATCATAGTGTGAAAAGATTTTTCATCTCAGTTGATGTTTTATTATATCAGGGAGCATTCAGATAGGGTGCATAGATATTAACTATTGGAATCTCTTCATATTGTGTTACCCTCAACCAGTATGTAGGGTATATCTCTGTCTTTCATTATTTGTGTTGGTTTGAGTCCCACTGTATCTACATACAAGACTGCAACCCCAGCTTTTTTCTGCTTTCCATTTGCCTGGAATACTATTGCCCATCCCTTCACCCTCAGTCCTGTTTTATGAGGTAAAGTGAGTTTCTCGTAGGTAACAGATATCTG
>NW_003852575.1:2239958-2243327 GCF_000181295.1 Otolemur garnettii | reverse complement strand
TGCCTGTAGTCCTAGCTACTTGGGATGCTGAGGCAAGAGAATTGCTTAAGCCTAAGAGTTTGAGGTTGCTGTGAGGGTGATGCCACTGGGCTCTACTGAGAGCGACATAGTGAGACTCTATTTCAAAAAAAAAAAAGAAAGAAAACAACCATTGGCTAAATTAATTACAATGTGTCTAGGAGATGCTTTGTTTAGATTGAGTCATACTTGGGTTCTGAAACTATCTAGTACCTCAATTTTTGTGTCTTTTGCAGTACTTGGGAAGTTCTCTGTCATAATGTCTTAGAGCAGAAAACTGCCTTTGGGTTCATCCTCTTCTCCTTCAGGAATCCTTAAAATTTGGATGTTTGATTTCTTAGAATAATCCCATAACTTTCAAGGAATATTCTGTTTTCTCCGTTTTTCTACCTCTTTGAACGCTTGGGCTAGTTCAAAAATCTTATCTTCTTTATCTGAGATTCTTTCTTCATACTGCTCAATTCTATTTCTGAGGGACTCAACTGTATTTTTTTTTTTCCGTTTTTTGGTTGGGGGGGTTTTGACCTTGCCCCTTCCGTTTTTTGGGGTTGGTTCCTTCTTTTTTTGGGCCTTGGGCCTGGCCCGCTTTTCTTTTATTTTGAAGCTCCTCAAATACCTTTTTCAATTCCTTAAGCTCTGCTGTATCTTTCCTCATGTCCATATTCTTGGTGACTTTTGTCTTTGAATTCATTAATTTCTCAAGACAACTTCTGAATTATTTTTTGGTTCTGTTTCCATCTTTTCCTCCATTCCAATTATCTTATTTGTCATCCATATTCTAAATTCTGTTTCTGATATTTCAGCAATTTCTCTGTGGATAGAATTCTCTGTTCTACTTTCTTTGACATCCCTAGGAGGCACTGATCTGCTCTGATTTTTGATGTTGCCAGAGTTCTTCAGCTGATTCCTCCTCATGAGTATTTTCAGCTTCTTCCTCTTTTTCTCTTTTTTAATATATTAATTATACTTTTTTAGTTGAATTGATAGCTTGTCCCTGATGAGTCCACTCCTCACCACTGCAGTGCAACTGCTGCACTAACAAAGACAGACAAGTGGTGAATCTGTAGCCCCAGACAGTGTCTCTAGGGGTACAAGAATTAGTAGGCAGTACTGGCCTAGAGTTCCAATCAATTGTGCTGCCAGTGTTGGCTCCACCCACCAAATCAAGCTCACGAGGTCAGCATTGGCCTCAAGAGAGGCCAGGTTCAGGAGAGATGCTTATGCACTAGGCACTATCCAGCCAATCATGCACTGAGGGCTGCAGCTCTGTGGGCAGTGTAGGGTCAGAGCTTAAAGTTGCTCAGGCACTGGGCACCACCTGCCCTGTCTAGCTCAGGGGGCCTGCTGCCCAGCAGGGGGACACAGGTCTAAAGTTCAGATAACAGTTACTCAGGTACCAGGCACAGCTCAGTGGAGAGTGTTAATCCAAAGTGCAGTCCAAAGTTGCTTAAACCCTGGCCCTCCCTGCCCAACTGGGTTTAGAGCGCCTCCACCCAGTGGAGAATGCTAATCCAAAGTTCAGTCCAAAGTTGTTTAAACCTTGGGTCTGCCCACACAATTGGGCTCAGAGAGCCCTGCCTGGTGGAGGCCAGAGGTCCAACGTTCAGTTCAAAGTCACTTAAACCCAGCCCTGCCCACCCAAATGACATCAGAGATCACAGCTTGCTGGAGGCCAGGCCCAAAATTCAGTACAAAGTCACTTAAACCCTGGCCCCACCGAGGCAATTGAGCTCAGAGAGCCCTGCGGTGGAGGCTGGAGGTCCAAAGTTCAGTCAAAGTTACTTAAACCCTGGCTCTGCCCCCCCAATTGAGCTCAGAGAGCCCTGCCTGGCAGATGGGACAGGTCCAAAGTTCAGTCACAAGTCAAAGTCGTTTAAGTACCGGCCCCTGCCCACCCAATGGAGCTCAGAAGTTGTCCTGAAGGGCAGAAAACAGAGCTGCAGGAAAATTCCTGAAGAGCTGGAGATGGGTAGCACCTTTTCCCCCCAAAAGCTTGGACTACCCTGCTACTGTTCTCACATTGCAACTCGACAGCCAGCAGATTGCCCAAGCTTCCCAGTGAGCTCATCAAACACTCCGGACACTACAGGGGGGACAGTTCTTCCAGCAACTAGGGTGGGGGAAGGGCAATCTAGGTGCTCAGGATTGCAGGAAATATATTTGGGTTTTTGTGCGACAGAATGGGGCCCAGTCTCAGTGGTGGGACCTCAATAATGAAGGACTGGGACTTCCTAGTTGCTGGGACTTAGCAACTGCTCTCCCATGGGATAAGGTGAGGAGACTTTTGAACCCAGTTCACTTCGACGGGTCACCTATGGTTAAGCTCCCTTTGGGGGAAAGGGTCTCCCTTCCTCTGGGAGCTGGGCTTGTACCTGTTATTTTTTCTTCCACTTTCTTGTTTCTGCTGTTTGATTCAGCCTGGGTGATGTGTACCTCACACAGACCTCTCAGTGTGGCACTCCTCTCATTAGGCTTCCTTCCACTTCAGTCCAGTATCTCTCCCTTTGGGCATGAGCCTCTGGTGCTTCTAGTCAGCCATCTTCCCTCATTTCCATGATACTCAATTTCGTCTTTGATATAGCATGTTCCTGTAACTTGGGTATAGAGGAGCTGGCATTCTTACTTACTTTAATCTTCCAGGAGCAACTTGAGCAGCAGTGCCACCATCCTCCCTGGCTAGTGGCTTAGTGGCTCTGTGTCCTCTCCCAGAGTGCAGGGTGCAGGTCACAGGTCCCCAAGGCCACTTTGAACCTACTACTATGTATGAGGGGTTGGGAATGTCAGGTGATTAAGTCTGGAGAGTGATCAAGGGGCAATCAAGGTGAAGGGACAGAAGAATATTACTTTTCCTTTGATATCCTTTTTTTCTTAAAAACATATTTTTTTAATGTCCAAAACTAGTTTTAATTTTTTGCAGGATGTGAAATGTATAGTCAAACTAACACTACTTTCCTTTCTTAAATTATAAAAAGTTTATTATTTCACTGATTATTTATTGAAAGAAATTTCTGCTTATCTACTTCTAACTTTCTATTGATGGGACTCCTGTTCCCTTCCTAAAGATGATCATTTGGGTTTCAGAGAAACTGTCTTAAGAATCCTTCCTGATAAAACAAAGGAATTTTTTGGCTGATATCATGCCTGCTATGCAATAATAAAGCCATAAGCCTAAATAATGACCATGAGGGGAAGGGTAGCAAGGATTAACAGAACTCAGCACCACTGGAAAGCCATGAGAAAAGCATGAGAGCCAACACAGCACCACCACCAGAGACTGCCCAATAGACAGAGGATGGCAGGTTTGACCCTCATAGTTATTCAGAGGCAAGTTCTATATGAGCATCAGGAAAC
>NW_003852575.1:2239164-2239642 GCF_000181295.1 Otolemur garnettii | reverse complement strand
GTTCTGGCAAAAGACCAAATAAAATACATTGGTATGAACAAAACTTCAACTTGTTGGATCTGGCTGGTTGTTATACCCTATAACCAGTATTTTTCAAATGGAATCACTGGGCCCCATCCTTGTACAGACGCCCCAGCGGCCACTTTGGAATTTGAAGAGTCAGGGAGACAAGGGGGAAATGAATATGCTCATTTCAAAGAAAATAGCTTTCATCTATGTGTAAAATAAACATTTTAACATGTACATTTATAAAAATTGACATTAAAATTATATACATACATATATATGTCATTTAATGAAAGAGTTTCATTGTATAATTAGTCTTGGAAGGTCTTTACCCTAAACAATGTTCATTTTATTGAGCTGTTTACTAGGAAACATTTGCTTGTAACTTACAAGGTGAAAGGTAAAATATATTTTCCATTACCTTGAGAAAGACACATTTGTTTGAGTCTGAATTTTAAGCTGCTAAATAGCT
>NW_003852575.1:2235115-2238734 GCF_000181295.1 Otolemur garnettii | reverse complement strand
GCCACAACACTCTACCTAGGGTGACATAGTGAGACTCTGTTAAAAAAACAAAACAAAACTATGGGACCAGGCATGGGGGCATGTGTTTATAGTCCCAGCTATTTAGGGGGCTGAAGTGAGAGCATCACTTGAGCCCAGGAGTTCCAGACTAGCCTTAGCAACATACAGAGACTTCGTCTAGGGAAAAGGCAAGAGAATTATCTGGAGGCTGAGGCAAGAGAATTGCTTTAGCCCAAGAATTTTAGGTTGCTGTGAGCTATGATGCCATAGCACTCAACCCCAGGGCAACTAGAGAGTGAAAGAGCAGTTTCCCAAAATGAGGCCTGGAAATAGCTGATCTAAAAAATTCTCTGATAAAAAGGACCTGAATTTAACCAGGCTAGGCAAGCACTGTGCCCTCACCCCTGAGAGAGCACAACATCCTTCTGCATCTTGAAGGTGCCACAGAGTCCTGTCAGGAGCAACAGAGGAACCCAGCACACCAACGCCAGAGAGTAGCAGTGCCTGGCACACTGGATCTGAACTATACACAGGAATTATGAGCCGGGCCTGGACAAGTCAGTGCATTTACTGGCCTCTCCCTGAGCGCGAGACATCCAAACAGGACCACGTTTATTTCTAAGCTTTGGGACACTGCGTGTTTTCTTGTTGGCCTACTGCTGTCACTTGATTTGCTACCAACACCCTTCTGTAACAGTTTGGCCCCAATGTACTCACAGGGAGGGAAACAGGATAGGCCATCCAGCCCATGGCTAACAAGTCAGCCTGTTCTCTGAGTAGAAGTTGAAACATAACTGGGTTAGGGGTATAGCTATGTCTTAGTCAAAGTACTGCATGTATATGTAACAACTCCCTGATGAAAAAATGCAACAAATTAAAGAGACACTCAAGAGGTAGAGAGTTACAAACTCAAGCAGAGCTAGAATGAAAATGCAAAGCAAATGCAAAACCAGCTTCACCTTCCAATTTTTCAGGAATCTGGCTAAGAAGTCAGCAGCTGAGCAAGGACAGAAGACAGAACTAGAGGAAAGGGGGCAAAGTGCAACACTGAGCCCAGTAGAAGGAACACATAAAAGGAAGCAAAAGGGCACGTGCTCTAGAGTTGCGGAAAAACAGGACTGGGGTGGGGTGGTGTGTGACTGCAGTGATGAACTTCCTGGAACTGGCTGAGAGCTAGGATCACCTGTAAAGCGTTAGTTGGATTGGAAACCACGTACAGATAGACCGCGTACAGCAAACAAGCCTCTACTGACTTAGGTAGAGCATTAATCAGAAAGGCAATGAGGGGAAAATAAGAGGAGGAAAAGAGCGGACCCATCTCCCCCAAACCTGACTGTGCTGTTGGCTCTTCAGCTTGTGAGCAGCACAGCTGGGCATTAAGTATGGGGGGACAACTGCAGCAGGAATTAGTCAGGAGGTGTAGCTGTAGACTTTGGGTCATAGAGAGGACATGACTGGAAACTACAGGCAGAATCCAGAGGGAAGCAGAGGCAGAGGAAAAGCTGACCACCCTGGCTGAGGGAGGTCTTAGCCTGCAAGGGGGTCAGAGCAGCTTGCTGGGTGAGAAGGATGCTCCAGACAGGATGAGACTGGTTCAGCTGCAGAATCTACAAGTCAACACACCGCAGTGGTCAAGTAGGCTTTATGAACGCTTAGCCAGTACAAGATTTGCTGCAACAAACACCAAGTGGAGAACTACATGGACAATTTTATTGTGTTCTAGTTTTCAAAAAGGCTCAGATAATTCTGAAAATGCCTCTCATGCATGAGATAAAGAGTTTAGGTTACAATTCAGGAGATAAGCTCTTTCAGGACTATTAGATTATTAGGGAAAAAAGAAACCCACTTAAAGTTTACATGATTGTGTTTCTTAAAAGGTTCATACCTCCCTTAATTATCCTGAGATCCTTCCTACCTCAAAGATCTATATTTGTATACCCTAAGTCCTAGCAATAGCATTCACTATAACTGACCATTCATTTACTAAGAATCCAGTAAGATGAAGTAGAATACTTAGGCTTTTTAAAAAAAATAGTATTTTAGCTTTGCAATTTTTCTTCATAATAATGATCTGTTATGTATAGGGTTTCTCCTCTTTTTTTTTTTCTTAACAAGAAATTACATGCAAGCCAAGTAAGACAAAATGCAAATTTGGAGGTTTTTGTGGTAACAGTAATCAGCTCATGGTACAAAAATCTCCTGTCACTGTAACCTGGCTATGCTGGAGAGTAAATCTCTTATTTATGGTTTTCATAACCATAATATTTAACATACATATGCCAGGACTTAAGAATGTAAAACATGCTGAATTTATAAAAACAAACGAATTATACTTACATTATAGAAACACTTACTGTGGGGCTCTTCTAACCAATAAGCTCCCCTACTGCACTGAAGACATGAAGTCTTTTACAAGGCATGAATCCAACTTTCTGATCAAGAACACATCTACTGCATACACAAAGTAATGTACACAGCAATAGCAAATCACACTCAGCAATCAGGGCCCAAAATGCTGAAACCTCTGTATGTTCTCCTCAGGCACTGGCCCTCCTCCCTCCAAGTCCCCACTGGGCAAGTATCCAACAATGTGTAAAGCACCTGACAAGCACTTCTGATGCCATTTACAGGGTGCACTAATGACATGATTAGCACTCTGGTGCACAATGGCAGTTCTGAGGGTTTGGGGAAAGCCTGGCAATGCCACCACCTACCATTTGACCACTACCAGGGCTCAGAAGCTAAGTGTCCTAAAACATTATCATGTTAATCCTCAAAACGCAACCTCGGACTAGGTATCTACTCCATAATGCAGACCAAAAATTAAGACCCAGAGAATGCATAGAGTTTTGGACTACAAAATAAAATGATTCAAGTTCAAATATTTGTTCTTACTAGTGCCCTGAATTCTCTGAGCATCAATGTTCTCAACTGCAAAATGGGGGAATCACCACCTCGTCACAGGATTTGTAAGGATTAAAGCACTCTGGGGGCTGGAAAGGGCTCTACTACTGCACATTATTTTAAAATAATGTTAGTTAAGTATTCCCATGGCAAATTAAAACTTTTTCTGGAAATACGGAATTAGGAAATTCTTATCACACATTCCTGATTGTCTCATACCACACATGGGAAGACTCAATGGGAAGGATCTTAGGGAGAAGGTGTCAGGACAACAATGGGGGGAGTTTTGTGTTCACACTGAACAACATGAATTGGGACAAAGGCCCTGGACTCAAACCTTGGACAATTGTCTATTATTTTCTATTCCTGAATTTGAGAGAAAACCATATATATAGGAATTCTGAAATCTCTACACCCATATTTATTTGAGTCAGTCTCTTAAGAATGACCATTCTAAAGCAAACATAAGTAATGGGAGATTCAATGTGCAGCTTTGGGGCTATGTCAAAATACAAATAAATCTTATCAACATCTATCTAGAATATCTAGTATTTTTGGTGGGGAGGGGACAGAGTCTCACAGCAACCTCAAACTCTTGGGTGTAGCTGGGACTACAGGTACCCACCACAACACCTGTCTATAGAATATTATTTATATTACAAAGCAAAACCCATAATGTGCCTACAAGACTGTAGTTCCCCCCCTCTTTTTTTTT
>NW_003852575.1:2230170-2234528 GCF_000181295.1 Otolemur garnettii | reverse complement strand
TTGTTTTGTTTTTTTGCAACAGAGTCTCACTTTGTCACCCTCAGTAGAGTACAGTGGAGTCACAGGTCAAAGTGACCTCAAACTCTTGGGCTCAAAAGATTCTCTTGCCTCAGCCTCCCAAATAGCTGAGACTACAGGCGCCTGCCACAATGCCCCATTATTTTTAGAGATGGGGTATACTCTGGCTCAGGCTGGTCTCAAGCTCCTGAGCTCAAGAAATCCACCTCCCTCAGCCTCCCCAAGTGATAGGGTTACATGTGTGAGTAACACTTTCTTGTTAAAACTACTCTTTTCACAATTCTGCTCCTAAAGAATTATCTAAATTTAAATATTAAAATTAGGAATTATTGTAAGTCTATGGGTCAAAGAGTTGTTGCTGTACCAGACACTAAAGCACACATTTCTAAGTAACTCACGTCAAAAAAATCATAATGGACTAGGCACAGTGGCTTACACCTATAAGCCTAGCACTCTGGTAGGTCAAGGCAGGAGGATGCTTTGCGGTTAGGAGTTCAAAAACAACCTGAGTAAGAGCAAGAACCCTTCTGTACTAAACGAAAAAAGTTAGCGAGGCATGGTAGCACATGCCTGTACCAGCTACTTAGGAAGCTGAGACAGGAGGATGGATTACTTGATCCCAGGAGTATGAGGTTGCTGTGAGCTAGGTAGACATCATGGCACTCTAGGTTGGTAAAAAAGTGAGACTCTGTCTCAAAACAACAACAACAAAAACCCATAACAGAAATTAGAAGATATTTAAGTTGTACAAGGATACAAGTACCGCAAATCAAAGCTTGTGGGACATAGAGGCACAAACCCTACATCTTAAGTTAACAGAACAATGCCAACATTATGGGCCAGAGCAGTGGAGCATTATGGTAGGGTCTTCCCATATCCCCACGGAGCACGGGGATACTAAACCATGAAAACATATCAGAGTCTTTTGGAGCAGTGTCTTTTGCCATAATCTAGGCAGGGTGATCCTATTTCTTCTAGTCTCTTTCTCTCTCCCTATCTTTTTCTCTCCAGCAGGAACTGGTAGGGTTATAAGCAAGGGCATGTGCTTTATAACAGCCTATTAAAAACAAAAATCTTAAAGGATGCAATGTAAAATGTCTGCATTTCTAAAAAGGAAGCTACAGTTTAATAAGCTAAATAGCCGACTTATGAAGTTATAAAAAGAACAGAATAAACTCAAAGAAAACAGAAGACATATTTTGTAAAGATAAAGTCAAATCTCATTAAAGAATTGCTGTTCGGGTGGCGCCTGTGGCTCAAAGGAGTAGGGCACCAGCCGCATATACCAGAGGTGGTAGGTTCAAACCTAGCCCTGGCCAAAAACTGCAAAAAAAAAAGAAAGAATTGCTATTACTGCCAAATTAGAAGAGGATGAGCAATATAAAAACTTGGGGAACAGAGTAAAAGAAAACTTTTCTGGACTCAGACTGCTTCCCAAATGCCTACATGTTCTCATTCACGTGGCTCATACTACTTCCTCCTCACTTGAACCAACAGCATGGTGCGCAGGGAGGCCACCTGACTGGAAAATCAGCTCAATGAAGCTCCAGACCAGCCCCTAGCTTTCCCCTTCCCCCAAGATGACTACACCCTACCCTTGTGTTCCCTCATACATCACAGGCGCTCCTATTCCAGCATTTTATCTTTTTTCATTTTACATATTTACTTACTCTGTACTGACTTGTAACCTTTGTGAGATCAACAGACACTGGCTGATGTGGCTGGACGCTGTGGCTCATGCCTGTAATCCCAGCATTCTGGGAGGCTGAAGTGAGCAGATAGCCTGAACTCATGAGTTTGAGACCGGCTCTGAGCTAGAGTGAGACCCCATCTCTAAAAATAGCCAGGCATTGTGGCAGGCTCCTGTAGTCCCAGCTACTTGGGAGGCTGAGGCAAGAGAATTGCTTGAGCCCAAGAGGTTTAAGCTTGCTGTGAACTATGACAACACAGTACTTACCAAGGGTGACAAAGTGAAGCTCTGTCTCAAAACAAACAAAGAAGGACATTGGTTGAATGAATTTGACTGATTAGATAACGATCTAAAAAAGAAACTGATGGAAATGTGGTGATATGAAAAGGTATCCAAGATAAAGATACACTACTAAGCAAGAACAAGCTGCGTGTGTGCACATGTGGACTAGCACACACGCCACCAGCAGATACCTCTAGGGACAGGACAGAGGGTTGCAAAAGAGGACTTAACTTTTCCCTTCACCTCCTTCAGTAGGATGTAAAATGTTTAACATAGCCTGCGTTATATTTACTTATTTTTTTAGTGCTTCAAGTAATAAATTTGTAAAAAATCATTTTGTCAGTGCTCATTTCTATTAAAACCCACATGTCAATTTTATTTTATTTTATTTTTTTGAGACAGAGTCTCACTATACCACCCTAGGTAGAGTGCCATGGCATCATAGTTCACAGCAGCCTCAAACTCCTGGGCTAATGTGATTCTCTTGTCTCAGCCTCTCAAATAGCTGGGACAACAGGTGTCCACCACAAGCCTGGCTATTTTTTTGTTGCAGTTGTCATGGGCTAGGTTCGAACCTGCAAGCTTCCGTGTATGTGGCTGGCACCATAACCACTGTGCTACGGGCGGGTGCTAAGCCACACATGTCAATTTTAAACCCGAGTGTAACTGAGCTTTCTCTCCTGTCCAAAGAATCAAAGCTATTGTCAAATGCTTCCATAACAACTAAGATACCAAAAAGCACATCATAGGTTCAGCATGTATTCAAAGTGGAAGTCATAGCGGGCTTTTATTGAAATATCACGGTGGTATTCATAGCACTCCTAAGGAAATGAATAACAACCATTTCTATGTTACAAATTCTTCTATTTTGCATAAAAATGGCCAGTCTTAGGGAGGTGCTATAAAAGAGTATTCAACAGACAAGCTTTGAAATCCTAGTTGGAATCTGGCTGCATTAGCTGGGTGATGAAATTCAACCTGTCTAGGCTTCAGTTAGAAAAATGAAAGTGATGTTGCCTGCCTGTCAAACCTTACCCCACTCCTCTGCTGCAACAGTAAACTTGTTTTTTGTGCTTACGTGGACAAATGTTTCACTTAAACGACAATCACTTGTGACTTCAAGCACAGGACAGTACAATTTAGTGTTCAGGATAAGGCAAAATGGTGGCAGCTACCTTAAACAAACCATGAGAATTATAGGCACTGTGATCTGGCAAGTCCATGGATAAGTCAAATCTTGAGTGACTGAATGTTCACCAATGCTGTTGAGATACACAGAAAAAACAGAAAATGTGTATGCCACAGCACCACTTATAGCCAGCTGAGGGTGGGCAGAGTGGGAGAGAGAAGCCATTCCTCCTACAACCATGGTGCAAACTACACTTGACATAGGCACTGTCTCAGACACTGCAACCTAACTGGGGACCAAGCCAGCCACTTTCCTCCTGCTACTTGGGCTTGGGGAAAGCTGTGACCGTCCCAGTTGCCTACTCCATCTGTCCCAAATCCCAGATCATGGAGTCTAGCTCATGAATCATGGTCACTCAAAATCTAGGCATAGATGTTAATCAATTGATTAGATTTATTGGCTTAATAACTATTTTTCCTGCTTTTTTGCCTTTTAAAAAACATAGCAACCATCTATTTAGTAGAAGGTATACTGATTTTCCATTCATAATCATCAAATAAGGTCTCTTTTTAAAATGTATTTAAGTGTAAAAAGTGACTAAAAATTGCGAGACACTGCCTTAAGGGAACAACTGCAGATTCTGTTCCTGATACTAGTTCAAGAGCTATACTCCAGATCGACCCAACTGACATCAAGTTCAACTCTGCCATCCATAAGGAGTGGCCCTGGCAATGTATGACTTCCACTGGGGTAATTTTACAATTCATTTCTTTTTCTTTTTTTTTTTTTGAGACAGAGTCTCACGTTGTCACCTTCAGTAGAGTGCTATGGCGTCACAGCTCACAGCAAGCTCAAACTCTTGGGCTCAAGCGATCCTCTTGCCTCTGCCTTCTAAGTAGCTGGGACTACAGATGCCCACCACAATGCCTGGCTAGTTTTTAGAGACAGGGGTATCACTCTCCCTCAGGCTGGTCTCAAACTCCTGAACATAGGTGATCCACTTGCCTTGGTCTCCTAAAAGCGCTAGGATTACAGGTGCTATGAGCTACCACACTCACCAGTCATGCAATTCCATTTCTTCCACCTTTTCTAAATGTACTTTTCATTACTTGTGCCATATTTAAAACCACAGAAAATATCTCAGCTAGCGTAAAATCGATGAATAGAATGTGCTTTTTAGTAGATACGTACTAAGATTAAAGGTATGTAGTCTCCTGTTATTATTCCCCTATTCTTTTT
>NW_003852575.1:2220896-2229871 GCF_000181295.1 Otolemur garnettii | reverse complement strand
ACTGTTTGGCAGGCCTCGGGCCAGATTCAAGCCCACCAACCTGGGTGTATGTGGCAGGTACCCTTGCCACTGAGCTACAGGTGCTGAGCATATTCCCCTATTCTTATTTTGAGAATGTTCCAAGCTCTGGAAAAATTATGAGAATACGGAGTAGTTGAGAAATTAGAACCCTCAAATGCTGCTGGTCGACTGTGAAGTGATACAGGTGTAATGGAAAAAATTAAACAGAAACAAAATCAACTCTTGGGTATACATACCAAAGAGAAGTAAAAACATTCGCTTGCACAAAAACTTGTACTAGAGGTTCAGCACCTGTGGCTCAAGCGGCTAAGGCACCAGCCACATACACCTGAGCTGGCGGGTTCGAATCCAGTCCTGGCCCACCAAACAATGACAGCTGCAACCAAAAAATAGCCAGGCGTTCTGGCGGGCACCTGTAATCCCAGCTACTTGGGAGGTGGAGGCAGGAGAATCGCTTGAGCCTAGAAGTTAGAAGTTGCTGTGAGCTGTGATGCCACAGCACTCTACCCAGGGCAACAGACCCAGCCAAAAACTTCCAAAAAAAAATTTTTGTACTAGAATGTACATATGAGCATTCATAATAGCCAAAAGGTTGAAGTAACCAAAATGTCCAACAACAAAAAGTAGTTAAACAAAATGGTTAAACAAAATGTAGAGTATCTATCCAATGGACTCTGAGGTTAAACAAAATGTGGAATATCTATTCAACAGAATATGAAGAACTGACACATGTTACAACATGCATAAACACTGAACAACTATGCCAGGTGGAAAAATGCAGTCACAAAAGACCACATACTGCATAATTCCATTTACATGAAATGTCCAGAATAGGCAAATCCACAGACACAAAGTAGATCTGGGATTGCCAGGGATTGGGGGGGAGAGAGAGAGAAAGAATGAGTAGTGACTGCTAAGGGATTCAGGGATTATCTCTGAAACTAATGAAAATGTTCTAAAATTACAACTCTGTAAATATGCTAAAAAACTACTGTTTTAACTATACACTTAAAAAGGGTGAGTTTTAGTTGGGTGTGGTGGTTCACACCTATAATCCTAGCACTTTGGGAGGCCACGGCAGGAGGATCACTTGAGATCAGGAGTTTGAAACCAACCTGAGCAAGAGCGAGAGCCCGTCTCTACCAAAAAGAAAAGAAAAAAACAAAAACTGGGCATGGTGGTGCATAGTCCCAGCTACTCAGGAGGCTGAGGCAGGACAACTGATTGAGCTCAGGAGTTTCAGTTTGCTGTGTGCTAGATGGCACTCTAAGATGAGGCAACTGAGCATGACTGTTTAAAAAAGGGGGGGAGAGTATCTGAATTTTATGGTATTTTAATTGTATCTTTATAAAATGTTATTAAAAAAATACAAAGTAGGTGGCGCCTGTAGCTCAAAGGAGTAGGGCGCCGGCCCCATATGCTGGAGGTGGTGGGTTCAAACCCAGCCCCGGCCAAAAGCTGCACACACACAAAAAAGAAAGTAGATATGTATTGCTTTAAACTACTTTCAGCACTTGTTGATATTTTGCTGCATTTGCTTCCTTCCTTTCCACTATACACACGTGAATATGTGCACAGACACAATTCATGGCTAGACACTTTGCTCCAAAATACTTTGGCATATGGAACAGTCTCCCACACAACCAAAACACAAATATCACATTCAGGAAATTCAACACCAACCTTTTATTCCTCTACTATACACTGGAAGAATAAGAGTTGTCTTAAGCCACATATTAAATACACAAACACTAGGGAAAGCTGATCAAAAAAAAAAGGTCTGTATTTATTTTTTGTGACATGGAACACCAAAGATAAGCAAAAATGTCTGCACAGGCTGGGTGCCCATAGCTCAGTGGTCAGGGCAACAACCACATGTGCCAGGGCTGGTGGGTTTGAACCCGGCCAGGGCCTGCTAAACAAAACAAAAAATAGCCTGTGGTCCCAGGTACTAGGGAGGCTGAGGCTTGAGAATCGCTTAAGCCCAAGAGTTTGAAGTTGCTGTGAGGTATGACGCTACTGCACTCTACCGAGGGTGTCAAAGTAAAACTATGTCTCAATTAAAAAAAAAAAAAAATCCTCACAAAATTGGCCTGCAGCTCACAGGTTAGACACCCCTGATCCATACTGAAGTTTATTTTTCATCAAAATTATGCATTAATTTGGTTTTCATATCCCTTTAGTCTTTTCTAATCTAGAAAGTCTTTCTTCTTGGGCAGCACTTGAGGCTCAGTGGGTGGGGCACTGGCCCCATATATGGAAGGTGGCGGGTTTAAGCCGGCTGGGCCAAACTGCAACAAAAAAATGACGGCGTTGTGGAGGATGCCTGTCGTCCCAACTACTGGGAGGCTGTGGCAGAACTGCCTAAGCCCAGGAGATCGAGGTTGCTGTCAGCTGTGTGACACCATGGCACTCTACTGAGGGTGATGAAGTCAGACTGTCTCTACCAAAAAAAAAAAGTCTTTCTTCTTTATCTTTTCATGACATTGACATTTTTGGAGAATCCAGATAAACTGTTTCAAGAATGTCCTTCAATCTGGATTTGCCTGATTGTTTTCTTATGAATCAATTTGGATTAAACTTTTTTTATTTTTTGAAACAGTCTCACTTTGTGGCCCTTGGTAAGAGCTGTGTTATCAAGCTCACAGCAACCTTAAACTCTTGGGCTGAAGCGATTCTCTTCCTCAGCCTCCCAAGTGGCTGGGACCACAGGCACTGGCCACAACGCCCGGCTATGCTTAGGGCCAGAGTCTCGCTCTTGCTTGGGCTGGTCTCCAACCTGTGAGCTCAGGCAATCCACCAGCCTAGGCCTCCCAGAGTGCTAGGATTACAGGTGTGAGCCACTGCACCCTGGATTAAATATTGTTGTAGGAGTACTGCATAGGTGAATTGTGTCCTTAGTGCATTATGCCGGGGGTATAAAATGTCATCTCATTAGTGAGGATGATAAAGTGGTATTAATTTGTTGGTCTTGGTTAGGGTGACCACTACTAGATATCACTCCGTTCTATAGGTAGCTTATTCTCTTAGTAATTAATAATGGGGACACAATTAATTTGAGTCTGTGTAAACATCAGGTTTTGCCAATTTTCTCTTACCCAAAAGTTTTAGCACCTGCTAAATACCTTTGCCTGGTATTCTATACCTCTGAGATCGCTTTGCATCGATGTGACCAACCACTGCTATCAATCTTATCCCACAGAATACTGGAGCTAACTGTGATTTCAACCTTAGCTGCACATGAGACTCACTCGTATCCCTAGGGCAATTTTATTTTTAAATTCCTCAGTGTGACTGATTCTTATGTAGAGAAAGGGTTAAGATTCCCTGAGTTAGAGGACTCTTACAATACCCTCTTTTTGCCATAAGGACACTGAGGCCCAAGAAGTTTAAATGACACAAAACTAGTTAGCGGCATAATTAAAGTTTTACTTTACTATACCTGCATTTTAATATGCCATACCTTCTATATGTTATTCAAACAATAAAACCAGAAAAATCAGTAACTTGTGTAGTATGCTATTACAAATGACTACCACTTCTATGCTGCCGCCATATGTGCGTATTTCTGCTTTCGATGTTAATTTTGCCTTTCATTCACTAGACCTTCACAGTCACGTCAGGAGAGCGGTTACGGGGTTAGGGTTTCTCCGCCCTCAGGAATCTCTGCAATCTCAAGCCTAGGAGTCCAGCTTGAGCAAGACGTTCAAGGCGCTAGATGGGCAGATGGTCAGACCTGCAGCCCTGACGCCAGGCGCTCGCCCGGGGGCCCCTCGAAGAGCAGCCGGCCTCGTGCGGTGAAACACCTGCCGGAGATGCACCTGGCGGTGCACGCCTGCCGCGCCCAGCGACTCTCCAACGGGCGCGGGGCGCTGCAGACGACTGAACCTGCAGCCCGCCCTCCCCCCAACTTACCCCAGCGTGATAAACTTTATTCGCTCTTTTAATCTTGATGTCAAGGGAGGTCCCCATCTCAAATTTTTCGCAGCAGCCGCCACTTCCGGCACTGCGTGACACGAAAGGAATCAGGACCGTCCAGACTCGCCAACCTGGCTGTGGCGTCACGTGACCTCGCGTCTACGCGCATCAACGCCCTACCACAGAGGGCGTCCGCTGCACGCCTTCCTACTTCCGGCGCAGGAGCGGGCCTCAGAGCGGCCAGAGACACTGTGGCCTCCGCCCCGCCCCCCGCGCGTGAGGGGCGGAACCTGGCTAGCCCCACCTCCTCCGCAAGGACATTCCGCCGGAAGCACTCTTCTGCCTGGTTTAGGACGGGGAGAGATTCTCGGCTCTTTCCGTGTGCCCCGCGGCTTGGGGAGGGGCCGAGGCTGTCTCGCCGGCCTCGCCAGTCTTGGCGGTTTCAGACCGCGTCAGGCTTTGCGGTGCGGGACCTGCGCCAGGGGTTGGCTTTCGGGGGGTTATAACTAGAGAAGGCATTCCCGTCACAGGCCGCCTTCCTCTCTCAACGCTAGCCATCCACTGTTGCCTTCGTGGGCTTCTGAGGAGGCGGCGCCGCTCCCTGCCCATTCCCGGTGAACTGTATTGCTCGCCCGCAGGGGCGCTGTCCCTGCGCTCCCGGCCTGCAGAACGCTGATTGGCGGGTGGCCCGGCTGCACCGCCCCTCCCCCCGGGCCCTGAGCCAAGGTCTCGGGCCCCGCCGCCTGACCTCGCTCCGCTGCGAGCCGGGCGCTGGGGCGGCCGACAGCCGGGCTCCGCGGGGCCGCGCGGCCTTCTGGGTATTCCCCAGGCGCGTGTCCTGGAACCCGGTGTCGAAGACTCATAGCTGCTCGGGCCCCAGCGCCCGAGCGTGGGAAGGCATGGCTTGCAGGCCCCGGAGCCCTGAGATTGGCTGGGAATGCAAGGCTGTGGCTCTGTCTAGCCGCCTTTTTTATTCGCAGCAACAACCGACTGAAGTAGACTCAACACGCATACTGTGGTTGGGGGGTGGTGGGGTGAGGTACTTCCTCCAGGCAGGGCGGGCAGTGCAGTGTTAGGCAACACGCCACCTTTATCGAAATAAGATCTCTGTAAATCTTTTGAATAAGGACTTTTCCAGTAAGCAGAAGGTCACATTTATCTTGATTATCTTGATAAGTTATTTAATAATGTGATGAAGAAATGCTTGTTTAAATTCCTTGATTCTGATACTTGTTTTTTACAAGTGTGATACTTTGGAGATGACATCAGAAATTTTATATAAAATGGGTTTAATGAATTAGTGTCATGAATGCCTCCCTCTTGAGAATTTAAGATGTTTTATACACCAACAGTGATAGTACTGCAGCTGCAGTTGCTTTTGAAGGTTGATTAATGTGATATTTCCAAATATTCAGGTCTCAGTTTTCAGCTCCTCTCTGCCCTCAGGACTTTAGTATCTGTCTTGAATATTTTCCTGACAACTCAAACTCAGCAATTCTAAAACCATTAGGGACTTAATCCAGTCTAGTCTATTTGAATTCAAGAAGCAAATCCCTCTCCATTTTACCATCATTTTCAACCGGTAAAAAAACCAATCTCAGTAGACTATGCAGAGAAACAGGAATAGAAACATGTGTCCAGATTCTATATGTTTGCTCCAGTAAGCCTGCTTTATACTTACTTTGTAAAAGAACACTTCCTAGTCCTTGAAGACAGGTGTGCCGTATTTTTATTGTCATTGTAAGATGTACACAATTTTAATGGAATCTAGTGCAGTGTAAAGAGCTCTGGTTCCAGAAGTTACCAGGGTAATTAGGTTATTAGGCCCTCTCTGTATGGTGAACACTCCCATTTTTCTCCAATTACTGCGCTTTTTAATTTTTTCCATCCCTTACCTACACCTTAGGTGATACCTTAACTTTCTGGTCAATTTCAGTTACTGAAAATCAGACCATGTTAAGTCTCATGAATTAAGTTGGACCCTAGATCTTTAGTGGGGGAGTTTGCAAGTTGTGGTTCTGCCTCTTAGACACTTCCTCAAGGTAGTTCAAGGCGTGGCCTCTGGGTTGAGACAAGGAAGAAGAAAATCAGGCATGTCTCCTTAACTGGCCACTACTGGAGTTTTCCAAGTAGATTCCTGCTTCTCTGTCTAACAGGTCCTTACTTGAAACTCCTTTCATGGGTCACAGAGGGGAAGGCCTAGTGGGGCCTTCTCCCCTCTGAACGTACACTTATATGGGAGACCTATCACCATCGGGATCTTTCCCATCACCCTGCTGCCAGCACTCAGCAGTACACTCAGGCTTTTAGGTGAGGTTCCAGCAAAACAGCTCAGGAGCATTTATCTTCCACTCCATCTACTCGCCCTATGAGAAATACACACACTTGCACACAAAAGGGCTGAACTAGAGGCTACCCCGTGGCCACTTCTCTCAGTCCTTGCCATCCCTCTTCAATCTTCTTGTTCCCTCTTGAAATACAGACAGAAATTAGCAAGAATGCTGAAAAAACAGATCTACAAATGACAAATGGAATACCAGCCTTCCCTTCCAGTCAGACCCTGATAGTTAGACTATCTTATAGGCTCCCCCATTACACTGCTTTTCCCAGAAACACCATACTGTCCAAAAGACTGGCCGCCTCCTTTCATTCCTTTTCCTGCCTTCTGTATAGACTGGAAGGAGAGGACTGGGGAAATATTTCATGAGAGCAGGACTACAACTGCAGCTTTCTGTTAAGCCCTGGGGGAAGCGTGTGGCATCTTCCATTAGAAGATGTAGTACTATGTAGTTTTCAGCTGTGAGCCTTATGCCAATTCTGAGACAATAGGAGAGGTCCTGCTATACGTCTTCAAATGGGTGCTGTGGTTCTCTGCCCAGACTCCTCCTTCAGGACTGAAGAACACATTCTTTGAACTGCTAGGAGTGTTGGTCTCCACAGTTCTCAGCTAAGTCACTCTTCAAAACTTGCCCTTGGCCAAAGAAAACTGCCTTGCCCAAGGGCATGCCCCCTTCTCTGGGGTAGGCCACAGGGAATGACTAATCAATTTAGAACATGAAGGCCTCTCTCCCTTGCCCTGATTTAGGACAACTCTGAAGGGCCATTCTAATTCCAAGCCCCTAGTATTACTTACCTTTGGAGCTAGAATGTTAGCAAATTACCCTAACGTGTACTAATTTTAAACAACACACATCGTTGGGCACAGTGGCTCACGCCTGTAATCCTAGCACTCTGGGAGAGGTGGGTGAATCCCATGACCTCAGGAGTTTCAGACCAGTCTGAGTAAAAGCAAAACCCTGTCTCTACTAAAATAACAGAAAAACTAGCCAGGCATCATGGCAGGCACTTGTGGTCCCAGCTACTTGGGAAGGTGAGGCAGAGCATTGCTCAAGCCCAAGAGTTTGAGGAGTGAGTTGTGATGTGAGCTATGATGATACCATGGTGCTCTACACAGGGCAATACAGTGAGGCTCTGCCTCAAATAAATAAATAAATAAATAGCAACATATTATTTCATATTATCTGTGGGTTAGCAACTCGGCAGTGGCTTAATTAGTTCTGGCTTGAGGCCTTTGGTAGTTTCAGTCAAGATGTTGGACAGGACCACAGTCGCCTGAAGGTTTGACTTAGGCTAGATCAGCGGTTCTCAACCCGTGGGTCACGACCCCTTTGTAACAATGAAAATACATCACTGCATTAGAAAGGTTGAGAACCACTGGGCTAGATGATCCGCTTCCAAGATGGCTTCCCCGGTGATTGATGTCAGGAGCACTCACTTGAGAGTCTTCTCAATAAAGCAGCTAATGTCTCCCAAACCAGGAGAATGCAGGCGGGGGACTGCAATGCCTTCTATAGCCTAGTCTCCAAAGTCTCAGAGCTACTTTTCATCTCTTTATTAGAAAAGAGTCACTAAATCCAGCCTGCAGTTTTGGAAGGGAATGTCTGTGAACTTGTGGGCATATTTTAAACATATTTTACTGTGATTCCATCACTGTTCAACTTCTTCCTCTGCCCCGCCCTGCTTCTTATACCTCACCCTTCTGTGCTTGTTGATCAAGAGATCACTCCTAATAAATGTCCTGCACATTAAACCTCAATCTCATAGTCTGCTCTCTGGCAAACCAACCTACAACAATCTTGTTACACTAGCTTTGTGACTTACCCTCTCATCATAATCCTCAAAATAATCATATAGTATATAACAACTCCTGTTTCTTCACCTTACAAAAGGGAAAAACTGAGAAAGATTAAAACAGAAACATTAATGTGCTTGCCTAAGATAATGTAGCAAATAGGTGACAGCCAGCCATTCTCACTCTAAAGCTCACAAAGGCAATCACTGATCAGCATGCTGCCTATGTGCACTCAATAAATGCCGGACCATACAAAAAGGGGGCTTATGAGAGCTCAGTTAAAATACTGGACCAAAGACTACCAGTCGCATGTGAAAAGAAGGGTACAATCTTATAGTCCAAGGCAATCTCAGAACTATAAGAAAAGGGATAGAGGATGGGTGGCAGGTTCAAACCCAGCTTCTGCCAAACTGCAACAAAAAAATAGCTGGGCGTTGTGGTGGGCACCTATAGTCCCAGTTACTTGGGAGGCTGAGGCAAGAGAACTGCCTAAGCCCAGGAGTTGGCGGTTACTGTGAGCTGTGTGATGCCACAGCACTCTACCGAGGGTGATAAAGTAAGACTCCATCTCTATAAAAGAAAAAAAAGAAAGAAAAAGAAAAGGAATAGACCGTCATAGTATCAACCAATGGTAAAGACACAACATTAAGGCCACTGCAGAATAATAACAGTATTTTAGTTTGCTGAGACTTCTATATCAAAGTGCCACAAACTGGGTGACTTTAAACCACAGAAATTTATTCTTGCACGCTTTAGGAGTCTTCCGTTCAAAATCAGGATGTCAGCAGGGTTGGTTTATTCTAAGGACTATGAGGGAAGAGTCTTTTCCAGGTACCCCTCCTTGGCTTGTGGACTGGCATCTTCTCTGTATGTCTCTACATGGTCTTTGTTTTTTTTTTTTTTT
>NW_003852575.1:2212555-2220024 GCF_000181295.1 Otolemur garnettii | reverse complement strand
AAAGTGAAGAGAACCAGGATGGGGAAGAAAAAGCACAACTTGGGAGGTGGAGGCAGATTACTCCCTTGAGCCCAGGAGTTGGAGGTTGCTGTGAGCTGTGGTGCCATAGCACTCTACCCAGGGAGACAGCTTGAGGCTCTGTCTCAAAAAAAAAAAAAAAAAAAGAACATATCCCAATAAAGTGTATATAACAAAAACATCAGACATCTAATGATAAATGACAGAGACAGCTGGTAGGAGATTTTAACACAACACAGTTGATCAGAGATTGAATTGATATAAAGAAAGAAGGTTTTAACAGAATAGGAAGTACAATTAGCAAGTAAGACAAAATCCCAAGGAATTCACTTATTCAGCACAAATGGCACATTTATCAGCACAATTGCTTATACAAGGTGGACATAAAGTTTGCATGCAAATTAAAATACCTTAACATAGTAAATTGCCCATGAACTTTATAGATACCCTGTATATCATGCTCCATCCTCATGGGTGGGATTAGGGCTTCATAGAGAGGATTGAGGGGAGCTAGGTAGTCCTTTTTCTCTTTTGTTCCTTCCCTCAAGTGAGGACACAGTAGCATTCAAGGTACCATCTTAGAAACAGAAATCAGGCCCTCAATAGATAAGGAAACTGCTGTAGCCTTGATCTTGAACTTTCTAGCCTCCAGAATTGTGAGAAATAAATTTCTTTTATTTTTAAATTACCTAGGCTGTGGCATTTTGTTATAGCAGCCAAATAGACTGAGACCATTGCATACTAGGCCATAAAGAAAATCTCAAATTCGGTTAACTTAGTATGTTCCAGATATGTTAACTACCAAAACTTTAACCACTTGGCAATTAAGACTTTCCCAAGTATGTCAGGCCAAGGAACAAATAAAAATCCAATAACCACTGGGTACAGTGGCTCATGTCTGTAGTCCTAGCACTCTGGAAGTCTGAGGCAAGAGGATCCACAGAGGTCGGGAATTTGAGACCAGCCTAAGCAAGATCGAGACCCTGTCTACTAGAATTAGAAAAATTAGCCCAGCATTGTGGCAGTGCCTGTAGTCCCAGCAACTCAGGAGGTTGAGGCAGAAGAACAGTTTTAGCCCAAGAGTTGGAGGTTACTATGAACCTAGGCTGATGCCACAGCACTCTAGTCTGGGCAATAGATACTCTGTCTCAAAAAACCCAAAAACATACTGTCCCACCCCCAAGAAAAAATTCAATAACCAACTAAAACCAACAAAGTGTGAATGTTTCCTACTGAAACCAGTTCTTCCTTTGACAGATCTGTTCCCTGAATCACAATGTGTGTGAGGAGCACTTTCCCACGAGTGTGAGATGTGGCTGGTCTAGAGGAAGGGCCGAGCAAGGACAGGGAGCAAAAGCAGATCCTCAGTTGGGGTCTGGCTGCCCATCACCCTTGGGGCCAGTGTCCTGGTTGGGAAAAACTCAGAGAGCTTGAGTGACAGAAAGACTGATAAGGGCTTAGAAAAACCAGCAAGGGAGAAATTGTAGGCTGAGTCAGCCAGTGGGCGGTCAAGCTCACTTTAGCAATGCCTGTAGCCTGTAGCTGCCTGTGACAAGGGATGGGATTACAAATTACTCCAGCTGGGACAGGTAGACACGCAAGGTACATCGTAGTTTTTAACCTCTCTTTCTGTCCCAGGTAGAATTACTTCAGGGGGAAAGTGAAGAGAACCAGGATGGGGAAGAGCATTCTAAAGCCCTGTGGGCTGAGTTCCAGCTGACCAGTGAGGCTCATTCCTCACCCACCATCCTCAGCAGGAATGTTGTTGGGGGAACTTAACTGGGTGGATTTATAGAGAATTGAAGACGTTTACTGTCTTGGCCATTTATATGTTGTGCCTGTGAATTTCAAAACAGCTACACATATACAAATCAATAGACATTTCTATTTAACAGCAGTAACCAGATAGAAAGAAAACAAAGACAGGGAGTGTATTCTCAATAACAATAAAAATGTGAAATATCTGGAATAATTTGAATGTGATAGATAATTGAGTTACATGAGTAAAGCTATAAGGCTGAATCAAAAAATATAAAATATGGAAAAAGGGAAAGATTTACAGTATTCTGAATAGAAAGTCTAAATACTGTAAGTATCCAGCTGCATAAAAGTAATTTTTAGATCTAATTAATTATTCTCCATATCTCAAAACAATTTTTTATGAGGAGATTTAATGCAATTATGTTAAAATTCTTCTGAAAAAATAAAGGAATGTTTTAAAATGATATATACAGAGGGTGCCAAAAAAAGTATACGGATTTTAAGAAAGGAAAAAACCGTATTAAAATTATAATACTCAAGTTACGTTTGACTTCTGCAGTGACAAGAGGTACAAGGTACAATATACAAGATGATGAATGTTAGTATATATTGCATATTACACTTGTAATATAGTCTTTTCCTTTTAAAAATGTGTATGTATTTTTTTGTATCCTCTGTGTTTTCAAAATGTTTCAGACTTCCAGAGTGAGAGTGAGACCCTGATTCCTAAAAAAATGGAAAACCCCAGCCAGGTACCACAGTGAGCGTCTGTAATCCCAGCAGCTTCTGGAGGCTGAGGCAGTGGGATGCCCACAGCCTGAGTCTGAGGTTGCAGTGAGCTATGACACCATTGCACTCTGCTCAGGGGCATAGGGTAGGACTCTGTTTTAACAACAAAAATAAATAAATGAAAAGAAGCAAAGAAATAAAAATAAAAAATAAGCGAGGAAATAAAAAAAAGTTAATTGAGGGGGAAAGATTCTTATGAGGCCCAAAATATAGTAAAGCTATAAGAATTAAAACAGCATCATTCTGGCATAGGAGCAACTTGATAGGACAATAGTTGCTCAGAACAGATCCCGACATATTATTGTATAAGATTTTATTTTTTTATTGTGTATATTTATGTTGTATATAAGATTTTAATACATGAGTAAAAAGGCATCACAAATCTATAAAGGATAGAAGATTACTCAGTAAATGATTAATTAGACTAAATAGCTTGATATTTAGCAGAAAAATTCATTTAGATTTTGCTGTCACACCATAAATCAGAGAGGAGAATAGACCTATTGGATTAAAGAGTTCAGGAAATAATAAAACAAGTTAAGGGAGAGACTTAATGGGAAATGTGAAAACCCTATATGACAAGAACTATTAAAGTCTTACCTAAGACATAACAATAGATTTGAACAGAAGGAAAAGCATACCGTGCTCTTGGATAGGAAGGTGTAACATCCCCCAAATTTATTAATTCTTCCCTACTTCATTTATAGATTTTCAATAATACTAATAAAAATATGCCATCTTTTCTTTAGTTCTAGAGCCAAGCAGGTTGATTATCAAGTTTATTTGTAATAATAACTCAGTAAGTAAAGCTGCAGTAAGTCCAACAAGAGATGAGCAAGTGGAGAGGGAAGGGGTTCTGAGCCTAAGCCTTAAACAGGTCTCTGGATCTTCTTTTGCATGCTGGAGGCTCTAAGCACCATACAAAGAGCCCAGCAACCCTGGTGGAGGGACTACGTTGAGGGTCCACAGGAGGGTCCACGTTGAGAGGCCCTGGATAATATGGAGAGAGAAAGAGCTGGATGTGAGAGAGAGAAAGGCCGAGCTCCTCTAGCATTCCCACCGAGATTGGCCTTCCTGCCATCTCCACCAGGACCCAATATGTGAACAAAGCCTTCGTGAAATTTCCACCCCCATTGGCATAGAACTGGAGGCACAAAAATAACACAAAGTGATTTGTTTGTGAGACCAGCAAAAGGACTACTAGGCTGAGTCATGGTCAACCAACAGAATTGTGAAAAATAATAAAATGGTTATTGTTCTAGCTAAGTTTTGAGGACTAAGTATGACAATTACCTAAGGGGAAAAGACTGAGCAGCATGGAGGGGACAGGCGCAGAAGCTGGACTTCTCTGAAGGTTCATGTCATAGGTTATTTTTTTTTTACTTTGGAACCATGTAAACATTTTAGTTGATTTTCAAAAAAACAATTTTAATTAAAAAATTAAACCACACAAAGATAGAAAATATAACTGAGACTTGACACCTGTGGCTCAAGCAGCTAAGGCACCAGCCACAGATACCTGATCTGGTGGGTTCGAATCCAGCCCGAGTCTGCCAAACAATATGATGGCCGTAACCAAAAAATAGCTGGGCGTTGTGGCAGGCGCCTGTAGTCCCAGCGACTTGGGAGGTGGAGCCAGGAGAATTGCCTAAGCCCAGGAGTTGGAGGTTGCTGTGAGCTATGATGCCACAGCACTCTACCCAGGGTGACAGCTTGAGGCTATCTCAAAAGAAAGAAAGAAAAGAAAAAAAAAAAGAAAATATAACTGAATTGTCAAAAATTAATGAGGTAGGAGTAGAGGTGGAAAGACTTTCTAACTGGAGATAGATAGAAACATATCACAAAGGAAAGAAATAGTTTAATATGTTCAAAACATTACATGGAAGGGAAAAGCCATAATAAAAAAAAGATAGAGCGTAAAGGGAAATACATGCAACAAATATATCAAGGGAAGATCTTATCTTAGTCACAGAAGATGCATTGGTTTTCTATAGGTATATAAAAACTTACCACAGACTTAGAGACTTGAAACAACACCATTGGTTATTGTTCTGTCTCTCTTAAGTCTGGGTGGGTATAATGGTATAATGGGGTTCTTTGCTTAGGGTCAAACAAGGTTGAAATCAAGGTGTCTGCTGGACTGGGCTATTATCTGGAGGCTCTGAGGAAGCATCCACCTTCAAGCTCATTCAGGTAACTGGCAGAATTCAGTTCCTTGACTGTAGAACACAGATCATGCTCCCTTACTGGCTGTCAGCAGGGACCACTCTCGGCTTTTATAGACCTCTCTCTGGCCCTAGATGCAAAGTCCCTTCATCATCATAGCCAGCAATAGCACGTCAAATCCTTGAAGTGCTTTGAATTTCTAACTTCTTTTCTGCTGCCTAGAGAAAACTAAAGGCTTATGATACTAGACTTGGCCCACCTAGAAAATATCTTTATATTAAGGTGGACCATGCCATAAAATGGACATAATCTTGGGAGTGATATTTCATCATATTCACTGCTTCCACCCCCACTCAGTGAGGAGGGGGTTACAGAAAGGAGAAGACCGTTGGAGGTCTTGACAACCAGCAGGGATAGCATTCAAATCTATAAGAATTCTAAGACACAGGACATGTGTAACAGTTTGAAAAAGAGAAAATCAAGTAGTTAGCAGACATATGGGGAAATTTTTAACTTAAATAAAAAAGAAATAAGTTTGGGTGGCACCTGTGGCTCAAAGGAGTAGGGCACTGGCTCCATATACCGGAGGTGGCAGGTTAGAACCTAGCCCCGGCCCCCCAAAATAAAAAAGTTTGAATAATAATCTTCCATTTTCATAGATTAAATAAGCAAAAAGTATCTAATAGTAGCAAATTTGTGGTGAGACAGGCATTTTCATCCAGTGATGACAGCAATGTGAATGGTATAACACAGAAAGAAAGCTGGCCATGTCTACCAAAGTCTTTGAAATGTTTCTATTCTTTGGTCCAGGAATTTGGCTGATATGAATCTGTGCAAAAAAAAAATACTAAATTTGGGGGAGAAAATATCTTTAAATACCACAGTATTCATAGCGGATTATTAATAATGAGAAAGTGGGGCAGTGCCTGTGGCTCAAAGGAGTAGGGCGCCAGCCCCATATGCTAGAGGTGGCGGGTTCAGACCCAGCCCTGGCCAAACACTGAAAAAAAACAAAAACAAAAACAAACAAACAAAATATATATATATACAATATAGATATATATATATAATGAGAAAGTGGAAACAATGGACATAGTTTGATAAATCACACTTTCGAATCAGTGAAATATTATGCAATCACTAAACACGTGGTTGTGCTGAAAAAATGAAAGAAGACCTACCAAATGGAGACCCATTATGTGTTCATGCAGTACAAGACTTAAGAAACCCATTCTCCCACTTGAGACAATTTGGAAATTCAATAGTTCTAACAGTCTTTTTTGATTAAAAAAAAATTAACAAATTAATGTAAAAAATTATATGATAATGCAAAGGGCCTAGAATAACTAACATAATTTTTATTGATTTTTTTTTTTGAGGCAGAGACTTGCTCTATGGCCTGGGCTAGAATACAGTGGCATCATTACAGCTCACTGCAACCTCAAACTCCTGGGCTCAAGTAATCCTTCTGCCAACCTCTCAACTAGTTTGGATTATAGGTACACATGTCCACTCTCAGACAATTTTTCTCTATTTTGTGTGTGTGTGTGGGGGGGTCTTGCTCTTGCTCAGGCTGATCTAAAACTCCTGGCCTCAAGCAATCCATCCACCTTGGCCTCCCAAAGTGCCAGGAGCCATTACTCCTGGCCCCAAAAATTTTGAAAAAGAAAAACAAAGATGGAGAATTTATGCTGCCTGACTTCAAGACCTAGTGTGCTACAATGATCCATGCATAAAGGTAGACAAATAATTCAATGGAACAGGTTAGAGTCCAGAAATAAATTCATACATATATGATCAACAAAAATCATATATGATTTTCAAGAAAGGTACCAAGGCAATTTCATGGGGCGAGGGAAGCCTTCTCCACGAATGGTGCTGGAACAACTAGATACCCACATGGAGAAAACGAACCTCACCTGTTACCTGGCACCATATACAAAAATAAACTTCAAAAGATAGAAACCTAAAAGCTAATACTATAAGGTTTCTTAAAAAATACATATGAGACAATCTTTCTAACATTGGGGAAGACAAAAAATTCTTAAATGAGATGTAAAAATCATGAATTATGAAAGCAAAAGATTGATAGATTACACTTCTGCAGGAGACACCTTAAAGAACTAAGAGTAGACCTATCTTTTGATCCAGCAATCCCCCTACTAGGTATTTATCCAAAAGAAAAAAAAGACTTTTTATAAAAAAGACACTTGTGCTCAAATGTTACAGCAGCACAGTTCACAATTGCAAAGATGTGGAAACAACCCTGTCAATACATGAATGGATTAATAAATTGTGGTAGATGTGTACCATGGGATATTATTCAGACATAAAAAAATATGGTGATCCATATCTTTTATAACAACATAAATGGAATTAGAGACCATTCTCCTAAGTGAAATATCACAAGAGTGGAGAAACAAACACCACATGTACTCAATAGGAAATTGGAACTAGCTGATCAATGCTTAGGTACATATATGGAAGTAAAACTCAAAGAAAATTAAGTAGGGGTGAAGGGGAGGTGGGGTAAGGTCAATTCACACCTAGTGCAATGCATGTATTCTGGGTGTAAGGGACACAGCTTTGACTTAAAATGTACGAAAGTAACTTGTGTAACCAAAATGTGTGTACCCCTGTAATATTGTGAAAATTTTTTTTAAAGTATATTTCTTGTAGTTGAACAAAAAAGAAAAGGCAAGCAACAAACTTGGAAATATTAGCAGTACATTTCT
>NW_003852575.1:2198598-2212203 GCF_000181295.1 Otolemur garnettii | reverse complement strand
ACCTTAGGTGTATGTGGCTGGCGCCTTAGCTGCTTGAGCCACAGGCACCGAGCCAAACCAAGGATTTTGTATTTGGAAATCTTTTACAAATCAATAATAAGACAAACAAGCTAATAAATGTTCAAAAGATTTGAATAAACAATTCACAAAAGGAAAATATGAATTGCCACTAAGCAAAGGTGAGCATATCAGGAGCCATCAGGGAAATGGAAATGGAAATTAAAATTACACTGAGATGGGCGGCACCTGTGGCTCAGTGAGTAGGGTGCTGGCCCCATGCACTGAGGGTGCGGGTTCAAATCCAGCCCCTGCCAAACTGCAACAAAAAAATATCTGGGCATTGTGGCAGGTGCCTGTAATCCCAGGTACTCGGGAGGCTGAGGCAAGAGGATCTCCTAAGCTCAAGAGCTAGAGGTTACCGTGAGCTGTGATGTCATATCACTTTGCCAAGGGTGACAAAGTGAAACTCTGTCTCTAAAAAAAAAACAAAAACAAACTTGCAAAAAAAAATTACACTGAGATATGCTACATACCTACCCACTAGAAAGGCTACAGTTTAAGAGTTTGATGATAGCCAATGTGGGTGAGGATGTGGAGCAACTAGGACTCTCATATGCTGTTGGTAGGAATGCAAAGGGAAGCAACCATTTTGGAAACCGGTTTGGCAGTTTCTTAGAAAGGTAAACATACACTTATCATATGGCTCAGCATGTTCACCTCTCGATATTTATCCAAGAAAATGAAAGCTCATGTCCACACAAAGATGTACACTTGAATGCTCTTTTTTGTTTGTTTGTTTGTTTGCAGTTTTTTTTGGCCGGGGCTGGGTTTGAACCCACCACCCTACTCCTTTGAGCCACAGGCGCCGCCCTACATGTGAATGTTCTTAATAGTGTTATTCATAATCGACAAGACCTGGAAAAGCCCAATGTTCATCAGGTGGTGAATGGACAGACTGTAGCGTATCACATGATAGAACACTACACCAAGAAACAAAAACTGCTGATGTGCACTGCAACATAGATGAGTCTCAAAAAATGCCAAGCAGAAGAAATCGGCCATAAGAGACCACATACTTAAGACTCCATGTATATTAAGTTCCAAGTGGGCAAAACTAAGCCATAGTGACATAAGGGGCTGGGCATAGTGAGTCATATCAGTAATTTCAACACTCTGGGAGACTGTAGTGGAAGGATCAACTGAGGCCAGGAGTTCAAGATCAGCCTGTGGTCCTAGCTACTCAGGAATCTGTGGTGTGCAAGGATTGCTTGAGCCCAGGAGTTTGAGGCTATAGCAAGCTATGACCACACCAGTGCACACCAGCCTGGACAAGAGAGTAAGACTCTGTCTCTTAATATTCGTACACACAGGCACAGGGTGTCCATCAAGTTAATGTGCAATTTTAAAGGCATACTATTTTAAATTGCACACAAACTTTATGGACACCTTATATGTATACACAAATATATGTGTGTATATATACACACACACATATATTTACATTAAAGAATGATCAGTGGATGCCTGAGAGGTGATTGGGGGACGGACTACTAAGAATTATGATGGAAATAATCTATATTTTGGTTCTGGAGGTGGTTACACAGGTGTATCGTATCATTTGTTAAAATTCAATCTGTGGGTGTAGATGTGTTTTACTTTTTCTACATTATGCCTCTATCAGTTGATTTCAAAAACTAAATAATATACTTATAAAGACCATATTCTAACATAGAAAATGGTTGTGCTAAAATGAGAAGTTAAAAACATGCAGAATTATATCTATAATATGATTGCAGACGTGAAAAACAGGCAACATAAGTGCCTATAGAGAGAGCGCCCAGGAAGCCTAGTATCAAAAGAAATGGCCCAGAGGCGTTCCCAGCTTCTGTGTTGGGGTGATTCGGACTATGGCTTCCTTTTGCCCTTTTTTACTCTTCTCACAAATATGCATAATTTCAAAAACATTTACCACTAAATATAAAGCTTTGACTATTAAAGTTTAAAAATATCTCCCATTATTGACAAGGGCAGACTTAGTATTCTGTCTGGAGAGCTTCCAGGAGACGAGCGGGGTTCTGGGACCTTGCAAGCAGGAGCGAACGTGGCAGGAAGGGAGGCGGAGGGCAGAGTCAGGTCTCGGAGAGCTTCCTGAGTCCGCCAAGGAAGGGCGTTTGGTTGTTTTCCCAGGACAATGGGAAACCATGGAATGGTTTAAGCCGCAGGTGGGGTCTGTGGCTTTGCTGGAGCTGCCGTAACAGAGCACCACGAGCTAGTGGCTTAAACAACACACGTTTATCTTCTCACAATTCTAGAGGCTGAAAGTCCCACCCCAAGGCGTTTGAAGGGTTGTTCCACCTGAGGGCGGTTCCCACCTTGCGTCTCTTCACAGCCTCTTTCCCACGTGTGTCTATTTCTGTGCCCCAATTTCCCATTTTTATGAGAACACTGGTCCTACTTGGTGAGGACCCACCCTAATGACCTTTTAACTTGATTGCATCACCGAAGACCCGTCTCCCAATAACGTCTCATTTTGAGGTGTCGGGGATGGGGATTCCAACATGTCTTTTGGGGGGACACATCCAACCTATACCATGAGTGACCAGCTGTGTGCTTGGGAAGATCCTCCTGCGTGGGGTGCAGAACCTACGTGAGGGCAATGGCGCCCCAGCCTCGGTTAGGAAGGGTCTGTGTTCATCTCCGCAACTGACCGTCCTGAGTGCTCCACGGTAACGATGTAGGTTGGAAAATGGGGGGCAATGGACAACCAAGGCGCTAGCCCCAGTGTGACTCAGTTACTGCAAGGATGTGAGCTGAGGGGATGGGAGGGTTTCTACATGTAGACGAGAGTCCAAGTCAGACGTCCCACCCAAACCCCCATTCCCATCAGATACATGCCCGTGGCTTTTGTGAGACTTATGGGCCACGCAGCAAAGAGTCCCCACTTCTGCTTTTCTGTACCGTGGAGCCTCATTTCTGCTCTGGAATACTCCCCCATACATCACACCCCCATTCAGTGAAAACTCAAGTTATCTACTCCCTGAGCATCAGTAGAGGGCTTGGCACCGTCAAATCCCTGGCGAGTATTGATGTGAAGTCAAACCCTCCCCCCATCTCTCCCTCTCTCCCTCTCTCTTAAAAGAGCAACATTGGAACATTGTTCTGGGTGCTACACAAAGGATGCTTGTTTATTTTATTATTATTATTATTATTATGAGACTGAGTCTCAAGTTGTCACCCTCGGTAGAGTGCTGTGGCATCACAGCTCATAGCAACCTCCAACTCTTGGGGTTAAGCGATTCTCTTGCCTTAGCCTCCCAAGTAGCTGGGACTACAGGCCTCTGGCACAACGTCCAGCTATTTTTTTGTTGCAGTTGTCGTTGTTGTTTAGCAGGCCCAGGCTGGTTTCCAACCTGACAGCTTTGGTGTATATGGCTGGCCCAGTAACCACTGTGCTACAGTCACCAAACCATGCTTGTTTAATCATGTTGAAGATCTGTACTAGACTCGCAGCAGTTAGGTAAAGCTGTCTACTTTCTAGAATTTCATAGTTTGCTTGCCTGTGAGTCTTCACCTGAAATGTATATATAATTTTAGGGATTCAAGTCAGGGACTCTGAACAGACTGTTTGATGTTTCTCTTCCATAATGGTAGAAACTCCAGTGTTTTTAGCTGGACCTGTGACTGCCCACAATAAACCCCACATTTCTCAGGCACCCCTGCAGATGTGGCCATGAGGGATGTTAATGGAAGCCTACTGTGTAATTCCTGGAATTTTTTATGTTTTTTGAAGACAGGATCTTGCTCTGTAGCCCAGGCTGGAGTCCAGTGGCACCATCATAGCTCACTGTAACCTTGAACTCCTGGGCTCAAGCCATCCTCCCATCTCTTGTCTTCTGCATAGCTGGGACTAAAGGTGTGCACCACCATGCTCGGTTAATTTTTTTAAACATTTTGCGTACAGACAGGGTCTCACTATGTGGCCCAGGGTGTGGCCCAGGGTGGTCTTGAACTCTTGGCCTCAAGCAATCCTCCCACCTCAGCATCCAAAATGGTGGGATTACAGGTGTGAACCCCAGCCACGCCTGGCCTGGGAAGTACTTTTCAAGAGAGGGTGAAGTTCTTTTTCTCCTTTCTCTTCCCTGCTGGTTAGAATTTGGATGGGTTGGTTGACTTGTATGTGAGCCCAACTAGTCCCTGGGCCCATGAGGTAGAGGATAGTAGAGGGTTGAGGTGGAAGGAACTTGAGTGCTACTTTCTGACCAGGCCCCTTCCCTACAGGCTCTCACTGCCTACATTCATTTAAGAGGAAAATAAACTGCTATCTTGCTGTGACACACAGAATTATACCAAATCTCCCCTCCAAAGGATGCCCACATCCGAGTCCCGGGAGACTGTGACAGTGACATGGGAAAAGGGGTTCTGCAGATGTGAGTGAGGATCTTGAGAAGGGAAGACTATCTCAGGTCATCCCAGTGGACAGAAAGTAATCAGAAGTGTCTTCATAAGAGGAAGACGGGAATGTCAGAGACAGAGACAGGATGTGTGAGCACAGACGCAGCTAAGGTTGAAGCGGTAGCCCTAAAAAACAGAAAGAAGGCCCACACGCCAAGGAACGGAGGTGCCTCTGTAAAGAGCAAGGGGACAGATTCTCCTCTCGGCCTCCTGGAAGAGCTCAGCTTTGCCCACACCTTGATTTTAGTTCTGTAAGTCTCATGTTAAACTCTCGACCTCTAGAACTGAAAGATAATTTGTGTTGTTTTAAGCCACTAAAATTGTGGTAGTTGGTTACAGTGGCAATTGAAAACTTACACACTCAAACTTGGTCCACTGACTGTTCTTTTGTGATTACTGACCCTGGAGCTGGAGCTTAACTAATACGGAACTCAGTATCTGGAAGTGGGGAAATGTATGTGACAAAATCTGAGTCACTGACTTAACAACTAGGTGGCAGGGACTCAAATATTACAGATAGGAAAAATAGTGACATTAGTCCACGGCCACGAGACAGCTGGTGGCATGTTACCGGGATTATTTCAGAAGACATACTACGTGCTGACCAAGGCTGAGTATTAGGAAAAGAATGGTTGGAAAATTCAGAATGTTGAGCGTAGTTAGCTTCTTTCTGCCACTTCCTGCAAAGTCCAAAAGAGAGGTGAACTTGGGGAGCCAGGTAGTCTGCAAACAGGGTAGAAAATATTATTCCCACAAGGGAACCCACTCTGCCTGCTGGCTATAAGCTAAATTGACTGATGAACTGGTAATTTGGAACCTTCCTGGATTGAAAACCCAACTGCATCCATACCCCAAATAAAGGCTGTCTGGGCCCAAGGTTTCACTGAGGCTTCCAAGTTTCATGAAGGGATTTAGGTGAAAGTCAGTCCAGAGGCAAACACTGGACTAAAGGTGTTGTCTTTCTAATTAATCCCATCATCTCATATGGCCTCACAGTAATGATCATTAAATTTAAGACAAGGGGATGAGTCTAACATAGTGACCAGTAACTAAAAGACCAAAGTCTTCAGATTAAAAAATACATATATATCAAAGCAAGGATTTAGGCTCTTGTTACTTGAAAATGGACCTTGAAATGGAATAGGATTACCAAACAAAACATAAAATACCCATTTAAATTAGAGTTTAAGGTATGCAATGAATACTTTGTTTGGTGTCTGCCCCAAATATTCTTGTACTAAAGTTTTTTTTTCTTTTTTTTGAGACAGAGTGTCACTATCTCATGCTTGGTAGAGTGCCATGGTGCCACAGCTCACAGCAACCTCAAACTCTTGGGCTCAAGCAAGTCTCTTGCCTCGGCCTCCAGAATAGCTGGGACTACAGCTGCCCACCACAACACCCAGCTATTTTTTTGTTTGTTTGGCAGGCCCAGGCTGGGTTCAAATCCACCAGCCCTGGAGCATGTGGCCAGTGCCCTAACCACTGAGCTACAGTCACCAAGCCTAAAGTATTATTTGTTGTTCATCTGAAATTCAGGTTTAACTGGACATTGTGTATTTTTTGTTTTTTAATTTGCTGAATCTGGCAACCCTAAAGTAGAACAGATAAGAGATAAGCATGTCAGAAGCCTACTAACCTTGTAAACGTATTTAAGTAAATCATAAAGTGGCCTGCAAATACAGGTGACTCAACAACCCCTAAAGTAACTCCCAGGCCCCCAAACCTGTTCAGCCCCCAACTCTACTGCTTGTTTCTGATGTGGTTTTGGGAGATGAGGAACAAGGAAGAGCCTCCTACCAGGCACAGTCAGGAAGATGGTGGGCAAGATTTTGTCCTAGAGGCTTGGTGCTTGTGGCTCAAGCAGCTAAGGCACCAGCCACATACACCTGAGCTGGTGGGTTCGAATCCAGCCTGGGCCCGCTATACAACAATGACAGCTGCAACCAAAAAATAACTGGGCGTTGTGGCAGGCGCCTATCATCCCAGCTACTTGGGAGGCTGAGGCAAGAGAATTATTTGAGCCCAGGAGTTGGAGGTTGCTGTGAGCTGTGATGCTATAGCACTCTACCCAGGATGACGGCTTGAGGCTGTCTCAAAAAAAAAAAAAGAAAGAAAGAAAGAAAAGATTTTGTCCTAGAGCCATATTCAGATGGGCTAACCAAGGAATTTACTGCTCCAAGGGGCTTGAGGAGGCGACCTGCCTCATAGGGAATGCTTGCTGGAGCAACAGGGTAGAGGGAGGCTGGGTTGAGTCACTCATGTGATCCTAACCCTCGAATTCTGGGAGGCTGAGGTAGGAGGATTGCTTGAGGTCAGGAGTTCAAGACCAGCCTGTGCCATAGCCAGACCCCATCTCCACAAAAAATAGAAAAATTAGCCTAATGTGGTGGTATGTACCACAGTCCCAGCTACTTGGGAGGCTGAGGCAGAAGGATCACTTGATCCCAGGAGTTCCATCTTGCTGTGAGCTCTGGTGATGCCACTACACAGTCTAGCCTGAGCTACAGAGTTGTTTCTCAAAAAAAGAAAAATGAAATCAAACTGAAGATTTATAGACCTTGTCAAAACCTGATATTTGAATTTTAACCACATTTTATAAAAACGTGCTAGGGTTCCTTACGTCCAATTGCTTGGTATTGCATATGCAGAAAGCAGGAAAAACATTCAATCTTTGCCTTTAATTTTTTGTTTTAGGTGTCTCGTCGTCCTTTGTTCTTCATGAAGAACTTATTGCAGATTTTGCAAATGCCTCTAAGAAATTAATCATTAAGATATAAAAGGCAAACATAAACCCCTTTGTACATTATGCAGACAGGGATTTTATCCTTCTTCCATTAAAGAGCAGTAAGACACTGGGACACGGGCATGGTGTGACCTCTGTCACCATTGCTCCTGTTTATAACCTTGGAATTGGAAGTTAGAAGAGGATGAGAGAAGTGGCATTAGAACCTGAGTGTCCCACTTCCAGTTTGCCTCCCTTAGTGACTTGATTCCTTATTTTCATGGTAAAGAAGGACATATACATGTGTTGAAGAAATATTAAAAGTAAACAACCAGTGTTTAATTCTTCTTGTTCCTGACTTTGCTCCGTTACAAACACAAGAAAAGATGTCTAACGTGAAGAATGGAAAAGTCAGAAACTCTTTGCAGGCTTACCATTAAGCAATGGACTCTTGCCAGGGATTTGCGTCCTCAGTGAAAAAGGCTTCATGAAATTTTTTTTTGCTGAAGAGAACCTAAGAATTTATTGACACAAGTGTCTGCTTTTTGCAGATGAAACAACTGAGTCTCAGGGAAATCAAAGCAGTGCAAAAAGTCATAGGTCACCCAGCTAACTAGCAGCCGATCTAGACTCAGCACCCAGGTTGTTCTGACTCCAGGTGAGAATTCTTTTTAATAGTCCACATCCTCTTTCTGATGGTCACAGACGTTTCATATCAACAAGGTTAAGGGGAAAGATCTCATAAGCCGCAGAGGTGCTTAGATTCTCCCCAGAAAGCAATTGCGTCAGGATAATTCACTCTCTTCTGATCGGAAAGAAAGTAAGATTCTGGCGAAGCAAAAGTTTTCTGTCTCCAGAATAATGCAGAAGGCATTTTTCTACCAACTCAAACCAAACCAACAAAAGAACATTTAAGCTTCCAAAGTTTATCAGCAAGACACAAATCACCCAAGGATTAACACCAAAGTCATCTCCTCTTGCAGGTTATAAATTCCTTGAAGATGAGAATTACCTAACTTTTCATCTCCTACAGCACCCAGTGCATAGATTGTGCTGAGATTTCTTTTTAATGAATGAAGCATAAATCATTGCTTTATACCCTGGCATTATGCCCTTTTCAAAAGAAGCACTTAATAGACATGTGTCTAATTTCCTGTGCTGTCAGAAATATTATTTAATCACACCATTAAGGATAAAGAACTCCAGGGCCCACCGAACTAAATTCCCTAAGCCACGACATGCTCTTTCCTCTTTGGGCCTCTCAGCTGTGCAGCCGGAAATGGGTTGTGGGGCGAGGAGCTACTGCTCTTCTGCAAATATCCTGGAATGTTGGCTATGTCAGGAAGTGTTTGGAGAATGCCTCGGAAGCTGAGAAAGTATTTCCAAAGCAGTATGTATACAAAGATATTTGAACCAGAGAACATCCTCTCTAAAATAGAAGCATAGAGCACATTCATAGAGTATCACATTTTCCCCAGGTTAGGGGCTGCAGTCCAGGACTTTGAAAGCAAGAATTAAGGTAACGGTAAAAAGTGAGGGCCAAAGATGGTTGTATTTGCAATAGGTCACTTTGTTTTACATCAATATTCTTATAAAATTAAGGCTGGGTGTGGCAGCTCACTCTGGGAGGCCAAGGTGGGTGGCCTCCTAGCTCCCAGCTTGAGCTCAGGTGTTTGAGACCAGCTTAAGCAAGATTGAAACCCCTGTCTCTACTAAAAATAGAAAACAAGTAAGGCAGGATTCAAGAGGATCTCTTGAATCTAGGAGTTTGAGGTTGCTGTGAGGTATGATGACGCCATGGCATTCTACCCAGGGGGACAGAGTGAGACAATGTCTCAAAATAAATAAGTAGATAAACAAATAAATAATATAAATATGATAATGGTTACCTGATAATACCACAGCATGTTGCATAAGCAATCACATCTTTTTAAAAAGATATGCAATGATTTTTTTCACTGAAAAATAGGTTTCTCTCCTTGAAAGCTAAGAGTGTGAGCTGAGTGTTGACCCTAACAGTTATGCTAGAAAACTATCCTCTCCTCTTTGCTGCTGGCCTACGATCGAAATGTTAGGTTTCCTCTCAATTTATGGCACTGAAACAGCAGGAAACAGTCTGGGCTTGGATTTCTAGTCACAGGAAACATCCAAACACACCAGTGTGAAAATATTTTGTTTTGTTTCAGAGTGTTCAGAGAGCAAATCCAGACGTTAAAAGAATCTACCTGATGGAGCAGTCCACCGGTATAAAAAGGACAAACCACTGACGTGTGGGCAGCATGGATGAACTGCAGGCACTTTGCTAAGCAGGAGAAGTTAGACACAAAAGACTGCATATTGGATGATTCCATTTATAGGAAGTGTCTAGAAAAGGCAAAACTATAGATCCGTAGACTAGATCCAGGTGGGAGCAGGAGGGACTGCAAATGGGCAAGAGGAACTTCCGGGATAGACAGAAGCAGCAGAAGCCTGCACTGTGTTGATGGTTCATGGGAGTCATTAAGGGCAGCGCCTGGGGCTCAGTGGGTAGGGCGATGGCCCCATATGCCCAGGGCGGAGGGTTGAAACCCAGCCCCGGCCAAACTGCAACAAAAAAATAGCCGGGCATTGTAGTGGGCGCCTGTAGTCTCAGCTACTTGGGAGGCTGAGGTAAGAGAATAGCCTAAGTTGGAGGAGTGGGAGGATGCTGTGAGCTGTGACATCACAGCACTCTATACCGAGGGTTAACAAGTAAAACTCTGTCTCAAAAAAAAAAAAAGTCATTAAAACTCTTCAAGCTGTACCCTTACAATGGGTGACTTCTATGGGATAAATCTTATACCTTAATAAAGCTGTTTTTCAAAAAAAGCAATTGAAAGAAAGGACTCTCTCAAGATCAACACGAGACTGCTCTGCTCAGTGCCCCCCCTCCCAGTAATATTTGTAGTAATCATCACACTTTCCAAGTGTGGGAGGCTCTTTCCTGAGCAGGGGTGCTTGGAGGTGCAAATCAAGATACTGTTGTATCAGCCAAGCTTGGGGACATTTCAGAAATTAGAATTGACAACTTCTAAACATAGTTACATCAGTCAGCTCACAGTACCAAGGCCAAGTCCAGTAATATGAATACATGAAGCAGAGGAAAGCATACAGTGTTTCCCTAATTTGGGGGCATGAATGGAAACCAAAGAGAGCTTTGTGGGCTTTTCCTGAGCTAGGCAGCTGTTTGGGGCAGCTCCCAGAATGAGGAAAGGTATTTAGGGTGTAGACTTAAATGCCTTCACTAACAACTGTGGAATTCTGGCTCTACGCATCACCGTCACCGCAGAAATGTGGGGAAATTATTTTAGGAAAATTCATCTTGCGCAGAGGCAAAAGAATAAGTGGAACATTCTGGGGTCAACCTGACTAGCATTCTGTCCGCAGCAAGTGGTTTGCAAATGTGGGTGTGCATTGATGTCTCCTGACTTGCTAAAAAGATGGATTCCCAGGCTGGGCCCCAAGGCTGCAGAGTTGAATGTCTAGGAACCAGGGCCAGAGTCAGAATCTTTACCAAGCTCTCGAGGTGATTCTCACACTGACAGTCATCAAAATACAGTTTAAGGAACACTGGCTTCCAGAAGTGAAGACGACGAAGGTACCAGTCAGTCTTTGCTCTTTAGACACGTCAGCTGAATTCAGTTTTACTTCCCTGTGTGCCTCTAACTTGGTCTCACAGCCAAATCTCACGCTGTGCCTTTGTCCTTGTGGGCCTCATGGCCCTGCTTTTAGGTACTACAGTCCCACTTGTGATGAACTGGAGACAATGTTTAAAGGGTTTTCTCTCCCAGCTCTGTCTAAGCCTATTATCCCCTCGGTGAAGGCAGATTAAGCCTTTGTCCATTGGCCCTGGAGCGGCTCACACTTTGGGGTCACTGCAGAGGAACTCCAGGGGATTCTTGGTTCTAAACCCTGTTGACCAGGAGGAAAGTACAGTTTTAGTTGAATGTAACAGGCCTGCCCAGAACAGAACTCCACTGAGGCCACCTGCTGTGCTGTCCCATGGGACGGGAGGAGCACCCCCCCTGCTTGCTGGACCCTGTGCATAGTGATCCCACTATGCTCTTGAGTCTTCAGCCCCAGAAATGCTTCTGCTTTCTTTCCTCCTTAGAAGCAGCCCAGGCCTTGAGTGGTAGCCCTTTGCTTTTCTGGGAGCTGTTCCCACTCACCCAAACTCCACCGGTAAGACTTTGGCTGCCATAGTTAACAGGTGACCCATTCCCTCAGTCATGGTTGATTAGACTAGAATGGACTCAACCCAAACTGCCCAACCAGAGCCCCTTTTCCTGGAAATCTGCATTAGGATTTTCCCCTTTTGGTGAGGACTGTTTTCTAGTGCAGAGAAGAAGGAAAAACTCAAGGCCTTAGCATTGCTTTTCTCCGCTCAGGAGGAATGAGTAATACAAAAGTCTAGCTGAGAGAGGAGTGGGCTGTGTCATGGAGAGGGTGTCCTGGGGTGACTGCATTCCATCGCCCATTTTAGTCCCCTCCGGAGGCCCAGCTGAGCTCCCGAGTTTCATTTCCATGGGACACTCCAGTATTACTGGAACAAAGAGTCCTTTATTGTTGCTGCACCCAGCTCTGACCTGCAGTCAAAGAGTCCTCCCTACAACAGGAATGATCGTATTTCCCTTTGCTGTCTCCGTCCTTGTATTAACCCGCACCCTCCTGTGTAGACAGGATAGCGAACCACTATCTTCTTCTCTGGGCTGCACAGTGGACGTTTTCCTCAAAATCTGACTTAGTTTCGATTACTGACTTTATCTCTCGATAGTATGAAACTATTATTTATATTAAAGTGCAAAAATGGAACTACGAATAGGCTTTATTTTTAAAAGAATCCTTGGCTTTTAGAGTTCCGTATGCCTGAAGTGGTAAGATGTCAGGATCAGCTTCAAAACAATCCCAGAGGGCAGGGAGTGGGTGAGGGCACAGATGAAACGGGATCGACCTTCAGATGATAAGTGTTGAATCTGGGTGATGAGGGCTTGTTGTACTAGTCTGTCTTCTTTTGTATATGTTTAAAATTGGCCATCATAAGAAGTTTTAATGATAGGGATTCGGAGCACCCCCAAAATAACAAAAATATAAAATATAAATATAAATATATTTTTATATATTTATTTATATAAAATATAAATATATATTTTATATAAATATAAAATATAAAATATAAAATAACAAAAAACTACCAGCATGCAAAAGTAAGAAGAAGCTTCTTCAATTAGAGGTGGAAAAGTGTGGCTCCAAAGGAAATCACCCGAATGCAGCTGGGCTGGGGGCTGCATGTGGCCAGAGCATGAATAAAGCCAGACGAGGCAGTGCCCCTTTCCCTCGGATGAAAAGAACAAGTTGGACTTGAAGTTCAACTCATCTCTCTGATGATGCAATCCAAAGTGAAATATTCTAAGATCTATAACTTTCTTTTAAATTAATTTTTAAAAAACCCCCACATTTAACTATATACTTTGTAGATTTTTATTAAAAATTATTTGGTAGATTTAAGAGTAAAATGCAAGTAGAACATTTTCCTAATACATTGAAAGCATATGTGTCAGAAAATAAGGCATCTTGGGAGTTCTCCAACAGCTATAAAAAGCTCAATGTATCTATGTATACCTTCTTATTTAGAGGAATGAGTGGGAGGTAGGAGGTGGTAGATGCTTGCTGAGTATTCAAGAGCATCTGAATTCATTTTTTATATAGTCATATGGCTAAGAGTGGCCTTTTGTGGGGGTGTGGATTTGGGAAGAAATACTGTATAAAAAGTTTTCCCTTTAAGTTGTGGTGGTCCATACCCATGACACCATGTGAGGATGTGGCAAGACAGTTGCCATCTGCACACCAGGAAGAGAAGCAAATTGACTACACTTTGACCTTGAACCTCCCGGCTTCCATAACTGTGTGAAATAAATTTTGGTTGTTTGAGCCACCCTGTCTACTCTGATTTGGTACAGCCACCCAAACTGACCCCCTGACATCATGCTAACTCTGGAGTGGCCAGTGATGAAGGCTCGCTAATGCCACCAGGCTGAGTAATTTTGTCAACTTGGTTGTTCATCGTCTCTCTTATGGTGGGTGTTTTCCTCTTCTTTCCTCTCCGCCGTGGCTTTATGGCTGTATAATGGATAGACAATAAACTGAAAATATTTAAAGTTTTAAAGATGATATGTTTTGATGTAAGTATACATCCATGAAACCACCAGCACAATCAAGCCAATGAATATAGCCATCATTCCTAAAAGTGCACTTTTCTGGCTCAGCACTTGTGGCTCAAGTGGCTAAGGCGCCAGCCACATACACCTAAGGTGGCGGGTTTGAATCCAGCCCACGCCCGCCAAACAACAATGATGGCTGCAACCAAAAAATAGCTGGGCGCCTGTAGTCCCAACTACTTGGGAGCCTGAGGCAGA
>NW_003852575.1:2196218-2197772 GCF_000181295.1 Otolemur garnettii | reverse complement strand
GCCAAAAAAAAAAAAAAATTGGTCAATCATGGTGGTGTGTGCCTGTTGTCCCAGCTACTTGGGAGGCTGAGGAGGGAAGATCACTTGGGCCCAGGAGTTTGAGACCAGTCTGGACCATATAGTGAGACCTCATCTCAAATATATATATATTTTATTTTTAAAACTCATATACCATAAAATTTGCTCTTTCAAAGCATGAAATTCAGTGTATTTTCAAAAAAGATATGTATCTATTTCTCCTATTTAATTGCAAAACATTTTTATCTCCCCCCAAAGAAACTCTGTACTTACTAGCAGTCAGTCCCAAGTCCCGTGGAGTTCCAGCCTGTGGTAACCACAACTCAGCTTTCTGTCTCCATGGATTTGTCTATTCTGAACATTTCACATAAATGGAATCATATAATACATGGATTTTTTTTTTTTGAGACAAAGTCTCAAGCTGTTGCCCTTGATAGAGTACTGTGGTGTCATAGCTCACAGCAACCTCAAACTCTTGGACTTAAGCAATTTTCTTTCCTCACCTCCTAAGTAGCTGGGACTATAGGCGCCCATCACAACACCCAGCTATTTTTTTTGTTGCAATTGTCCTATAGTCCCCGGGCCAGGTTCGAACCTGCCAGCCTCGGTGTATGTGGCCCGTGTCCTACCCACTGAGCTATGGGCACTGCTAATACATGGCTAGGCCTCCTTTTACTCAGTATAATGTTTCAAACTGCATTCATGTTATAGCATGCATCAGCACCTCATTCCTTTTATGGCCAAACAATATTCCATTGTTTGGCTAGAACCACATTTTTTAAATCCACGTGTCACTTGATGGGCATGTGAGTTGTTTTCATCTTTTGGTTATTTTACAGAATACCAGGAACACTTGGCTACAAGTTTTTGTGTGGATATGTGTTTTCCCTTCTCCTGGTTACAGTATACTTAAGAATTGCTAAGTCGCGCATTAAACTATATGTTTAACTTGTTGAGGAACTGTCAGATTGTTTTTCAAAGCAGCTGCTCCATTTTACACTCCCCTGAGGAAAATATGAGGGGTCTAATTTCTCCACATCAGTGGCAACATTTGTTATTACCTCTTCTTTTTTTTCTTTTGAGACAGGATCTTGCTCCAGAGTGCACTGGCATCCTCATAGTTCACTGCAACCTCCAACTCCTGGGCCCTAGTGATCCTCCTGCCTCAGCTTCCTAAGTAACTAAGACTACAGGTGTGCACCGACACACCTGGCTAAGTTTTCTATTTTTTATAGAGATGGGGTCTCACTCTTGCTCAGGCTGTTTAAACTGCTGGCCTGAAGTTTATCCTCTGGCCTCAGCCACCCAAAGTGCTAGGATTACAGGCCTGAGCCATTGTACCAACCTACCTCACTTTTTGCTTTTATTTTTTATTTTTTTAAATCTAAACTCTTAGGCTCTAGTAATTCTCTTACCTCAGCCTCCAAGTAGCTGGGAGTATAGGTGCCCACCACAATGCTCTGCTATTTTATATTGCAGTAGTCATTGTTGTCTAGCTGGCCCAGGCTGGGTGCAAACCCGCCAGCCAGCGGCCGG
>NW_003852575.1:2194219-2195381 GCF_000181295.1 Otolemur garnettii | reverse complement strand
GGCACCGAGCCTCTGCATTATCCCTTTATCAAATGTGTGTTTTGCATGGTCTCCCTCCCCCTGTTGTGTGGGTTGTCTTTTGACTTTCTGATAATGTGTTTGGAGACACAAAAGATTTTAATTTTGATGAAGTCCAGTTTATTTCTTTTTTCTTCTGTTGCTTATACTTTTAGTATCGTATCTAAGAATCCAGTATTGCCAAAACCAAGGTCATAAGGATTTGCTCCTATATTTTTTCCTGTAAGTCTTATAATTAGTGCTTACATTTAGGTTTTTTTTTTTATCTATTTTCAGTTAATTTTTGTATATGGTGTGAAGTAGGTTTATAACTTCATTCTTTTGCATGTGGATATTCAGAGTCTCAGCACCATTTGTTGGAAAGACTTTTCTTTTTCCATTAGAATGTCTTGACACTCTTGTGGAAAGTCAATTGACCATGAATGCATGGGTCTATTTCTGGACTCTCCATTACGTTCAATTTGCCTATAGATCTATGTACTGAGTATTCCAGCACCACACTCTCTTCATTACTGTAAGTTTGCAGTCAGTTTTGAACTGGCAAGTGGGAGTTCTCCATCTTGGTTCATTTGCAAGATTATTTAGGTCCTTTACATTTCCATATGCGTTTTAGAATCAGCTCATTGATTCCAATAAAAAGGAGGGGTGGCTAGGATTTTGATAGGCATTGCCTTCAATCTTAGATCAAATTGGAAAATATTGCTATCTTAACAACATTAAATCCTCCAGTCAATGAAAATTGGGCGGGGCATGGGGGCTCACACCTGTAATCCTAGCACTCTAGGAGGCCAAGGCTGGAGGATTGCTTGAGGTCAGAAATCAAGACCAGCCTGACCAAGAGGGAGACCTTGTCTCTGCCAAAAATAGAACAAAACAAAACAAAACAATTAGCCAGGTGCAGTGGTGTGCATCTGTAGCCCCAGCTACTTGGGAGGCTGAAGCAGAGCGTGGTTTGAGCCCAGGAGTGTGAGGTTGCAGTGAGCTTTGATGATGCCATTGCACTCTACCCTGAGGTGATAGAATGGTACTGTGCCTCAAAAAACAAAAAAGAAAAGGAAGGAAATGAGAAGAGATGGGAGAGGGGAGGGAGAAAAGAGGAGGGGAGAGGAGAGAGGAAAAGGGGAAGCATTTCCATTTATCTCAA
>NW_003852575.1:2186977-2193233 GCF_000181295.1 Otolemur garnettii | reverse complement strand
CCTGGGCTCAAGCGAGTCTCCTGCCTCAGCCTCCCAAGTAGCTGGGACCACAGGTGCCTGCCACAACACCCGGCTATTTTTGGTTGCAACCGTCATTGTTGTTTTGTGGGCCCGGGCTGGATTCAAACCCGCCACCTTGGGTGTATGTAGCTGGCGCCTTAGCCACTTGAGCCACAGGCGCCGAGCCAGTTCAGATTGTTTTTTACTGTAGAAACATAATTGCTTTTTATGTGTATGTATTGATCTTGTATCCTGTGATTTTGCTGAACTCATTTATTAGTTTGGGTGGATTTTTTAGAATTTTCTATATGTACAATAAGGTAGTCAGCAAATAAAATACTTATACTTTTTTTTTTCTCTTGTCTTTTATTTCTATGTGTTGCCTAATTGTTTGGCCTGAAACCTCCAATACAATGTTGAATAGAATGGCAATAGCAACCATCCTTTGTGGTTGCTCCTTAGGCTTAGGGTAAGCATTCAATCTTTCATCATTAAATATGATGTGAGCTGTGGGTTCACCATTGATACTCTCATCAGGTTAAGGAAATTCCATTCTATTACTAGGTTGTTAAGTGTTTTTATTATGAAAGTGTGCTGAATTTTGTGGATTTTTTTTTTGCATCTATAGAGGTAATCACGGTGTTTCTCCCTATATTGCATTAATAGGACATAGTATGTTAATTGATTTTCTAATATCAATTTAACCTTGCATTCCTGGGATAAATCCCACTTGGTAACAGTTATAATGTTTTTTTTTTTTCAAGACAGAGTCTCACTTTGTGGCCCTGGCATCACAGCTCACAGCAACCTCAAACTCCTGGGCTCGAGCGATTCTCTTGTCTCAGCCTCCTGAGTAGCTGGGACCATAGGTGCCCACCACAATGCCTGGCTACTTTTTTAGAGACATGATCTTGCTCTTGCTCAGGCTGGTCTCAAACCTGTGAGCTCAAGCCATCCACCCACTTCAGCCTCCCAAAGTGCTAGGATTATAGGCGTGAGACATGGCACCCACTGGTTATAACTTTTTATATATTGCTGCATTTGGTTGATATTTTGGTGAAGATTTTTGCATCTAGGTTTATAAAGGAAATCATTAGATAAGAAAACTAAAAAGTTAGTGAGGAAATTTTTAGCCAAATTCCTGAGAAAACCTGACCCCAAGAGATAAAAGGAATATTAGTGCACCTAAGATATTCTGGAATTTTGGACATGTATGATACCACAAACTTGGCTTTTGATTTGTTTTGGCTTCAAAGGGAGGCAGAGGTCAAGGATCTGGACTCAGGAGGGTACCCACATTTGTCTGACACCCAAAGAGCTCCACCCTCAATATTGGAGCACAGTAGAACAAAATCCACTACTGCCCCTCTGGCAAAGCCCCTCATATATTTGAGATAATATATGATTTTTAGAAACAGCAAGCTCAAATCTTTTCTAAATGAAAGCATTATCATCCTAGGTTTTATAGAAGCAGCACAAGTAACTTTTGAACAGGAATGTTCAAAACAAGGAACACAAGGTACATTTGTTAGTTAAACACAACAGAGAAAGAGACAGTAGAAACAGACGTAGATGCTATAAATATTGGAATTATCAGACAGACAATTTAGCCATAATTATCATGTTGAAAGAAATGAAGGATAAACTTAAACATATAGTCATAGAATAAGAACCTATTTAAAAACAACATAGTAGGGCGGCGGCACCTGTGGATCAAAGGAGTAGGGAGCTGGCCCCATATGCCGGAGGTGGTGGGTTCAAACCCAGCCCCAGCCAAAAACTGCAAAAAACAAACAAACCAAAAAAAAAAAAACCATAGTAAAGTGAGTTACAATGTCTAGAAATAAAATATAAAATAAATAAAATGAAAACACAAAGAAGGTGGTTAGCAGAAGAGAAACTTGGTGAACCAGAAGATAGAACAGAAGAAATTATGCATTATGTAACACAGACATTTTTTTGTTGTTGTTGCAGTTTGGCTGGGGCTGGGTTCGAACTCACCATCCTCAGTATATGGGGCCAGTACCCTACCCACTGAGCCACAGGCACCGCCCAACAGAGAAATGTTTTGAAAATGAAAAATAGAAAAGACAAGTTGGGAAAATGTGACATAAAGTCATACATCTTATCTATGTTTGATGGACTCACATACTGAGAAAATGAGAGATTAGGAAAAAATTAACATTTAAAGAGATAGAGTAAGAATTTTCTAGATGAGAAGATGCCAATCCACTAATTTACAATGACCAGAAATAATATCTAGATATATCATAATTAAACTTCAGAATACCAAAAAGAAACTCTTAAAGATTAAGGTAGATAGAGGGAGACAGATTTTCTTTAAAAAAAAAAAAAAAAAAGAAAGAGGGCGGTGCCTGTGGCTTGGTGAGGAGGGCGCCGGCTCCCATGTACCAAGGGTGGCGGGTTCAAACCTGGCCCCAGCCAAACTGCAAAAACAACAACAACAACAACAAAATAGCCAGGCGTTGTGGCAGGTGCCTGTAGTCCCAGCTAGTCAGGAGGCTGAGGCAGGAAAATTGCCTAAGCCCAAGAACTGGAGGTTGCTGTGAACTGTGATGCTACAGCACTCTACGGGGGGTGACAGACTGAGACTCTGTTTCTAAAAAAAAAAAAAAGAAAGAAAGAAAGAGAAAAGAAGGAAAGGAAGGTATCTAGACTATCAGCTGACTTTTGAGCAGCGATAATAGCAATAATGGTAACTAGAAGAGAGTGGACCGCTATTTACACCATGTTAAAAAGTAGAAGACAGAACCGCTGATCAGCAGCTCTACGCCTGGAAAATTTATCTTTCTATACTGAAGGCAAAACAAATAATTTTTCAGACAAAAACTGCAGAAGAGTCTAAAAGATATACTTAAGCTAAAGGAATAATAAGCAAAAAAGGTACTAATATGTGGGGAAATGGAAGAAAACAGTAAATGCATAAAACAGAAATAAAATCTAGTGGAATTAGAAAAAATGAATCGGAATGCTTAAGTACAATAGTATATAGGCTGAAATGGGAACAAGGGTGTTTGTGAGTGCAGTCAAGGTGCTCTGAGGTCTTTTTTTTAAATCTGGAAGAAAGGTAAAGTTTTTATTAACTTATTCTTTTATAACTTAAGTATGAATACTATGATTTCTAAGGTAACAACTAAAAAAAAAAGAAGTATATAGCTTTCAAACTAGTAGAGAAAAATGTCAAACTCTAAAAAATAGTAAAAATGGCTTGGCATCTGTAGCTCCGCGGTTAGGGTGCTGGCCACAAACACTAGGGCTGGTGGGTTTGGTCCCGGCCCAGGCCTGCTAAACAATAATGACAACTACAACAAAGTAAGAGCTGGGCATTGTGGCTGAGGCAAGAGAATCGTTTAAGGTCAAGACTTTGAGGTTGCTGTGAACTGTGATGCTACCGTACTCTACTGAGGGTGACATAGTGAGACTCTGTCTCCAAAAAAAAAAAAAAAATTGGGGTGGTGCTTGTGGCTCAAGGAGTTGGGTGCCAGCCCTATATGCCAGAGGTGGTGGGTTCATACCCAGCCCCAGCCAAAAGAAATCATAAAAAAAATAGACAATAAGGAGCAGAAAGGGAAATAGAGAATGGGGAGATTGTAATTTAGTGGGAAATGACGTGGCAAATTACGTTACAGATTTACCAGGAGTATTAAACATAGACACACAAATTTTCTTAGTTAATAGGCAAATATTGTTGTACTAGATAAAAATATAAAATCCAGGGCGGCACCTGTCCTCAGAGGAGTCGGGCTCTGGCCCCATATGCTGGAGGTGGCAGGTTCAAACCCAGCCCTGGCCAAAAACTGCAAAAAAGAAAAATAAATTAAAAAAAAATATATATATATATATAATCCAACTATATACTTCTGACAAAACATACATGAGATGACATTTAAGTTCATGAACTCATCCTAGAAATAGTCCTGTATACCTCACTGCTGAATACCATTACCATCACCTTTGAAGTGCCCCACCTGGGAAGCTATGCACCAAGGTCCGGACCTAGTCCACCTTTCAAAGCAGTTTTGTAACTCTTTTTCTGAAATGGCCGTCAAAGTTGTCATATTACCCTTGATGTCCTGAATGTCATCAAAATGTCTTCCTTTCAATATTTCCTTTATCTTTGGGTAAAGACCAAAGTCACTGGGGGCCAGATCGGGTGAGTATTTGTTTACTGGCCAAAAAATCCCTCACAGACAGTGCTGGGTGAGCTCACGCATTATTGTGATTTGACAGGCATGAGTTGTCCAAGATTTTCCTAACTGTTTCTCTATAGATATTTACTTGGTCATCATCTATGCTTCTCATAGTCAGACAATGATTTTGATGCACAATTCAATGAATTTTTGCTATGTTTTCATGAGTTCTGCTGGTTATTGGCTGCCCTGGCCTCTCTTCACTAGTGACACTGTCTTTCCCCTCCAAGAAACATTTAATCCATTTGTATACTGTGATTTTCTTCATGACATTATCCCCATAAACTTGAACTAACATGTCCCTGGTTTCACTTCCACTCTTACCAAGTTTAATAAGAAATTTAATGTTTGTTCATTGCTCTGATTCAAGCTTTGACATTCTTGCAATGGCACAGAAAAACACACAACAATAATGAATGCCACTCAGCAAGACACTGCCACATGTCAACTCAAACACAACTGTGAGACGCTGGCACAGGTTGTGACACCTTACTGAGTTGTTTATATGGTACGGGCAATGTAAGTGCATGGTGGCAAGTTTGCAAACTTGTTAGATCTCACACCTAAAATTAAAAAAGTGCAGAAAGCTTAGAAACAAAAGCTGTAGAAAAATAAGCTATGTAAGTACTAACCAAAAGCTTATTGGTCAGAAAGACAAGGAGATTTGAAACAAAAGGAATTTTTAGAGACACTCCCTTCAGAAAGTTAAATGTTAAATCTACTAGGTGGGTGTGGTGGCTCATGCCTATTATCCTAGCACTCTGGGAGGCCAAGGTGGGTGTATCACCTGAGCTCAGGAGTTTAAGACCAGCCTAAGCAAGAGTGAGACCTGGTCTCTAAAAATAGCCACGCGTTGTGGCCAGTGCTTATAGACCCAGCTACTCGGGAGGCTTAGGCAGAAGGATCACTTGAGCCCAAGAGTTTGAGGTTGCTGTGAGCTATGATGCCATAGTACTCTACCAAGGGTGACAAAATGAGACTCTGTCTCAAAAAAAAAAAGAAAGAAAGAAAAGAAAAGGTTAAATTCACCAGGAAAAAAAAATAAAACAACAATTTAAGATTTGTGTGGGCCTAGTAATATAACCTCAAAATATATCATGTCATACTTAGTGAAGTGTAAGGAGAAAAAGACAATCTACAATCATAACAAGAGATTTTAAGATATAAATCTCAGTTATTAATAAAACAAGCAGAGAAAAAATATCCATATGATATAGAACATTTGAACACAAGAATGAACAAACTTGACCTAAAGGTCATCTATAGGACACCATCTCCAACGTTGCAGAATAAATAATTATTTTAAATTGTACAGGAAATACTTACAAAACTTTAGCAAGTATTGGGCCACAAAGCAAGTCTCAATAAATTACATTCAGGGCATGTTATCTGACTACAATGCTATTAAAGTAGAATTCATTAACAAAACAGCATTTTGAATATCCATAAATTAGAAAATTAAGAGATATATTTATATAATTTATAAGAAAAGAATCATATGAGAAATCAGAATTTAAAGATTCTTAAAGTGATACATTTTAAAATTTGGTGATTTTAGCTAAAATGTTAATTTAGAGAAATTTATAGTCTTGGATGAAAACATTAGAAGTAAAAAAAGATAAAAATTAAATTAAACATCCTTCTCTAGAAGTACAAAAGTTAAATTGAATATCCTGAGCTACAAGTAAGAAAAAAAATGCAAAATAAACCCAAGATAGATAGAACGCTAAAAAATTTAAATATAAGAAAAGGTATTATAGAAAGCAGGTATCAAATAAAAAGAACCAAAAAGCTGTCTCTTTGAAAAGATCAGGAGTGAGATAAGATCTTCCTATAGATCAGGCATATATTAAATAAATAATAAAAGTATATTTTGCAGCTATGTCTAATAAAGTTTAAAAATCTGACAAAATTGAAAAAAAGTATGAAATTGACCTATAAAGACATTTTAAAACTGAACCATCCTATAACTTTTATTATTATTTATTTCTTTATTTAATTTTTGAGACAGAGTTACTATGTCACCCTTGGTAGAGTGCCATGGC
>NW_003852575.1:2185032-2186722 GCF_000181295.1 Otolemur garnettii | reverse complement strand
GGGTTTCAAACCCACCAGCCTCAGTGTATGTGGCTGATCCTATAAATTTTAAAGAAACCAGATCAATAGTTAAATAGTATTCCCACAAAAAAAGTTCCATGAACAATGCGGATTCTTTTGTGAATTCTATGATACATTCAAGAAAGAAATGAGGATGGCACCTGGGGCTTGGTGAGTAGGGTGCCAGCCCCATATGCCAAGGGTGGCGGGTTTGAACCTGGCCCCAGCCAGACTGCAACAACAACAATAAAAATAGCTAGGCATTGTGGTGGGGGACTACTCAGGAAGCTGAGGCAAAAGAATTGCCTAAGCCCAGGAGTTGGAGGTTGGTGTGAGCTGTGATGCCACGGCACTCTACCAAGGGGGACAAAGTGAGACTTTGTCTCTTAAAAAAAAAAAAAGAAAGAAAGAAAGAAATGATTTTTATCATCCAAGACCATCTGGGAAAGGACCAATAGGAAAGGACTCCTCAACTCATTTCAGAAGGGTTTAGTAATTATGATGCCAAGTTTTAGCAAGGGTAATAGAAGAAATGCGAAACTCCCAAACTATTGGCAAATCAAACCCGCGAATAACATATAATACACAATAAACAGACTGAGTTTCCCCAGTAATTGGTTTATCATTTGAAACACACTTAACACACTAGTATATTTTTTTACATTAACTGTTTAAAGAAAAAAAAATAAACTTTGGATGAATAGAAGTCATTTGACAAAATTCTACTTCAACATAAACTTTCAAAAAGTAAGAAAAGTTTTAATTTCTTCTTTGAAGGCTCAGCGCCTGTGGCTCAAGTGGCTGAGCTGTGACGCCACGGCACTCTACCCAGGGGCATAGCTTGAGGCTCTGTCAAAAAAAAAAAAATTCTTCTTTGAAGAAATAAAGAAGCACAATGAATACCAAAGTACTACAAACTATAATTAATCCAACTATGTCAAAAGACATGTTAAGCTGGGCATGGTGGCTCAAGCCTGTAGCCCTCTGGGAGGCCAAGGTAAATTGATGTCTTGAACTCAGGAGTTTGAGACCAGCCTGAGCAAGAGTGAGACCTTGTCTCTACTAAAAATAGAAAAAAAAGGCCGGTGCAATGGCTCACGCTGATAATCCTAGCACTCTGGGAGGCTGAGGTGGGTGGATTGCCTGAGCTCAGGAGTTGGAGACCAGCCTGAGCCAGAGCGAGATCCCTGTCTCTTAAAAAAACAAAAGTGTGGCGGGTACCTGTAGTCCCAGCTACTCAGGAGGCTGAGGCAAGAGAATCTCTTAAGCCCAAGAGTTTGAGGTTGCTGTGAGCTATAACACCATGGCATTCTACCCAGAGAGACAAAGTAAGACTCTCTCTCAAATAAAAAATAAAATAAAATACTAGCTAGACATTGTGGCCAGCACCTGTAGTCCCAGCTACTCCAGAGGCTGATGCAAGAGGATCACTTGAGCCCAAAAGTTAGAGGTTGCTGTGACCTATGATGCCAAGGCACTCTACCCAGGGTGACAGAGTAAGACTCTATTTCTAAATGAGCAACCAAACAAACCAAAAAAGCACTCTAAAGGTAAATGGTCTATTCCAGGCATAGTGGCTCACACCTGTAATCCTAGCACTCTGGGAGGGAATAAAGTTTCTACTTCACTAGAATCATATTTTTAGATATAAGCAGGAACCAATTAGAAAATACTCTTTTTTTTTTTTTTT
>NW_003852575.1:2171910-2183890 GCF_000181295.1 Otolemur garnettii | reverse complement strand
GAATTAAAGTTGTAAACAAAACAATGAGAGTACCAAAGGAAAATATAAGAATGTGCACAGGGGTTGTCTTTCCAAATAGGACATTAAATTTGGAAACAATAAAGAAAAAAATATGACCGATTGGAGTACGTGAACATTAACCTTTCTGGATAATGTGATTACGAAAAAAAGCTTAATGTCACTGGTGACCAGGAAAATGTGACAGAATCAAGATATTTCTTTCCTACTGTCAGATTAACAATTGCTTTTCAAAATATTTCACTAAATAGCATTAGTGAAGACAGGGAGGACACCCCTTATTGTTGGTGGAAATATGTATTGGTATAGTATTTTTGGAGGACAAGTTAACATATCTATCAAAGTTTTAATACTCAATCCTTCTTATCGAAAAGGACATATTTAGAATGGTAGATTGACCATAAGATACAGACCCGATACTGATACTGAGGGTAGAAAGAGAAAGCTCTCTCTCACTTCACCCCAGAAATTTTTTAATTTATGTATTTCGGTAATATATTGTTTTATATATAAAGATTCGTGGCCATCAGTGGATTTTGTCTTTTATCAATGTACAGTATTCTCTTTATCTCTCCCTTAATGTGCTTTGTCATAAAATTACATCTTGTCTGATATTAATGTTGCCACACGTATTTCTTTTAGTTTGCATTTGCCTTTATCTTTTATTTTCAAAAGCTGTTTTGATTATTAATATCTTAAGAGCATCATATTGCTGGATTTTGGAAATTTTTAAGACGTTATTTTTTAGAGTGGTTTTAATTTCACAGTCAAGTTTATCAGAAAGTACAGCGAGTTCTCACGTATTCCTTCCCCCAGGGATAGCCACCCCCACCATTAACAACGTCTGGTGCAAGAGTGGTACATTTGTTACAATCGATTCCTTTACATTGACACCTTCATATCACACGAAGTTCACAGTTGACATGAGGTTCATTCTCGGTGTGCATTTGATGAGTTTTGGCAAATGTACCAACATTACAGTATCAGACAGGGTAAACTGCCCCCACGTTCTCGGTGCTTTGTCTGCTCATTCCTCCTTCTCCCCAGCCCTGACAGCCTCTGATCTTTTTACTACTGTCATTGTTTTGCCGTTTCCAGAATGTCACACAGTCTGAATCGCGCAGGATGCAGCCTTCTCGGATTGCTTCTTTCACTTGGTAATGATCGTGTAAGTTTCCTCCACGTCTTCTCATGGCTTGACAATTAATTTCTTTTTAACTCTGAATAATATTCTACTGTCTGAATGTCCCACTGTTTCCATTCACTTATTGAAGGACAGCTTGGTTGCTTCCAAGTTTTGGCAATTATGAGTAAAGTTGCTATGAACATTTGCGTACAGGTTTTTGTGGGGACGTAAGTTTTCAACTCATTCAGGAAAACTGGAGGAATGAGATTGCTGCATTGTGTGTAAGAGTAAGGCTCTGCTTTGGGCTCGGCGCCTGTAGCTCAAGTGGCGAAGGCACCAGCCACATACACCAGAGCTGGCAGGTTCAAATCCAGCCTGAGCCCACCAAATGACAGTGACAGCTGCAACCAAAAAATAGCCAGATGTTCTGGCAGGTAGTCTGGTAGCGTGATTCCAGGAGGCTGAGGCAAGAGAATCGCTTGAGCCCAGGAGTTGGAGGTTGCTGTGAGCTGTGATGCCACAGCATTCTACCCAGGGCGACAGCTTGAGGCTCTGTCTCAAAAAAGAAAAAAATAAAAAAGAGTATGCTCTGCTCTGTAAGAAACTGTCAAGATGCCTTCCGAAGTGGCCGTACTATTTTGTATTCCTACCAGCAATGAACGGGGAGTTCTTGTTGCCTCAGATCCTTGCCAGCATTTGCCGTGTCAGAGATTTGAGTTGTCTGCGTTCTAATAGGTGTGTAGTGATAGCTCATTTTTGTTTTGGTTTACATTTCCTGAATGATAATTATATTATTGTTGGATTTTCTGAATTGTCTTTATCCAGTCTGAGAGTGTTTTTTCTCTTTTTAAAAACTTTTAATTGGGCGGTGCCTGTGGCTCAGTGGGTGGGACGCCGGCCCCATATACCGAGGGTGGTGGGTTCGAACCTGGCCCCGGCCAAACTACAACAAAAAAATAGCCAGGCGTTGTGGTGGGTGCCCGTAGTCCCAGCTACTTGGGAGGCTGAGGCAAGAGAATCGCCTAAGCCCAGGAGTTGGAGGTTGCTGTGAGCTTTGTGACGCCACGGCGCTCTACCGAGGGTGATAAGGTGAGATTCAGTCTCTAAAAAAAAACCAAAAAACAAAACTTTTAATTGTGTTAACTACACAGAAAATTTACCACCTTAACTATCTTTAAGTGCACAGCTGTTAGTGTTAATAACGTTCATGTTGTTATGCGGCCATTGCCACCATCCACCTCTATAAGTTTTTTATTTTGCAAACTGGAACTCTGCACCTGTTTGTTGAACAACTCCCTATTTTCCCCTCCCTCATCCCCCCATGAGCACCATTCTACTTTCTGTGTTATAGCTTTGACTATTCTATTTAATAGATACATTGTATAAGTGGAATCATGCAGTACATGTCTTTTTGTGACTCGTTTATTTTACTTAGTATCATATCCTCAGTGTTACCTATGTCATAACATGTGTTGGAATTTCATTCCTTTTCAAGGTTGAATAATATTCTCTTGCATATATATTCAGATTTTGTTTATCCATTGATTTGCTGGTGAACACTTGGGTTGCTTCTACCTTTTGGCTATTGTGGATAATATTGCCATGGACATGGACATGTAATGTAAATATACCCAGAACTTAATTTCAAATCTTGGGTGTATATACTGAGAAGCAGAGTGGCTGGATTATAAAGTGATTCCATCTCTAATCTTTTTGAGGAACTGTCATCCATATTGTTTTCATAGCAGCTTTTACATTTTACTTTCCCACCAAATGTGTATGGGTATTCTAATTTCTCCACATCATTGTCAACACTTGTTATTTTGTGAAATGTTTTTTTTCTCTCTTTTTTTTTAAAGACAGAGTCTCACTTTGTCACCCTCAGTAGAGTGCTATGGCATCACAGCTCACAGCAACCTCCAGCTCTTGGGCTTAGGTGAATTCTCTTGCCTCAGCCTCCCTAGTATCTGGGAGCCCACCACAACACCCAGCTATTGTTTTGTTGCAGTTTGGCCAGGGCCGGACTTGAAACCGCCACCCTCAGTATATGGAGCCGGTGCCCTACTCACTGAGCCACAGGCACCGCCCTAGAGATCCTTCCTTCCCTTCCTTCCTTCCTTCCTTCCTTCCTTCCTTCCTTCCTTCCTTCCTTTCTTCCTTCCTTCCTTTTTTGTTCTGTCACTCAGGCTAGACAGCTGTGGTGCAGTCATAGCTCATAGCAGCCACAAACTCATGGGCTTGAGTGATCTTCCTGCCTCATGCTCCTGAGTAGCTGGGACTATAGGCAAGCATCACCACATCTGGCTAATTTTAAAAATGTTTTGTAGAGAAGGGATCTTGCTATATTGGCCAGGCTAGTCTCAGACTTCTGGCGTCAAGAGCTCTTTTCATTTTAACATCCTAAAGTGTTGGGATTATAGCCATGAACCTGCACTAGGATGTTTTGATTTTTTTTTTTATACTAGCCATCCTAATGCATATGAGTTGTTCTCCTTATTTTTTTTTTGAGTTTTTCCCTTTAATAATGAATCAAATCCATTCATGTTTAATATAGTTACTGATTGCTGATATTTTATGTTTATTTGCATTGCTTTCTTTGTTATTTCTTTTACTTTTCTATTTTTTTATTTCTCAATTCTTAGAGGATGGATTAAATTTTCCTTTTTTTTTGAGACAGAGCCTCAAGCTGTCCCCCTGGGTAGAGTGCCGTGGCATCACAGCTCACAGCAACCTCCAACTCTTGGGCTCAAGCGAGTCTCCTGCCTCCGCCTCCCAAATAGCTGGGACCACAGGCGCCCGCCATAACGCCTGGCTATTTTTTGGTCTCAGCCGTCTAAATTTTCCTTTTTTCAACCCTCCTCTGGGTATTTGGAAAGTTACACATACTATTTCTAGTTTTCCTCATTTTTGGGGGGGGGGGGCTAGGGCTGGGTTTGTACCCACTACTTTTGGTATATGGGGCTGGCGCCCTACGCCTTTGAGCCACAGGCACTGCCCCATTTTCTTCTTTTTAAAAATATTTTACAGACAGGGTCTTGCTATATTGCTCAGGCTGGCCTCCAACCCCTGGGCTCAAGTGACTCTCTCACCTCAACCTCCTGAGCAGTTGGGGCTGAGCAGGGGAGCCGTCACGCCTGGCTTTATTCTTGCCTGTTCTGTGTCAGCCCTTTTTTCTTTGTTATTACTAAATGTTTTATGTATTGATTACTTACTATGTTCCAGTCCCTATGCAGATCCTTTTATATTGACGAACTTATTTCACCTTTATAACAACTCTATGAGGTTGGTTCTATTTTCTATTTAATTAATTAATTAATTAATTTTTATGTTTTGAGACATAGAGTCTCACTTTGTCACCATGGGTAGAGTGCCACAGCATCATTGCTCACAGCAACCTCAAACTCTTGGGCTCAAGTGATCCTCTTGCCTCAGCCTCCTGAGTAGCTGGGATTACAGGCACCCCCTGCAACTCCTAGCTAGTTTTAGAGATGGGGGTCTCACTCTTGGTCAGGCTGGTCTTGAACTTGTGGGCTCAAGTGATCCACCTGCCTTGGCCTCTCAGAGTGCTAGTGTTTTAGGCATGACTGGTTCCATTTTTTTAAAATAAACTTTTATTTTATAATATTTTATCTTAGAATAATATTTTTAAAATTTGAATTCAAAAAAGAAAAGTAAGTGGCACAGTATAAAGAGCTCCCGTGTACTCCACACCATTTCCCTTAGTAGTAATATCTTTCTTTGATATGCTATATTTGTCAAAATTAATAAACCAATATCGATATATTTCATTAAGTGAAGTCTATACTTCAGTCACATTTCACAGTCAAATATCTTTCATCTGTTCCAGGCCAGCCATGTGCAGTGACAGAGGCCACACTGAGGTGGGAGGATCACTGGAGGCCAGAAGGCCAAGACCGTTACATTTAGTGGTCACGTCTTCTTAGGTTCTTCTTGGCTAGAACAGCTTCTCAGTCTTTCTTTGTTTTTGATGACCTTGACAATTTTGAGGGGATGACTCTTAATTTAATAAAATTTTAAAACATCTTTCTCCATAAGCATTTAGAATGAATTAGTATCTATAAGTTTTCCAGCTGCAGTAAAATGAGATCTTAAGTGTCTCATGTTTTGTAAGAATAATCTGAAATTTCTGTTCCAGTTTATTGATAAACTTCTTTCTATGTCTCTCTCTTTAAAAAAAAAATCATGTCTTAAATAATTCTAAGGTTTAAGTTTGAGATTTCATTTAAATTTAATGATTCAGTAAAGATTTTACTAGTCTGTTTTTCTTACCACTTTTTCATGTTTTGATTTTCATTCTCTTTCTTGATTTTCTTGTTTTTTACCTGAAGGAATTTTTTTTCTTTTTTTTTTTCTAAGACAGAATGTCACTATGTAGCCCTGGGTAGAGTGCTGTGGTGTCACAGCTCAAAGCAACCTCAAACTCTTGGGCTTAAGTGATTCTCTGGCCTCAGCCTCCCAAGTAGCTGGGACAACAGGTGCCTGCCACAACGCTCAGCTGTATTTTTGTTGCGGTTGTCATTGTTGTTTAGTGGCCCGGGCCAGGTTCCAACCCACCAGCCTGGTTGTATGTGGCCAGTGCCCTACCCACTGAGTTATGGGCACCGCCCCTGAAGGAATTATTTAGAAGGGATGAATGGGTGACACTGAGTCCTTCACGGCCCATGTTTTTCTTAACTGCAAAGTGGAGGTCATAGTACCTATCCCTCACAGTTGTTGAAGATTGAGTCCATACTTTAAAGCTTTTAGCAGAGTGAGTGGTACTGTATAAGCAATCATTAAATGTTACCATTACAATGAGCCCAGAATATTTTGTAATCATAAAGAAAAATGTGCACAGACGTGCAAGAAAGGAAGACCAGTAGCAAAGAAGGTTATAATAAGGTGAAAGATTTGATAGAACAGAAGAACAGGTGATGTAATCGCTATTTCCAACTTGGTAAATATGGAAAAGGCCTCAGCATTTTTGCCAACTAGTTAATGTAACCTGGGTTGTGCTGTCACCCATAGTCCAGAAAGCCACGTGGGTGTTGCAAGCCCAGCAGCCCATCTGTCTCCTCTGAGGTCACCGGAGTTTATCAGCTGTTGTGTACCCTTTGCATGAGTCAGGAGGGTTCTGGGCAAATGTCTTTCTTGTTGCAAGGACTGAAATTTTAGATCAAAGATTAATAAACACAAAATAACACTTAAGAAGCATATGTCAAGTCAAACACAGAATGTATCTTCCAGAGGGAGGGAAAAGAAGTATCAGAGTATTCCTTATAGAGCCCAAAATGTCTTCACCTGATTCTTTGTTATTCACCAGCAAGGGCAAGAGAACAAATTGTTATGCCCGACACCAGATTTCAGGACTGGAATTTTGTAGTGTGATTCACGTAGCTATATTTAATATTTGCAGAGTCATACAGTAACCCCTGTCAGAGCCCAGGGAAGCTTTCACCCAGCGGCAACTCCCTTCTCAACTATCTGAATATCCTGCTCTGCTTAGAGATTACTAAGGGATGGTGTTGGTACATCACTCATTGTACCCCTGAATGGCGGTCTTGTGACCCTGTAAACACCAAAGCCAGAAAAACACATCCAAGTCTTTCATGTCAACTTAAGAATGTATTGCCCTTATAAAGATAAGGCATTTATCTTGACCTTGTTAAAAGAATTGTGACCAGTTTGAAATCTTGAATACAAGGGCCTCTTCTAGTTTCCTGTGCTCAGAGGTAGAATCCTGGAACCTGAAGTACGAAAACAAAAACAAAACAGAAAGAGAAAAAAAGAGAAATAAAGAAAAGAAAAGGTAAAGAAAAATCAAATTAAAAAATCTTTTTGAGTTTGTGTTCATTAAGGTAGGATATTATGTTTACATCTTCTTATATGTATTTGCAAATGTTGATGGCATAATATTTAAATAACAAAAGACATGTCTCCATCAATTTGTACTTTAGAAGCTTTCACAGGAAAGAGATAAAGAATAATGTGGCTAATAAAGGAAATGCTGATAAAGTATTAAAAAGAACAGGACGCTTCTGGTGGCTTCACACTGCCTGGAAGGATGAGAAGTAAGTGAACACACAAAAAAACAGCTGGGTGGACTCAAAGGAGATAAACAGGGGTTCCCCCACCCTGGTATGTTCCCTCAAACAGAAACTAAAAGGGAAAATAAAATTGCTTCAAATTGTGACAGGGGAATATTTAGGAATTCTAATATTATAAATAGACATTCAGGCTGAATTTTCAATGCAAAGCTGGAACAGGAAATAAATCCAGAAGCATAAACTAAGAGACTAATAAAAAAATAAAAATATTTTCAGAGGTTTAAGGTAGTTTTTTTTTTAAAGCAAAAACAATGTAATCAAGACAGTTTATCAGATGTCATATATGCGAACAAAAGGACACATCAGGATTTTTCCAAGAGCACGTGAGGTATGAAGTACTTTGAAACTGTAAGGTGGTGTTCAAATGCATGACAATGTTAGCATCATTTGGAAAAATAAAACATCAGACTTCCTCTTTCCTTCTTCTTCTTCTTTTTTTTTTTTCAGACAGATCTCACTTGGTTGCCCTGGGTAGAGTGCTGTGGTGTCATCATAGCTTACAACAACCTCAAAAATCTTGGGCTCGAGCAATCCTCTTGCCTCAGCCTCCCCAGTAGCTGGGACTATAAGCGCCTGCCACTACACCCAGCTCATTTTTCTATTTTTAGTAGAGACAGGTCTTGCTTTTGTTCCGGCTGGTTTTAGAACTCCTGAGTTCAGTAGATCCACCTGCTTCAGCCTCCCAGAGTGCTAGGATTACAGGCGTGAGTCACCAAGCCCAGCCATTCCTCTCTCTTCTTCAGTTGCCATTCTTTTAATTTACCTTAAAATACAAAAGTTTATTTCTACACAGTAGATCTGAGAGTTGCCTAATGTGAAATGGAACACATACAAAATCTGTTTTTTCCTTTTTCTCTTACTGTTCAATTGTGACAAGATTTGTTCTTCCTGGTTGTCATTTAAAAATTGTTATGGAAAATTTCAAACAGATATCCAGTAAGAATTTTATTATGAACTTCATGTTCTCATCCCTCAGTGTCAACACATTAGCTTTTTGGCTGGTCTTAGTCTGTCTACAGTCCTACCCCCTCCCCAAGTCATATTACTTAAAGAAATGCCACAAATCGTGTCCTTTCGGCTAGACTTCCTACTCAAAATGAACGTTGATACTATTATGGCACTTTATAATAACAGTAGCACCAAAATCTAGTCTGTGTCTCCTTTCCCTGATTGTCATATAATTTTTAAAACAAATTGTCTGAATCAGGACTCAGAAAGGGTCCCAATCACTTTCAAAATCTAGAGGTACCAGCACGATACAGCTTTCGCTTTCTCTTTCTCTTTCTTCCTTTCTCTTTCTCCCCCCAACCCACCCCAACCTCAGCAGTTCTTACCCAGGACCAGTGATTACTTGATGACTCTGTCTGTGGTATATTACTGAGTTCCTTCCTTTTCTTTCTTTCTTTTTTTTTTTTTATTGTTGGGGATTTATTGAGGGTACAAGATGCCAAGTTACACTGATTGCATTTGTCAGGTAAAGTCCCTCTTACAATTGTGTCATGCCCCTAAAAGGTATGACACACCAAGACCCCGCCCCCCTCCCTCCTTCCCTCCCGCTGCTTTTCCTTTCCCCCAAGAGTTCCTTGCTTTTCTATTCTTTCCAGACTCTAAGGGCTCTGAGGATTTGGCGAAGATTTTAGGATCTAGAAATGAATGAGAAAATGGTTCTAAATAGGGCCCCTCCAAATTACTGAGGATGTTTTCTTTCTTTTTCTCTACTAAAATCTATTTTGATTACTGGTATAAGACAGGTGAAAGACACCTGGTGGCAACTTCTGTGGAAACTTAAAGCAGGGTTATTGGTAATATTATCATTTGAGAATGCTTTAGAGGGGAGATCTCTGCAAGAGGAAGTATAAGCAAAACTGAATCATGAGGCTCAGTACCTGTAGCTCAGCAGCTAGGGCACCAGCCACATACTGGAGTTGGCAGGTTCAAATCCAGCCAGGTCTGCCAAACATTGACAACTGCAACCAAAAAGTACCTGGGCTTTGTGGTAGGAGCTTGTAGTCCCAGCTACTGGGGAGGCTGAGGCAACAGAATTGCTTAAGCCCAAGAGTTAGAGGTTGCTGTGAGCTGTGATGTCACAGCACTCTACCCAGGGCAACTAGTGAGACTCTGTCTCAGAAAGAAGAAAAAAATCAACAAAAAACTGAATCATGGGCAATTTGTGTTATTACTAATATCGGAATTTCGTCTTCAGTAGGTCCTTGGTCTATGTGATTGGAAGAATGAATACATGGACCACAGATCAGTGAGGAGACACGATTTGTTTTATGGAAAAGAATACAAAAACACCCAGGCTCCTGGCAGAGAGAAAACACAAGTGGGGGAAAAAAGCTCCCTCTCTCTGTCTCTCTGTCTCTCTCTGGGATTTTTGTCCAGGGGTATATATATGGTCCTCTGTAACATTTGGCCAGGACTCAGTAACTAATGCATGGATACAATCCCTTTGGTTCCCAGGCCTAGGAAACCTACATGAAATTGACCAGGCCTGGGAAATAGGGGTTCCCTGTGCAAGTGCCAGGGAAGGGAGATACTAAGGCACTGGTGACTCCGGGCAGTTGTCTGGCCCCTCTGGCTACTGGAGCCTTCTGCAGGCTCCCCACCCACCTACTCGCCAGCCTTCTGGTTAGGGCACCAACACAGCCAGGGCAGAGGCGGCCAGCCCGCCCCTCAGCTCCACCAAGCTGGCTGGGGCCCACCGGCCCTGTATTACTACCTTCAGGGCAACCATAAATTAACCCAGATAATTATTCACAACCTCTGTAAACTGGGACAATAAGCCATGGCTGTAAACCAAGAAAGAAAAAAGTTGGCTGTTTTCTTAATACCATTTACGAGAGGAGAAGCAGTTAGGGAATAGAACCTGTAAGTAAGGGAAGATGGGGAAACACCATTGAGAAGGTATCAGACAAGTTAGTTAATATGATGATCATACACGTGACGCAAAAAATACTGTCTCTTGATTCCCCAAAGTTCCAGAAACTGGCTCATTGAATTTTTTGAGCAATAAAGAATTTTAGAGATAACTCAATCTACTGCCCCACACCCCCCATCCACCCTTTCCATAAATGAGAAAACAGAGGCCTGGAAGGGCCATGAGATACACCCCAAGCTGAACAGCCACTTCACTGTGTTGTGGACTGCAAGGCAGAGGCACCTCATGGGTAATCCAGGGCTCTTTTATCTTTCTCCCTCTATCAGATTTTCTTTCTTTTCTTCTTTCTTTTTTTTTTTTTTTGAGACAGATTCTCACTCTGCGGCTCCAGCTACAGTCAGTGGTGTCATCATAGCTCATTCTAACCTTAAACTCCTGGGCTCAAGTGATCCTCTTGCCTCAGCCTCCTAGAGTGTGCTAGGATTACAGGGATAAGTCACTCCTACATCCTACATACCAGAATTTTTTTTTTTTTTGAGACAGAGTCTCAGTTTGTCTTGCTAGGTAGAGTGTCGGGGTATCACAGCACCCTCAAACTCCTGGGCTTAAGCGATTCTCTTGCCTCAGCCTCCCAAATAGCTGGGACTACAGGTGCTTGCACAGTGCCTGGCTATTTTTAGAGAATAGATCTCACTCTGGTTCAGGCTGGTCTCCAACTCCTGAGCTCAGGCAATCCAATCGCCTTGGCCTCCCAGAGGGCTAGGATTACAGGGGTGAGCCATCCTGCCCCGCCAGCCTATCAGATTTTGAGAGAGAATTTACAAAGTATTTGCTGTGATTTTAAAGAAATAACACCAGCAACGATGGTAACCTGCTATTACCAACAGTCTTGAGCCATAGTTGTACCTTTAATATTTTGAAATTCTGAAAAAAGAACAAATCCATTAAACATTTGTTGAGTACTACCAGATTATAAGAACGAGTTGAAGTCCCCTTTGCTTTTAGACCTGCTTGTGCCTCGGGTGACTTTCACGCTGCACAGCTTATTGTTGCATGTGTCGCTGTGGCAGACGGAGATTTCTGTCATCGACCTCAGCACCAGTGTTTGCCCTTCTTACCTCCTATTTGCCCTTCTCACCATCCCCAACCTGTTAGGTCCGCCTGGGTGATCCCCGGTCCCTCAGATCCCAGTGTCAACCATGAGTACTGGTACTGAGTCTACTGATGATGAAGGGATTACAAATACAGAGCAATCACACATACGTTTACTGCAAAGTGAAAGTATGTCTCGGAGAAGCGGGTCGCTCTCTGAGAGAGAAGAAAGACCTAGTCTGGGTGCACACGGTCTTTTATAAGCTCATCTCTTTGTCCCGCGTTTCTCCTGGCAGGATTAGTTGCTGTTTCCCCGCCTTTGGGGTGACTGATAGATTGGCATTATATAACACATTACATAACAGGTTAGGTTATTTGACAGTTTCCTTGCTACCCAGTCCTTTTAGAATCCTTCATGAAAACTCTACCCTTACTATGCTAATTAGGTGGTAAGGAGCCCAGGTCAGTTAAAGGTCACCAGGAGCTTCTTCCTGTGTATGGTTCCCACTAGGAAACCGTTCCTCTATGCAACTTTGGCTCCTGCGTACAATTTGGTCCCCTGTCACCATGGTTAGCCACTTCCTTGTCACCTTTTTACTTTCCCTATACCTAATAAGCCTGATACCGAATTTTTAACACTGGATTTCCAGGCTCTTGGTCTCAACAATTCGATGAATGAAATTGATAGACCATAGAACGAACAGTGAGGTTTTATTTACAGCTCAAAGAACCAAACCTCCTTGCAGGGCAGGATAC
>NW_003852575.1:2169738-2171167 GCF_000181295.1 Otolemur garnettii | reverse complement strand
AGATCCCCCAGGCCCTGCTCGGCTGAGCTGGCTGGGGTGCCACTTTTCCGGTATCAAGCCTACCTCTTTGTGTCCCATTTGCAGCCATAGATTGAGATGTTTTGCACAGAAGGTGGCTGTGTCTGGCTGGTAGGAAGGTACAGAGGGACATCCGCTGGGGACACATACAGAGTGCCCTTAAACCCTTAACTTTCTTTTCTGCCCACTTCAGAGTGACACTTTGAAAGGTCTCTTTTATTATCAATGTGTTCTAGTTCTCTCTTTTCACAGATAAGACCACTGGAGCCTGGAGAGGTTGACAACAGCTTGTTCAAGGTCACCCAAAGGATCAATGTCAAATCCAGGCACAGAACCCAAGTCTGCCTAGTTCTCTGTCCTTGGAGTTTGCTTATCAGGGAGGAGAATCGAATTTATTCAGCTACCTAGGGATTTGTGCTACAACTTCCATTTGTGATTGAGATAACTGACACAGGAATTTTCAGTAACAGGATTTCTTGGGTAGACAAGGGAAAAAAATCCCCACTGGGAGCAAATTTAAAATGAAAAGCTGTGAAAATGTATGCCTCTCTGAGAAGAGGTATTTAACCTGCTTCCTGGAGTGACTTATGTTAGGGAATGAGTTAGTAAGCACATGCTGACCCAATTAACACAGGAAGGCATCAAACTCCAGCCACAGGCAGCCTGAGAGACGAGGAGTCTTCTTTTTATTAAATGTAAACAAATGCCATCTTCTTTTATTCCATTCAATTTTATCTATTAAAGTAATATATGCACATAGGAACAATTCCAATAGGAATCTGAACCTAATCACAAGGAAACGTCTGGAACGTGAGCCATTCTACATGACAACTACATTCCTGTCTTCAAAAAAGTCAGTGTCAGGGGCGGTGCCTGTGGCTCAGTGGGTAAGGCACCGGCCCCATGTACTGAGGGTGGCGGGTACAAACCTGTCCCCGGCCAAACTGCAACAAAAAAATAGTTGGGCATTGTAGCGGGCGTCTGTAGTCCCAGTTACTGGAGAGGCTGAGGCAAGAGAATTGGAAAAGCCCAGGATTTGGAGTTTGCTGTGAGCTGTGATGCCACAGCACTCCCCCGAGGGCCATAAAACGAGACTCTGTCTCTAGAAAAAAAAAAGTCAATGTCAGGAAAAGAAGTTGGCTGGGGCCCACCTGCCCTGTATCATTACCTTCAGGCCTGATGGGGCAGGGACTATTTTTATATATATATATGTAGTATATATGTATAAAAGTGTATATATATAATATACTTTTTATATATTTATATACATATAATATATATGTATAAAAGTGTAATATATACACTTTTTTTTTGAGACAGAGCCTCAGGCTGTCGCCCTGGGTAGAGTGCTGTGGCATCACAGCTCACAGCAACCTCCAATTCCTGGGCTTAAGTGATTCTCTTGCCTCAG
>NW_003852575.1:2164966-2169166 GCF_000181295.1 Otolemur garnettii | reverse complement strand
ACCAAAGAGAGAAAGAACCAAATGCAAAGTATAAAACTTGATTAAATCCGGGATGGTAAAAAGTATATAAAGGGTATTTGGGAGACCATTAAGGAAATTCAATCACGGGTTATACATGAAATAGTCATAGGAGATTATGTGACTCTTCTTAGATGTGATGATATGCGGGGTATGGAAGAGAATGTGTTTGTTCTCAGGAGACCACAGCTGGAGTGTTTATGAAGGAAGCATTGTGGTGTGTTCAGCCCACCTCAGGTGGTTTGGAAAAACAAGAAGGAGAAATAAAGTTCACATGGAACCCAGGTTATGGGTATATGGGTATTCATTAAACTAATTTTTCCCTTTTATACAGATTTGAAGTTCTTCAAGGTAGTAGGAAGAAAAAGTCTAATGTAAGAAAGCTCCTTATGAAAAATGTGGTCCCCTGCTCCCCTCCCTTTTCTGTTCTTTGGCTTTCAATCTGTCTAGTTGCTTGTTCTGATACTTACCTCCACCTTTAAGAATAAAAGTGGATTTTCTTGAGTCTACCTGATCATTTTCTATGATAGGTGATGATTTCAGTTCTTTTCACATCCCATTTCCTTTCACTCCATCTTCTCAGGATTATTATGTCAAATTTTGTGTTGAGAGCCATAGTTGACTTTTTTTTTGAGACAGAGTCTCAGTCTGTCACCCTGGGTAGGGTACTGTGGAATCATAGCTTACAGCAACCTCAAACTTTGGGGCTCAAGAGATCCCCTTGCCTTAGCCTCCCGAGTAGCTAGGACTCTAGGTGCCCCCATGATGCCCAGCTACTTTTTCTATTTTTAGTAAAATAGTAAAGAGAAGGGATCTCCCTCTTGTTCAGGGTGGTCTTGAACTCCTGAGCTCAGGTAATCCACCAACCTTGACCTCCCAGAGAACTAAGATTATAGGTGTGAGCCACCGTGCCTGGCCTAACATTTTCATTTTTATAACTAAACTATGCAGGACTGTGTACTTATTAACAACAGAACATGAGATGATTTTACCTGCCATTTTTTACTGAACTTAGTATTTGCTTTTGTCCTTCACCTATATCACTTCTTTTATGAGGTTTTGTTTGTTTGTTTTTGAGACAGAGCCTCAAGCTGTCCCCCTGGGTAGAGTGCTATGGCATCACAGCTCACAGCAACCTCTAATTCCTGGGCTCAAGTGAGTCTCCTGCCTCAGCCTCCCAAGTAGCTGGGACCACAGGTGCCCGCCACAACGCAGGGCTATTTTTTGGTTGCAGCCATCGTTGTTTGGTGGGCCCAGGCTGGATTCAAACCTGCTACCCTAGGTGTATGTGGCTGGTACCCTGCCAATTGAGCTACAGGCGCCACCTTATGAGGTATTATGAAGTGCTTCCTCATCTAAAGATAATAGCTTGGTTAAATCCCACTCAACATCAACACCATACTACCTCCAATAATCTCTATAAGTTCTGGGGTTTGTTTTTGTTGTTGTTGTTATTGTTGTTGTTGTTTGAGACAGAGTCTCACTTTGTGGCCTGCAGTGGAGTATGGTGGCATCATAGCTCACTGCAACTTCAAACTCTTGGGTTCAAGTGATCTTCTTGCCTCAGCCTCCCAAGTAGCTGGGATTTCAGGTGCTGGCCACAACACCTGGCTATTTTTAGAGTCGGGGTCTCACTTTTGCTTGGGCTGGCATTGAACTCCTGAGCTCAGGTAATCCACCTGCCTGAGCCTCTCAGAGTGCTAGGATTCCATGCCTGAGCCACGGTGACCCGCCTCTGTTCTGGTGTTTTTTGCACCACCACCCTGCCCTGCCCCAGGACATCTCTCTAACTCTGCTCTGGACTACACACTCATGAGATTTGCTGCACAATTTTTAACTGGAACTTTGCCTCACCCCTGGGGATTCCCACCGCATGGCCCTTGTGTTGGATCCTCTGGCTCACTGACCCTGGGTTTTCTTTGCTTTTTTATCTTATAGCTGTCCGTGTTCTGTTGAGAAGTTGAATTCCATTCCAATTCCTGACACTTTGCACGTGACCCACTTTTCTCCCTAAAAATTCTTGGGATATTTCCTTTTATCTGATGTCCCAAAATTACACCATGATGTTCTTTGATGCTGGTCTTTTTCATTCAGTGTGCTGGACACTTGGAGGAATTTTTTCATTTGGAAGCACCTATTCTTTAATTCTGGGGAAATTTGTTAAACTATTTAATAATTTTCTCCTTTCCATTTTCTCTGATCCATCTTTTTGGCACTCACTGTCATGAAAGCCAGATTTTAAGCTTCCACATTGAACTTCTAGTTTGTTACTTTTTTTCTTGTGACAATTATATATTTGTTTTTCTACATACAGAGAGATATCTTTTTCTTTTTTTTTTTTTTCTGGAATAAAGTCTCACTTTGTTACCTTTGGTAGAATGCTCTGGTGTCACAGCTCACAGCAACCTCAAAGTCTTGGGTTCAAGTAATCCTCTTGCCTCAGCCTCACGAACTCCTGAGCTCAGGAAATCCACCTGCCTTGGCCTCCCAGAATATTAGGATTACAGATGTGAGTCACTGCGCCTGGCCCAGAGAGATATCTTAAATGTAATCTTTCAGATCTTTACTAATTTTTTCATTTCTGCTGTCTTATGTATTTATTTATATTTATAACTTTTCTAATTTTTAAGAGCTCTTTCCTCTCTAATGAGTTCCATTTTAAGCATCTTATTATTTTTCAATACAGTATTTCTCTCATTTTTAATAAATATTTTGTACATTTTATTGAGAGTCAGTTGATATATACACAGACACATACACACACATGTACATATATGTGTGTATATATATATTTCTTTTTTGAGGCAGGGTCTTGTGGTATGCCCAGGCTAGGGTGCTGTGGCATGATCATAGCTTACAGCAAACTCAAACTCCTAGGTCCAGTGATCTTCCTGTCTCAGCTCTCAAGCAACTGGGACTATAGATGGATGGCACCATGCCTGACTGATGTTTTTCTTGTTTGGTAGGAATAGGGTATCATATGTTACCCAAGCTGCTCTTGAATTCCTGGCCTCAAACAATTCTTCTACCCTGATCCTCAAAGGGTATGAGCCACTGCACCTGCCCAAATTATATATTATTAAGTACATAAACTTTAAGAGTACACGTAAAGAATTTATGTGTAAATATATATAATGTTCATTCTATATTATTATGTTTATGTATAATGTGCTATGTTTATATGTTGAATATTATTATATGTGCATATATTTTTAGAATGAATTTTAATTTTTATATCACTAATACACTATTTCATTATAAGTTACATATTTTAATAAAAAATCATAACAATGATTTATAGTAATATGTTTATATATAATTTATATTGTTTGTGATTCATGTTCACATGTTTTATGTATTTACAATAAAATACATATGACATATGTACACACATACATAATTTAAATGTACTCCCATAACTACCAGTCAGATCAACATATAAAACATTTCTGGCATATCATCAAGATATGCTCCCTTCCCCGTCATTTCTTCCCATGAAATAAAAACTATTGTCATCTTTCTTAATTATATTATTTCATTATTCCCCTTGATTAACTTTCTCCTCCTCCTCCTTCCCCACCTTCTTTTTCTTCATTTTTCTTCTTCTTCATAAGACAAGGTCTCACTCTGCCCAGTCTGGAGTCCAGTGATAAGATCATAACTCTTGGGCTCAAGTGATCCTCTCATCTCAGCCTCCTGAATAGCTGGAATGACAGGCACATGCCACCGTATCTGGCCAATTAAAAAAATTTTTTTTAGAAATAGAGTCTTGCTCTATTGCCCAGGCTGGTCTTGAACTCTTGGCCTCAAGTGCTACCTGGCCAATTTTTTTTTAACCTTTTTTGTAGCAATGAGGTCTTGCTATATTGCTCAGTCTGGTTTTGAACTCTTGGCCTCAAGAGATCCTCTTGCTTCAGACTCTCAAGTGATAGAATTAGGGAAATGAGCCACTGCACTTGCCTAGTCAGACTTTCTTAGCTATAACCAAGTAATCCTGGATGGCATCAAGACTCCCTGTATAGAAGTATTGTGTAGCATGAGGTTTGGTGCTTGTAGGCAACTTCCTCCCAAGAAGAGGTAGGACCAAGCTAAGCAGAGTGTGCTCAGTTATCTTCTTAAAGTTACCAATCAAGGTTCAGTGCCTGTGGCTCAAGCGGCTAAGGCACTGCCATATACACCTAA
>NW_003852575.1:2160908-2164701 GCF_000181295.1 Otolemur garnettii | reverse complement strand
GAAAAAAAATCTCATTGGGAAAAATAGGAAGGGAGAAAAGGTGTCCTCCCACCTACCAACAACATGCCCTGGACTGTGTCCTTGATGTGACCACAACACTGAGGCAGAATCATCACCTTCGATTGAGTAAATTGTCCCCTTCATGCACTCATTCCCTAGTCAAGGCTTAAAAAATGCCTACAACTTTGTTATCCAAAGATTATCTTATTGCCAGCCTCCATTCATTCTCTTAGAACAAGGATCGTTAAAGTGATACACGAGCCTCATCTGGCCCAGTGTCTCTGTAAATAAAGTTTTGGGGGGATGCAGCTACATCTATTTGTTCACATATTGTTTGCAACTGTTTTCACACTCTAATGGCAGAGTCAAATACATGGGATGGAGAATTTATGGCCCTCAAAGCCTAAAATATTGCTATCTGGTACTTTGCAGATAAGGTTTGTCATCTTCCCTGGTAAACTACAATTGACTCTGTGCCAATGTTTTTCTCTCTCTTTCTTTCTGAGGTTTATGGAAAAAAAGAAAGTACGGCTGGATAAAAGACCAGCTGTATTCTGCTCTATCTGTAATATTCTGCCCCATCTCCGAATATTTCTCAAAGTTGTTTCTTTCTTCCTTTTAAACAATATAATCTTCAATCAGAAAAGCCAAGTTATAGTGTGGACCTGGGAGTTAGAAGGAAATAGGTCTTCCGCGCTCAACATCAGCCCTGGTTTCCTGAAAAACACAAAGTCAAGGAAGTTTAACCATAGTTCTCCATAGCAAGCAGCAGTCATCTCGTCTCCAACAATACAATGACCCTGAGCTTATTGTTTCTGAAGCTTGGCAGTCTCACTCTAGGCAGGTGGGAAGGTATTTCTACACACCTTAAGAATATCTCTCCAGTCTGGCCAGGGACACCTTCTGCGCTATTTGGCTCATTTGCTTGGGTTCATTCAGCTCGTTTACTCTTGAACCCATGCAGCACGAGCAGCAGGTACTGTGCTAGTCTGAATGTGCTACTTCTCCTGTAAAAACCAGCTGCTGGTGTTAGCTGTGGGTTTGAATATAGATCGGCCTCCTCAGACGTCTGCTTGTCCAAGATTTGTACCCCAGCATGAAAAGGAGAATGCTAAAAAAAAAAAAGAATTAGTATTTATACATGTTGTATCTACATTTTGTTATCAAATTATCTATTCCTGTGGATGTACAAGATGGCAACCTGAAGGAAGCAGCCCCACGGACTTGAGGATGGCTAAAGAGACTGACTCCCTGTGACCTGCACTCCAGTAGCCACTCTGTGTGGTGATTATAATGCTGCCCAAGGTGCACTGAATTATCATTCAGTATGTTCATCGCCTCTTTTGTGGGGGTCATCCCCACAAGGCCACTCCCTACAGCAGGATTTTCCTTCCCCTTTGATGTCAGACGGACCGTGTGACTTGCTTCAGCCACAGGGATGTGTGCACACGGAGCAGAAGGCTTTCGAGCTCGCGTGAGTTCTTTTCCCTTTACCTGATGCCCAATGTGTGGCAGACAGAGACTTCTCTTTCCAGCTAGGTCCTGGAATAAAGGACACATGGTGCAGAGCCTTAGCTGGACTGTGAGAGTTGTGCGTTGTGAGGGAGAGAGAAGACTGAATGGTATAAGCCACTACATCTTGGGGGCAGTTTGTTATTACAGCATAACTTAGTGAAAGTCAACTAATATGATGATAACTTGAATTTCTGGTGATTTGTCTGTGGCACTAAGACTACTAGAGGCATTATTTCCCATGTAGGAGAGAAAGTGAGTTATATTTTAACTCTCATAGTTTTACCTAATCAATTAATAGGATGAGATCTATAGACCCTCTATTCGTAAAACTCAGCAATATTTCCTAAAACAAACAGTGAAGACCACATTAGTAATATTCTTTACTCTCTCCTCAGGTCATTAAGGTAAAAAACATTGATAATGTTATTCTAAAATATCTTCAAATTTTTCTCTTTACAATTGATATAGATGAGCTAGTTGACCAGTTGCTATTACTTAGGAGATGGAATGAGACATCCTAAACTGAGGAGTACAATATCTAAGTATCTAAATAAAATTTAGATAAATGTTTCAAATGCAAATGAAATAACAACATATTTATTAAATAAATATAAACATGATTTATCATCTGTTGCAGCAAGAAGTACACAGTAGTAAGAGTCATGTGACCTGTGCCAATGATACAATAATAAACTGAGGAAATACACAACGTAGTCAGACGTAAAGACTGAAAGAGCGCAGATGGTATGACTTCCTTCCTATGAAGCTCAAAAACAGGCAAAACCTGCCATGAGAGAAAGTGGAACTGAGGGTTGGGTGCTGCCTGGGAGAAGACAACCAAAAGGCTTCCAGCTGCAGAAACTGCTCTGCACGTGAGTCTGGGTTGTGGCAACCAGGTCTGTACAGATGTGAAAATCATCACACTGCTCACTGGAGATTTGTGCACTGACTTTTTATCAAGTATTCCCCAGTTTAAAGAAAATGAAGGAAACCTGTGCTATGGACTGAATGTTTTTGTCCCTCCCTGCTGCCAACAAAATTCATATGTTGAAATCCTAAACTTTATTGTGATGATATTAGCAGATGGGGCCTTTGCGAGAGAATTAGGTCAGGAGGGTGGATCCCTCAGGAGAAGGATTAGTGCCCTTATGAAAAGACACCAGAGAGCTTGCTGTCCTTCTCTCCTCTCTGCCACTCAAGGATATAATGAAAAGACGACCATCTGCACATCAGGAAGAAGGCCTACATCAAACTCTCCATATGGTGGCACCTTGATCTTCAGCTTCAGAACTGTAAGAAATAAATCTCTGTTGTTTAAGCCACTCAGTCTATGGTATTTTTGTTATGGCACCCCGTTCTAACACATTCTGCTTTCACAAGTCATTAATGAAAACTTGTCAGTGTAAGTACAGGTATTTTGTAAATGTTGATTGGAAAATTCATTGTCTTATTACTAAAAAACTTAAAGCAAGTATTTAGGTTCAACAAGCTCAGAAGTAAACAGATATCCCACAGTGGAGCCACAGCCAGTAGCACTGACTTGGCAGGACATGAAGAAGCTGAAATTGACAAAAAGAAGATAACCTTGGGTGGCACCTATGGCTTAAGGAGTAGGGTGCCAGCCTCATATACCGGAGGTGGCAGGTTCAAACTTAGCCCCAGCCAAAAACTGCAAAAAAAAAAAAAAAAAGTAACGTTCATATGTTTTGAAATATGAATGCACTTTTCCTTTCCCCCAAAGGGATATTATGGTAGAATTGGTAAAATTCAGATTCTTTGATCAAAGACTATATTTGATTCCTTCATCTTTTTTTTTATTTTGGCCAGGGCTGGGTTTGAACCCACCACCTTTGGCATATGGGGCCAGCACCCTACTCCTTGAGCCAGAGGTACCACCCTGATTCCTTCCTAAGGACTGTAGTGCAGGCTCAGTACCTGTAGCTCAGCAGCTAGGGCACCAGCCACAGACACCGGGGCTGGCGGGTTCGAGCCCAGCCCAGGCCTGCCAAACAACAATGACAACTACAATGAAAAAATAGCTGGGTGTTGTGGCCAATGCCTGTAGTCCCAGCTACTTGGGAGGCTGAGACAAGAGAATTGCTTAAGCCCAAGAGTTTGAGGTTGCTGTGAGATATAATGATGCCAGGGTACTCTACCCAGAGTGACAAGATGAGACTCCGTCTAAAAGAAAAAAAAAATCTTGCCTGTTCTTTGGATTTCTTTGTGACCACTTTTGGGCCTCCTCTCTGTCTCAGTATCCTTGGCCATGGCCCCTTCC
>NW_003852575.1:2159916-2160888 GCF_000181295.1 Otolemur garnettii | reverse complement strand
ATAGTGAGACTCTGTCTCAAAAAAAAAAAAAGAACTGTAGAGCAATTAGAATATGGAGTGATTCACTGAGATTATAAAGTATGAGAAAATGCTACTGTATTCTCTACTAAAAATACAACAAACTGAGGCAAGAGAATCCTTTGAGCCCAGAAGTTGGATGTTACTATGAGCTGTGATGTCACTAAGACACTCCACCAGGGCAACAACTTGAGACCCTGTCTCAAAAAAGCAAAAACAAACAAACAAAAAACTTTCCTTTTATTAGCCAGGCATTGTGGTGGGCACCTGTAGTCCCACCTACTTGGGAGGCTGAGGCATGAGGATTGATTGAGCCCAAGAGTTTGAGGTTGCTGTGAGATATAATGATGCCAGGGTACTCTACCCAGAGTGACAAGATGAGACTCCGTCTCAAAAGAAAAAAAAAATCTTGCCTGTTCTTTGGATTTCTTTGTGACCACTTTTGGGCCTCCTCTCTGTCTCAGTATCCTTGGCCATGGCCCCTTCCACACTCCCTGCCCTGTACCCCCTTGGGCCTTCAAATCCTGGGATTCCTCAGAACTTATCCTGCTCTCTGCTCTCTCTTCATGCCTGTCTTGTTTATCTCCATAGCTTCAGTAGACTTGTTTTGTTTTGTTTTTGAGACAGAGTCTTACTTTGTCACCCTTGGTAGAGTGCCATGGAGTCATAGCTCACAGCAACCTCAAACTCCTGGGCTTAAGCAATTCTTTTGCCTCAGCCTCCCAAGTAGCTGAGACTACAGGCACTGGTAACAATGCCCGGCTATTTTGTAGAGATGAGGTCTCACTCTAGCTCAGGCTAGTCTCCAACCTGTGAGCTCAGACAATCCACCGCCTCGGCCTCCCAAGTGTTGGAATTACAGGCCTGAGTCACTGCACTCAGCTTCCAGTAGACATTTGTTTTTGTTTTTTGAGACAGAGTCTCATTTTGTCGCCCTTCGTAGAGTACTGTGGC
>NW_003852575.1:2158609-2159581 GCF_000181295.1 Otolemur garnettii | reverse complement strand
ATAATCCCCTCGCTACCCTTCTGCTTTCCACTGTCTTCCTGGAAGTCACCCTTACCAATTTCTCCCCCACTGCAATTCAATCAATCAAAGTCCTGAGAAGACACAGTACCTCTTATTCTATTATGTGATTTGTTGTTTGTTTCTAAAATCTATCCAGGCTTGGCACCTGTAACTCAGTGGCTAGGGCACAGGCCACATACCCCAGGGCTGGTGGATCCAAACCCAGCCCAGGCCAGCTAAACAACAATAACAGCTGCAACCGCTGCTTGGGAGTCTGAGGCAGGAGAATCGCCTGGGCCCAGGAGCTGGAGGTTGCTGTGAGCTGTGATGCCAAGCACTCTACTGAGGGTGAGAGGATGAGACTCTGTCTCTAAAAAAAAATAAATAAATAAATAAAAAATAAAATCTATCCAATTCTTCCTCTACTGCCAACGCTCCAACCAAGTTGTCATTTTTTTTCCACCATCACCTACTATTATCAATTGTCTCCACCTTTTTTTTTTAGTGTTTTTTGTGGGGGTGTGTGCTTTGTTTTACACATTTGTATTTCCCCCCAAATTCTTTCACTGAAACCTAGTCCCAGTGAGGTGGTGGCTTTGGGAAGGGATTAGGTCAGAAGGGCAGATCCCTCATGAGTAGTGCCCTTTTAAAATGACCCCAGAAAGCTTGCCTTTCTCTCTCTGTTCTCACCACATGAGGCTGCAGGTTAAAGGGAGCTGCCTTGCCTTCCCACCATGTGAGGAGACAGCAAGAGGTGCCATCTACAAACCATGAAACAGGCCCTACCTAACCTAAATCTGCCCATGCCTGGATCTTGGACTTCCCAACTTCAAGGTACATGAGAAATGAATTTCTACAGCTGGAATTTTGTTATAGCTGCCCAAACGGACTGAGACAGGGTTGTATTGACACACAAACCCAGTGCATGACATTTGGAATTGTTCCACAGGTGAGAAGTAAGTTTTTTTTTTT
>NW_003852575.1:2156730-2158589 GCF_000181295.1 Otolemur garnettii | reverse complement strand
TTTTTTTTGGTTTGTTTTTTTGAGACAGAGTCTCACTGTGTCACCCTTGGTAGAGTGCTGTGGTGTCACAGCTCACAGCAACCTCCAACTCTTGGGGTTAAGCAATTCTTTTGCCTCAGCCTCCCAAGTAGCTGGGACTATGGGGGCCCACCACAATGCCCAGCTATTTTTTTGTTGCAGTTGTCATTGTTTAGCTGGCCTGGGCTGGGTTCTGAACATGCCAGCCTGGGTGTACGTGGTTGGCACCATAAACACTGTGCTACAGGCACTGAACTGCAAAGAAAAAAAAAATCAAAAATGGTTGCAATTAAATATTTTTTTCAGAATCTATACAAAATATTAATTTTTTTAGTATTCTGATATTATGAACTATTTTAATAGATTTTCTAACATTGATATACACTTTAATTCTTTGGTTCTATCTCACCTAGTTGTCTGTTATGTAATAGTCATGTAATGTTTACCCAATATTTTATTTGGAATTCTTGCCCTGTGTTTTAAATGATATGGCTCTATTGTTTTTTTTTCTACTATCATAGTTGGATTTTTGATTTAGCAATAAGATAACTTCACAAAAAAAAAGCTTGGTAGTTTTCTTTTACTTTATAATCAAGAACAATTTAGCAGTGAAATTATGCATCTCTCTTAATGGGGTTAGTAGAATTCCATTGTCAAACTACCTGGTCACAGCAGTTTTTGTGAGGGGATATGTCTGTTTTGTTTTCTAGTCTCTTTGGGGGTTACTTTGGTCATTTACATTTCCCATGAAAATTATCCATTTCATTCTGATTCTTGTATATTCTGTCAAGCAAAGTATTTAAGTTTTTGTGTTTGTTTGTTTGTTTGCTTAGAGACAGAATCTCTGTCCTCCATGCTGGAGTACAGTGCTGCATAGCCCACTGCAGCCTACAACTCCTGGGCTCAAATAACCCTCATGCCACTGCAGGCTGAAGCCACTATGCTTGGCTAATTTTTTTTTTTTTTTTTGAGACAGTGTCTAACTATGTTACCCTTAGTAGAGTGCTATGGTGTCACAGCTCACAGCAACCTCAAACTTTTGGGGTTAAGCAATTCTCTTGCCTCAGCCTCCCAAGTAGCTGGGACTATAAGCGCCGGCCACAACACCTGGCTATTTTTTGGTTGCAGTTGTCATTGTTGTTTAGCTGGCCCAGGTTGGGCTTGAACTTGTCAGCTTCGGTGTATGTGGCTGGCACCCATAGCTCACTGAGCTAATTTTTTTTAATTGGATAATTTAAAAAAATTTTTTTATAGAGATGAGGGTTTCTATTTTGCCAGGGCTGGTCTTGAACTCCTGTCCTCAAGAGATCCTCCCGCCTCAGGCTTCCAAAACACTGTGAGCCACTGGTAGTTTTTAAAAATTGTGACTATTTCTTTAGATGTTATACAATTTAGATTTTTTTTTTTGAGACAGAGTTTCACTTATTAACCCTTGGTAGGGTGCTGTGGTGTCACCACTCACAGCAACCTCTAACTTCTTGGGCCTAGGTGATTCTCCTACCTCAGCCTCCTGAGTAGCTGGGACTACAGGCGCCCACCACAATACCCAGCTATTTTTTTGTTGTTGTTGTTGCAGTTTGGCTGGGGCTGGGCTCGAACCCATCACCCTCAGTATATGGGGATGGTGCCCTACCCACTGAGCCACAAGTGCCGCCCTATACAATTTAGATTTTTATATCTTATATAACCCAAACGTTGTTTAAGAAAGAACTTTTGAACTTCTAGGAGGTAGATTTTTTTGGTTTTTAGCATATTACTAATATCTAGATTTGTTGTATTGTGACCTGAAACTGTTTGTTGTTCCATTTCTATTTTTGAAATTATTGGTAAGTTAGGGGAAG
>NW_003852575.1:2153983-2156538 GCF_000181295.1 Otolemur garnettii | reverse complement strand
ATTTTTGTTCTGTAGATGTTGGTAATTTGAAAAATGTTCTTCTTAGTTTCTCTTTGTCCTGAATTGATCATTGTGTGATATTAAAGTTTTGATACCTACTGTCTTTTTATTTTCCCCATTTACCTAATGTTCCTTTACTGGTTCTTTTATTTTCAATCTCTGAGAAAAGTCCTCTCATGTTTTGCATCTCAGCCAGAGAGAATGTGAAGTCTTCACATTGGCCTTCAAAGCCCCGTGTGGCCCGGCCCTCCTCACCCTCCTCTAACAGTGGTAACTTTCCTCTTCCCCACCTCTGCCAGCACTCCTTAATCTGCTTTATTTTTCCCCACTGGACTCATCATCATCTGACATATATATTTAGTTTTTTGTTTGTCTGTTTATTATCTGTCTCTGTGTCCCAAACTGAGGCTTCATGAGGATAAGGGCTTTGCTTTGTGTATGGGTGAATCGCTGGCATTTACTATATGCCTGGCATCGTAGTAGGACAATGAATATTTATTAATGAACAAGTAAATCTTTGAGAGTTACCATGTTTTAGGTGTGTCTCTTATAGGTAGTTTTGCTAGTGATCTACGCTGAGATTATTTTTTTTCCTTAGATATCATGTTTTGATTCTCTACCATGAGCAATATTGGCATTCCACTGTATTATTCTTCTCTTTCTGCTTGATTATGATTTTTTTGGAAGTTAAATCTTTTTTTTTTGCAGTTTTGGCCGGGACCGGGTTCGAACCTGCCACCCCTGGTATATGGGGTTGGTGCCCTACTCCTTGAGCCACTGGCGCCACCCTGGGAAGTCAAATAGTATCTTTAAATATGCTTATACTTCATTTATCAGCTTTCACTAATTATTTATTTATTTATTTATTTATTTTTGAGACAGAGTCTCACCCAGTTGCCCTGGGTAGAGTGCCATGGCATCATAGCTCACAGCAACCTCAAACTCTTGGGCTCAAGTGATCTTGACTCAGCCTCCTGAGTAACTGGGATTATAGGGTGCCTGCTAATAGGATCAAAACCCCCTCAAATAGGGTGGCCCACCTAAAGGAATCAACTCCTTACCCTCTCCCACCCCATGTCCTACCTAGGAAAGGAGAATGGGTCAACTCCCTACCCTACCCCACCAGATGTCCTGCTTGGGAAAGGTAAATGGGCCAACCCTCACCCTTATAACTGATGTCCAACCCGGGAAAGGGAATGTCCCAACCCCCCTTCCTGACCTTTAAACCCTCCACTCACCATTATGTATGTATGGATTTCTTCCAGGTTGGAAATCTCACTCCACTTGCACCCAGGTGGAATAAAGCCATTTTAATTGCACAAATCGGGCTTCCCTTTTCCTTTTGTCTGGAGTCTGGGAATAATCTTCCTTCTTTGGCTCTGTAACCTTTCATTTGGTGCCAAACCCAGGATGGGGAAAAGCCCCTTTGTGGGGGCTGAAGTATACCCCATTGGACCCAGCTAAATGAGCCCACCTTCCAGCAAGACAAAAGAAAATGGGAAACCTCTCCGACCCTGCCTAAACTTCATCCATTGAATGGTGAGGTGGACATTTGTCTAAAACTCCTTTTCTAAACTTTTTTTTAACTTTTCTTCCCATCCTCCACTCTTAACTTCCTCTTTCCCTCTCCCTCCGCCTCTGGGTCTCTTACTTCCTTCTCCTCCATTTTTTTCTGGCTGATTTCACATGGGGAGGCCTCGCTTCCCTTATCTTAGCCTGGCTACCCCAGAGAGTGAGGCTCACCTGTCCGTCCAGTGCCTTGTGTTTGGGGACATCCTCTCATAGCCCTGGGCTCTGGTTGGTTCCCCAGCCTCACCCCTCTGGTGCCCTACTGTGGGCCTAGACTCCTCTGACTGGTTAAGGTCACATGCAGAGGCCAGGCCCTCTTTTGACCAAAGTCATATGCAGGGAGTCTGGGTAATCTCCAAATGCCAGCCTCAAGGAGCCAGGCTCATCCATTGCCCTACTGTGGGCTGGACCATTTTGGGGAGTTCTGTGAGCCAAGCTCATCTGTTTAGTGCTCTCGCAGAGGCCTGGATCACCATTTTTTCCAGCTAAACTTTCTCCTTCTTCCTCCTACATTCTCCCTTTAATCTCATTTCTTTTCCTCTCTCCAGTTTCTGAAGTGGGCACTGCTCAGTGACAGAGTTCCCCTTGTTCACCTCTAAGCTGCCTTTTACTTCCAGAGTCACACATTCCCCCTTCTTCACCTCTAAACTGCCTTTTGACTAATCTCAAGCCTCTAAGCTAAGGTGACCAGATTTTAACATTGGTAAAGCAGGACACCATCGACTGGGGTGGGGGGTGAGATGGGGGTGGGGGTGTTTCTTAATTAAAAATTTGGTCTATATGGAGCAACAAAAATTTTCATAAAATGCAAAAATAGTATTGTAATATATATTTTTTAAATTTCAACAAAAGTACAGTTTACAAATATAATACATTACAAAAAAAATTATGTATAGGGAGCCACCTGTGGCTCAAAGGAGTAGGGCGCTGGCCCCACATGCCGAAGGTGGCAGGTTCAAACCCAGCCCTGGCCAAAAAAAAAAAAA
>NW_003852575.1:2150250-2152304 GCF_000181295.1 Otolemur garnettii | reverse complement strand
GATTCCACCTGGGCGACCTTGCCCAGGAGGGGAGTAGGGAGTTTACATTGGCCTTTTCATTTCCAAATGAAGTTACATTAACCTCTTCATTCCCAAAAGGAGTTACTAACCTTTTTAGCAGCTTCCCATTCTCCTCCGTTTCCTAGCTTGTCTTGCAGTCTTTCCAAAAATCGAGACTTTTTTAAAAAATGCCATGGGACACAGGACAAATTGTTAAAAATTGGGACTATCCTGCCAAAAGTGGGATGTCTGGTCACCTTACTCTAAGCTCTATCCTGACCTCAAACCAAAACATCTCACTTTTTTCTGTAATACTGTTTGGCCTACGTACAAGCTTGACAGTGGCTTGTAGTGGCCCCAACAAGGCACCTTCAATCTCAATTCTCACTGATCTCAATAATTACTGTCAAAAATTAGGCAAATGGTCAGAGATCCTTTATATCTAGGCATTTCTCATACTCCAAAACATTCCTTCCCTACGTTCATCCTGTGAACCCTCTCAGATTCCCCTAGCTTGGGTAACACCAGTATCTCCTGATGCCCTTCCACAGCCCCTACTACTCCTACCCAACCCCCTCCTACAATCCCTCCATTTTCTCAATCAGAACACCTGGAAATTTTCTCTGTGTAGGATACCTCTCTTCTGTCTTTAACCTCCCATCAGTCACCCCCATGTCTATATCCTTCCCTTAACCAACACCCTACCCCCTTCACTTACCCCCATCCACCCTCTGCCACAGGTAGTAGGAAAAAAATGGCAGAATTTCCCTTAGGGCCCTCAGGCCTCTCTGTGACATCTCATTGCTCTGGCCTTCAAGGTGTGGCAGTGCCTCTCAGAGCACCAGTACTGGCTTTGCCATTAAGCAAAACCAGGCTACTTCTTAAAACTCTGTGAGGCATTCTGAGAAAAACAAAATCTTCCTCAGGATTGTGCTTTAAGTGCAGCAAACCAGGCTTCTGGGCAAAGCAGTGCCTCAAATCCAAACCATCCCAAACCGTGCTCAGCCTGCAGAGGTCTGGCTGCCCAGTTCTTTCTGAAGATCCAGTGTAGACACTCTCAGTACGTGGCTGAAATCCCCTCCAGAGCCTAGCTGTAAAAGACCCATGACCCCTGGAAAATCAGAATGCATCCTGGATACCCTCCTGGAAGACTGAACTCTAGGTATTTTTGCTTATAGAAGGTAAGCCAGTCTTTTTTCTTATCTTTCTTTTTTCTTTTCTTTGTAGAGACAGAGTCTCACCTTGTCACCCTTGGTAGAGTGCCATGGAGTCACAGTTCACAGCAACCTCCAGCTCTTGGGCTTAAGTGATTCTCTTGCCTCAGCCACCCAAGTAGCTGGGACTACAGGTGCTGCCACAATGCCTGGCTACTTTCTCTTTTCTAACAAACACGGGAGCAACTTCATTCTTGCTGCCTCCTTATAAATATTCTCTAAAAATGAGCAGAGATTGGGGTGGCGCCTGTGGCTCAAAGGAGTAGGACGCCAGCCCCATATGCCAGAGGTGGAGGGTTCAAACCCAGCCCCACCCAAAAAAAAAAAAATTAGCAGAGATCTCTCTAATGTGTAGTAGATGTCCTCTCAGGATTGCTGGCAGCCCTGGCAGCTCCAACAGGTTCCTACCTCTCACTGTCCATCTTCCTCTTTGGTTATTGTCTGATAAAGTCACTAATTATGATTCTTTTTTCTCATTCTCAGATTATGTCTTAATATTTATCCTTTCTTGTGTGAGTTCCTTTCTGGAGCAAGTTACTTCCTTATAATCTTTAGATTGAAGTCTTCTTTTGTCTCTAGGCAGTTTTCTTGAGTTATATCTTTAAATAATTTTTTCTATACCCCCCCTTTTTCTGTTGTTTTCTTGTAAAGGGATGAAGGTTACGCATGTTGGATCTTTTTTTGTCTTCCATATATGAAATATATTCTCTGTAATCTTTTAAAATAATTGTTCATTTTTATTTCATATTTTTCTTACTCTTCTTTTTCTTATTCACCATATGGCTTTTATGTTTTTCATAGTGTTTGTTTCCTTTGGTGTTCCTTCAGTTGGACTTTCAT
>NW_003852575.1:2148627-2150130 GCF_000181295.1 Otolemur garnettii | reverse complement strand
GCTCACAGCAACCTCCAACTCCTGGGCTTAGGTGATTCTCTTGCCTCAGCCTCCTGAGTAGCTAGGACTACAGGCACTTGCCACTACGCCCAGCTATTTTTTCTGTTTGTTTGTTTGTTTGCAGTTTGGCCAGGGCCGGGTTTGAACCCACCACACTTGTTATATGGGGCCGGTGCCCTACTCACTGAGCCACAGGCCCTGCCCAATATTTTTTCAGTTTCTTTTGTACACTTTTCTTGCTTTATTTTTTTTCTTCCCCCCTTTCCCTTCCTTCCTTCCTTTCTTTCTTTTCTCTTTCCTTCCTTTTCTCTCTCTCTCTTCCCAGAGTCATCTTCTGTTGCCCCAGCTACATTTCAGTGGCATCATCATACCTCACAGCAACTACAAACTCCTGGGCTCAACCAATCCTGTTGCCTCAGACTCTTGAGTAGCTGGGACTACACACAGGCACATGCTACCATGTGTAGTAGGCACAGGGTCTCATTATTGCTTAGGCTGGTCTCAAACTGCTGACCTCAAGTGATCCTCCTACTTCCATCTCCCAGAGTGCTAAAAATACAGACATGAGTCAGTATGCCTGGCCAATAAGCTTTCATTTGGGGGGGTTGTCTGGATATCTTTCCTGAGGTCTTGATCTCTTTGCTCTTGTATTATACAGGGAATAGTCTCATTAGGTTTTAGTAATTTAGTCTTATCTGTTCAGAACTAATTTTCATCTACTCTTTCAGGATTTCTGTCTGCTTCATGACAATATTTTTCCATTAATGTTCATCATATATCACTTTTCTTTTTATCATTTATTTCTGCCAACATAAGTATATAATTATATTTTAATTCACTCTTCAAATGATAGAATTTTGCTTAAATAAACTAAGTTTATTGTGGGCAAGTTAATTTCAAAAGGTTTAAATGGAGGAGAGGCCAAGATTATGTTCTTCACATATAAGAGCAGAGATCAATGAAATGGAAAATAGACCTACAAGACAGAAAATCAACAAAATCAGAAGTTGACTTTTTGAAAGATTAATAAAAGGTAATAAAACATTTATAAGACTAAGTTAAAAAAGAGAGAAAACACTATCAATAACAGTCATGAAAATGAGACATCATCACAGATCCTACAGATATGAAAAGGAAAAATAGGTTGGCTTGGCACCTGTAGCTCAAGTGGCTAGGGCACCAGCCGTATACACCAGAGCTGGTGGGTTGAAATGTAGCCCAGGCCTGCCAAACAATAATGACAACTATAACCAAAAATTAGCCAGGTGTTGGGCGGCACCTGTGGCTCAGTGAGTAGGGTGCTGGCCCCATATACGGAGGGTGGTGGGTTCAAACTGGGCCCCGGCCAAACTGCAACAAAAAAATAGCTGGGCATTGTGGCCGATGCCTATAGTCCCAGTTACTTGGGAGGCTGAGGCAAGAGAATCGCCTAAGCCCAGGAGTTGGAGGTTGCTATGAGCTGTGACATCACAGCTCTCTACTGAGGGCAATAAAGTGAGACTC
>NW_003852575.1:2146885-2148025 GCF_000181295.1 Otolemur garnettii | reverse complement strand
AATTGAAATCTGTTATTAGACACAGTCCCTGCTGGCCTGGCCTGGTGGCTTATGCCTATAATCCACCCCTTTGGGGGTACAATATGGGAGTATCACTTGAGGTCAGGAGTTTGAGACCAGTCTGGGCAACATAGCAAGACTTGTGTCTACATAAAAAATTAAAAACTTAGCCAGGCATGTGTCTGTATTCCTAGCTACTTGAGGGGCTGTGGCAGGAAAATCGCTTTATTCCAGGGGTTTGAGGATGTAATAATCTGTGATTATGCTGTTCCACTCTTGTGTGGGTGACAGAATAAGATTCTTTCTTAAAAAAAAAAAAAGTTCCTCACTACAAACTTCAATTGACTTCAATAGTAAATTCTTTTAAAAATTTAAGGAAAAGGGCAGTGGCTGTGGCTCAAAGGAGTAGGGTGCTGGCCCCATATGCTGAAGGTGGTGGGTTCAAACCCAGCCCCAGCCAAAAACTGCAAAAATAAATAAATAAAAATAAAAAAAAGTTAATATATAAAAATTTAAGGAAGATTCAATACTAATCTTATATAACTCTTTTATAGAAAGGAGAAAAGGGGATTATTTTCTAATTCATTTTATGAATGAGACCAGCAGAGTTTTGATAATAAAACCTGACAAGAACATTGTAAAGAAAGAAACCTATAGGCTAATATCACTGATGAACACAAAAATCCTAAACAAACAAAAAAACTTAGTAAATCAAATCCAGCAATTTATAGAGAGGTTAACATATCATGACCAAGGGAGTTTACCTTAAGATCACAAGGTAAGTTTAACATTTCAAAGACAATTATTAACAGAAAATCACAAAAACAAAATAAAGAAGAAAACCCTATGATCATCTCAGTAAAAAATCAGTCAATGAAATTCAAACCTGGCTCAGGGTCTGTAGCATAGTGGTTAGGGTGCCAGCCACATACACAGAGACTCACGGGTTCAAACCTGGCCAGGCCATCTAAACAATGATAACTGCAACAAAAAATAGCCAGGCATTGTGGCAGGTGCCTATAGTCCCAGCTACTTGGGAGGCTAAGGCAAGAGAATTGCTTAAGCCCCAAGAGTTTGAGGTTGCTGTGATGCCATAGCACTCTCTCCAGGTGACAGCGTGATACTGTCTCAAAAAAAAAA
>NW_003852575.1:2142761-2146402 GCF_000181295.1 Otolemur garnettii | reverse complement strand
AGCTACTTGGGAGGCTGAGGCAAGAGAATCACTTAAGCCCAAAAGTTGAAGGTTGCTGTGAGCTGTGATGCCACAGCACTCTACCAAAAGTGACATAGTGAGACTGTCTCAAAAAAAGAAAGAAAAAAAGAAAAAGAAGCAAAACAGTGAAATAGGAACGGAAAGAAACTTCTTCAATTTGTTTCAGGTACCTACAAAATCCTATGGCTCATATCATACTGAATTATGAGTTGTGAAATACTGAGTGTTTTTACCTCTGGGATCAGACAAAATGTTTGCTATCACCACTTCTATTCAAAATTGTACTAGAGGTTCAAGCATGTGCAATAATGGCAGAAAAAAGAAATAAAGAGAGTATGGCTTAAAAATGAAGATTTAAAAGTGTTAGTTGCAGAGAACATGATGTGTACACAGAAAATTTACACACAATCTATTAGGACTAATTGGTGAATTAAGCAAAACAAATTGTTTCTATATATTAGACAGAAAAAGTTGGGAAATTAAATGTAAAAACCACATCATTTACAAAAACAACTCTAAAGTATCTGGAAATTAACTTAGCAAGTTATTGTAGTGAAAGCTATACAATATGGAGCAAAATAAAGACATATCGTGTAAACCAATGTATTTTTGTTGACTGCTGCAATAAGGGGCCTAAATTTTTTTGTACTCCTCTGATCCCACATGCTCTTACAGATGCCCCAATACTGAGTTGGAGCTTGATCATGTGACTTCCTCTGGTCAGTGGGACAGTAGATGTGATACAAGCAGGAACATGGACAGGGCTGTGTACGTGTTTGCTCTCAGCATACTTTGACTGCCACACGACAAGTCTGAGCTGGCTTGCTGCCATATGAATGGCCATTTAAAGAAGGCTTCAAGTTGACCTTTTTTTTTTTAAGAATCTCACTTTCTTGCCCCCTGCGTAGGGTGCTGTGATATCATAGCTCACAGCAACCTCAAACTCTTGGGCTCAAGTGATCCTCTTGCCTCAGCCTCTCGAGTAGCTGAGAGTACCCACCACAACCCCTGGCTATTTTTTAGAGATGAGGGGGGTTCTCACTCTTGCTCAGGCTGGTCTCGAACTTGTGAGCTCAGGCAATCCACCCTCCTCAGCTTCCCAGAGTGCTGAGTTTATAGGTGTGAGCCACTGCACCTGGCCTATATCGACCTTTCTGTCCCAAAAGAGGTCAAGTACTTTTCTTTCCATGATACTCTGTGCAATGCCAGTGACAGAACATGAGCCATTGTCTATTTAATCCTGCTTGCCTGTTAGGTCCATGAGAGTGAACCTAACTCCGACGACTGTAGTGAAAGTCCCTAGCCTTATGCCCAGCACATGTTACGGACTAAAAACTTCATAAATAAAGAAATGGTTTGGATCATGAAGGCTTGCTTTAAGCCTTTGACTTTGCCAATAATTAGCTCAGTAGCCTTGAATCACTCTTGTTTTCATAAGCTTCACTTATAACATGGGTTACTGTGAGAAACGATCTTTATACAAAATTTCCTCTTCCTCCCATTCTCTTGCCTGCTCTCTACCAGGCCTTCCAGAACTATCATAAACTAGCAGGGTGGATAATCCAAAGAGTATAAGAGTAAAACTTTAGGCCATCAATCGGAGATTAGCCCGACAGGGTTCAAATGCACCTTCTGCCTTACTCCAGAATTTATCTTGGTTTTGTTTTTTTTTTTTTTTTTGCAGTTTTTGGCTGGGGCCCAGTTCAAACCTGCCACCTTTGGTATATGGGGCCAGCGCCCTACTCCTTTGAGCCACAGGCGCCGCCCTGGAATTTATCTTGTTATAGTTTGTTTCCATTTGGTCTTCCCCACTGGTCTTCCATATTTTCATGGTCGGGATCCAATCTAAATCATCTTTGTATCTCCAGCACCTATCAGAGTATCTGGCATAAGGCAGTCAGTCAAAAACTACACATGGAGTAAATAGTTACACATTTTGCTGTAGGTGACCTATAATTCAATTTGTAAAGAAGCTTTACAGATTGTGGGGCTTGAGAGAGCAGTGGTCTCATCCATGAAACCCCATCTAACAGAGCTAGTTTTGGGGAAAAGATGAGTTCTGGGTTAACAAGGGGGCCTCTGGTACTTTGTTCCTTTATTTGACCACTTGCTGTCTAGACATCCGTCTGTTAAAAACACCTTTGATATAAATAATTCTGGATAGAACATCAGGCTTGCTTTTCTCTCTCCAGAGCAAATAATGCCGGTTCCTTTGATAATCCAGTGATCATAAACTAGGCTATACTCTAATGAGGGTGTCCTGGGTATGATGGAAGATTAACACCAGGCTATTGTATTTTGATATATCCTGGGATTTAACTGGCTTAAGAATACTACAAAATGGCCAAGTTGGAGTTCCTTCTATACTCATTTCCCTTTAAGAGCAATAATGGCTGTTTCTTGCTTTTGGAGCAAGTGACTATTAGGGACCTCTGATCAGTAATCCAGACAAAACTAGGGGTACAGCAAATGCCCTTTGGACTGTGGAGCAGAAATCATGTCATAAGAGGCAATTGAGAGAAGGTTTAATGAGAAGGAGGAAGATGAGAGTGGTTTTCAAATACTTAGGGAAGTAAAGAAGGAAACAACTATTTGTTGGGTGCCCCCTAGGGTCCTGGTACTCTGGGAGTTATTGCTACACACCTATAGTTTTATTTCTGAAATGAGAAGTGGGAAGAGGCTTACTTTATGATATTAAAAAGAGTAAGGCCATTTGGGCCATTAAATTCAAAACTATAGAGGCATAGTGTCTATTTTTCCCCCTAATTACCAGTAGTTGATCATAGAAAATTTGGGGAAAAAATAGCACAAAGAAGACAAATTATCACATATAATTGTACCATTTAGAGGTAAATGTTACAAAAGTTTGCTTTCATGCATACTTTTTTTTTTTTTTTTGGAGATAGAGTCTCATTCTGGGTACAGTGCCACGGCATCATAGCTCACAGCAACCTCAAACTCCAGGGCTTGAGCAATCCTCTTGCCTCAGCCTCCAGAGTAGCTAGGACTATAGGCATATGCCTCATGCTCAGCTAGTTTTTCTATTTTTAGTAGAGACAGGTTCTCTGCGTAGGCCAGTCTCAAACTCCTGAACTCAAGCAATCCACCTGTCTCAGCCTCCCAGAGTGCTAGGACTACAGGCATGAGCCACTGCACCCAGCCTCTTATATACATTTTTTATTACAAAATTAAAGTTACACAAAATATACTGCTTTATAAGCTTCCTTTTATCATCTAACAGAGTCTAAGCATTTTACTCGTTATAAAATCTTCTTTATCATGTGTTCTATTTCCCTAAGTCAACATGCTGTATTCTTTAACTGAACCTCTATGAACTTCCACCACTGGACAGTTAGGTTGTTTCCAAGGTATCACTTAAAGATGTCCTTGATGAGAGTCACACAACAGGTGGAGGCTTGGCCTAGGGAAACATATTGAATAACCAAGTGTGAAAAGAAAAGGTATTTATGCAGGAATGGGAAGATTCCAGTGGGAAAATCACAACTTTTCTTCAAACATTTGAGGGCTGTCATTGAGACAGGGGTAAGACATGCTCTGTATAGTATCAAATGGGAAGATTTAGAAACAGTGGGTGAGAAGGTGGGGTGGAGATTAATCCA
>NW_003852575.1:2133957-2141985 GCF_000181295.1 Otolemur garnettii | reverse complement strand
ATTTACAGTTTACAGAGTATTATAAAGACACCCATTTAAAGTGCAGAAACAGATTCAGAGAGTTTAAGTAAACCACTCAAGTTCCTACCACAAGGAGGTAGAGATAAGACCAGATCTCCCGACAACTGCTCTTTTTTTTTCCATTTGCTGTTATTATTATCCAGGTCACCAGTTCCTTCTAGAAAATCCACGCTCATGAGACACTGCCAATGCCCTGCCTTACTGTGAGAAAATGAAAATGTCTCTAACGACTAATGCGAAAAAAATGTCCCTGCATAGTTCACAGGGAAGGTTTCCTGTGTGGAAATTCCATATCCTTTCTACCCCACAGCTGTGGCTTAATGATTAGGGTTTTTGACAAGTTAAAGTGGGGCTCCTTCCCACTCCAACATCTGTGTGTGATTCTGTGATGGCTCAGGTGCCTTCTGCTCAGGGCGGGTTTGAGCGCCTTGAGTGAATCTACCTTCCAAGTTAGCTTGCTGTCTTATTCATACCTTCAACTCTGTCAACTCAGATCCCTGGGAAACAGGGCTTCTACCCCCACCTCTATCTGTCCAGCTGCAAAGCACACACCCAGGAATTTATTCCTGCCTCCGGAGTCCATCCTGAACTCTTGCCTCTACCCCATCCCTTTGGGGCAAGGCAACCTGGAAGTGAGTACCGAAGTCCCTGTTTGGTTACAGGAGGGATCTTAGGTAACCAGCTCCCTGCTGCCACTCCTGGGGTGTCCTTTCTAGCAACAGCAAATCAGAGGGTCCCTGTGACAGTGACTTCCTCCCCCAAAAGGCACCCTCCTCCATCACTCCAGTAATGCCACTGCGGCCCACCCTCTGGCTCACAGTCCTCCCACTGACATTCACCCCCTATCTTCAGGAAGCCTGCATCCATTCCAGAGGGAAAGGCAGGAGGAAACAGATGGCTACCCCTCACCCCAGAGTGACATATACTCCCCTTGCTTTTAACCATTTCCGGGCTTTAATTGTGTGCCTACTCCATCCTACTCTTGCTGTTTTGCAATTCTCTGCTCACTCTGTTCTTTCAAAATCCTTTATTTGGTGCCCATTATATACTAGACACTGGGCTAAGCACTGCAGGGAGCTAGGTTTGTACCCTTGGAGGGTTTTCTTTTCACTTGGCAGATGGAAAAAGAACCTACAATGACAATCAGGGAGATGAGCGCTCTGATAAGAGAAGGAGGCCTTCCTGGGGAGGGCAGAGCAGACAGGAAAGAACCAGTCCTGTTTGGGAGCATAAACTAGAGAAGTCAGATCGTTAAGGGATTGGGGGCCCAATCCTTGGATGTTCCAATGTTACTCCCAAAGCCATGAGGAGTCCTTTCAGCTTTTTAGCGGCAATGATCTGATACTGAATTTTATTAATGGAAAGAATCCCCTGTAGCCTTGAGGAACAGGGTGAAGGATAAAGGAGTCAGGGAGGCTGAGAAAAGGCTTGGATTCTTCATTTTATTCTTTTTTGATCCATTTGGATTTTTAAACCATGTCCTTGAATTTTTTTAATGTTGAAAATAGTTATTATCTAGAAAGTAGTATTAGTGGCTACATCATCTTATTCTTTATACTCTTCGTGTATATATATATGTATAATTTTTTTTTTTTTTTTTAGAAACAGAGTTTCACTTGTAGCCCTCGGTAGAGTGCTGTGATGTCACAGCTCACAGCAACCTCCAACTCCGGGGCTGGGGTGATTCTCTTGCCTCAGCCTCCCAAGTAGCTGGGACTACAGGTGTCCACCACAACACCCAGCTATTTTTTTGTTGCAGTTTGGCCAGGGCCAGGTTTGAACCTGCCACCCTTGGTATATGGGGCCAGCACCCTACTCACTGAGCCACAGGTGCTGTCCTTCATGTTATATATTTTAAAATGAAATCTAATAAATGATTTATTTTCTTCTTTTTTCTTTTTTTGAGAGAGTGTCTCACTATGTTGTCCAGCTGGAATGCAGTGGTTGCTCTCAAGTGCAGTCATTGTGCACTGTAGACTTGAACTCCTGGCCCCAAATGATCCTGTCTGGTAGTTGGAATTACAGATGGGCACTACCCTTGATTTTGCTTTTAAAAGTCTAGATGAGAATGGACAGATGTCTTTTGCCCTTCATTAATGGACTTTTTGCTACTTGACCCTGGCCTTAAACTGTGTGCAGGTGGAAGGCTATTATTTTTGCATTTGGGATATAGAAGTTATAGACTTGGCCACCCAGGTCCTGTTTAGACCTCTGTCCAATGAGAGTGCCCAAATCTATGGTTTCTCCAACTGGATGTTGCCTGGCTGAACTGCTAACCATGCCAGGACACTGGTTTGAGAAGCGCTGCCCTAACACGGCTCGCTTGCTACGTGGCGATCACTAACATCACTGTGTCTCCACAGAGGCTTTTTCTTCTTTCCTCTTTTCTGACTACAACAATCTGAACTCTGGCACTAGAGAAATTCTGTCCATCTTATGTGGGGAAAAACCATTTCCTGCTTCTATGCAAATCACTGGACAGTTTCTCTACAGTTTTATGGCTGCTGAAAACCTTGTATAGGATGGAGGAAAATGGGGAATAAGTACCAGCTCATCATTCATTTAAAAATACAAAATAATCCTCATTAGTATCGTGGTGAGTAAAAAAAGGAAAAAAATTATACAAAATGATCCTCAGTCTAGCGGTGAGTAAAAAAAGTAACAAAACAAAACAGTACTTACAATATTTCAGATATGGTACTTGTAATAAAAAAGAGGAAAATACAAGATCCTTACCCTTAAAGCACTAATAGTTTAGAAACAGACATACAAATACAGTACAATAAAGTAGAAACACTGCTATAACCACATAAACATATTTTGAATTGAATTGGAACAAAAATTGGAAAAATATTGAAGATAGTAGTAGTCAATGTGCATATCATTAAACTCTGTAGGAATATCAAACAACATCCAGCGAATACTTGGATTAAAACGCCAGGGAAAGAAGCAAGAATGTTCAAGAACTATCGAGGTAACAAATCACTGAAGAAAGGAATCTTCGTAGAAGTCTGTGTGCCTCCTACATAATTTCTAATCCATGTACTTAATTATTATTTTTCATATTTTCCTCTTTTTTTTTTTGAGACAGAATCTCACTATGTCTCCCTCAGTAGAGTGCTGTGGTGTCACAGCTCACAGCAACCTCAAACTCTTGGGCTTAAGCGATTCTTTTGCCTTAGCCTCCCCAGTAGCTGGGACTACAGGTGGCCACCACAACGCTCAGCTATTTTTTCTTGCAGATATCATTGTTATTTAGCAGGCCCGGGGTAGGGTAACCTGCCGGCCTTGGTGTTATGTGACTGGCGCCATCACCACTGCGCTACAGGCACTGAGCCTTTTCATAGTTTCTTTATGACATTTTCCTCAACCTGTTAATTTTGAAGAAGCTATTACGTACCTATGAGTCAATATATAAAAGTGGATTCTTTTCAAGTCTTGCTGAAATATTGCAACATATTATTTCATGAGATTCTGAAATAGTAGAATGTGAAGTTGACACTTTAACAGTTTCATATTTTCTATTTAACACTATCTTAAACATCACAGAAAACAAAAATGTTAATAATTCATAAAATATTGGTACACATGCTTATATGACAAGGAAGGCAATTAATATTTTCTCTTTTTAAAAAAACAGCACCATTCAAGGGTGGTGCCTGTGGCTCAAAGGAGTAGGGCACTGGCCCCATATACCAGAGTTGGTGGGTTCAAACCTAGCCCCGGCCAAAAAAACGGCAAGAAAAAAAAAAAAGACACTAAATGGCCAGAGAAATGCAAGTTAAAACAAAAGAGTGTGGTAGGGTGTAGGAAAAGTCTTTCTCACATACTGTTAATACTTTTAGGAGTGCAAATTGGTGGAATATTTGAGGGACATTTTGATAACATGAATGAAAATCTTTTTAAGGGTGCATGCCTTTACCTGAAGGAAATAACCAGGCAGGTGTCTAAAATGTATGTGCTGAGTTTTCACAATCTTATTTGTAGCAACAGTAAGAACAAAGAAGGAAAACTTCCTTCAAAAATAGAGGAGTGGTTCAATGAATGGTCCATTCAAATGATGCAATGCTATGAGTTGTTAATTATCTACATTTCAAATGATTAAGAAAAAAATGCATTCATAGAGTAATTTTAAGTAAAAATGGCATGAAACATACCTGTATGTGTTACATACAGGGTGTCCATAAAGTTCATGTATAATTAGTTGTAATTATTTAAATTGCACCTGAACTTTATGGCCACCCTGTATGTGTTGTGCGAGTAGGCTCATGTCTTCCTAAGCAAGTCTGGAAGCATATAGACTAATGTGAAAATACTAGCAGGGTTTTTTTTCTGGGTAAGATCTGTGAGTAATCTTTATAGCTTTACTATTTTCCATATTGGAAAATTGTCTAGTCTATAATGACTATGCATTACTCTTACTTTTTGTTTTTGGCTTAGAGAATCGAACTTCTTGATTCACAGTATGCTACAAAGTTCTCTCTACATGCCACTGTGCTGGGACAAATTGCAAACTGTTCACCTTCTAACCTGGGGGGAGGGGCAGAAATAGGAGTATTTGGTTTATAAATCCCAGCAAGATTCCAACTATAGAACTTTCAGTCTTAGAATAGCACATTACCAAGAGTATTTCCCAAGGGGTGGTGAATCCACCAAAAGAAACCACCATCTTGGCCAGGGTTTCCGTGTTAAAGTTTCCTTTAGTGCCATAACAAAGTACTACAAAGTAGGTGGCTTAAACAACAGAAATCCACAGTCTCATAATTCTGGAGTCAGAAGTCCAAAATCAAGAGGTTGGCAGGAGCCAGGTGTGGTAATCCTAGCACTCTGGGAGGCTGAGGAGGGTGGACTGCCTGAGCTCATGAGTTTGAAACCACCCCGAGCTAGACTGAGAACCCCATGTCTAAAAAAAAATAGCTGGGCGTTGTGGCAGGTGCCACAGCTACTTGGGAGGCTGAAGCAAGAGAATCACTTGAGCCCAAGAGTTTGAGGTTGCTTTGAGCTGTGATGCCATAGCACCCTACCACGGGCGACATAGTGAGACTCTGTCTCAAAAAAAAAATCTTGGCAGAGTTGGTTCCCTGTGATAATCTGAGAGGGAATCTGTCCCATATCTTGTTGGTAGTCTCTGGCAGCCTCGGGTGTTCCCTCGGTTTGCAGATGGTGGTCTTCTCCACATCTTCATAGCCTTTCCTGTATACGTTTGCCTGTGTCCACATTTCTCCTTCCACAGGAGCACAAATCATTTGAGATTAGGATTTATCTTAGAGACCTCATTTGAACTTGATAGCCTCTGTAAAGACCCTACCTCCAAATAATACTGCAGCAAGTTGGTGTGGTGAAAAGAAAGAACATCAGTTTTGTGATTGTACCTGGGTTTGAATCTCAGCTTCACCACTTAACTGGTGGTGTGACCTTAGGAAAGTCATTTAAATACTTGTTTTCTCATCCATATAATGGGGAAGAAATGTTGCTGTGTGCGTTAGAAATACTCTAGAATGTGCTGGATAAGTGCAGGTTATTATTACCTATGAGTTGGAGATCTTTGCCCTTCAGGTTAACGTCTATGAATAGATGCATGTGTAAGTGAATCTTGTGGGGAAGAGTCTCAGATGACAGCAAGGATTTAATATCCAAACTTGGTTAACACTGAACTGGCATCTGTACTGGAGTCTTCCTTGCCTACATGTGTTCATGTGTTTTGAGCCAGCCATAATTTAGAGGTTATTTTTTAGGTGAAGCCTATATAAAACCACTTCACAGCCTTCCAACCTAGGCATGACAGTTCATTGGTCAATGTCGTGTAAGGCTTCTCACTGGAAGGAAAAAGGAGGGTGCAGCCTTTTCTATGTGAAGACCAGCAATGGCTTCTATTTCTGCATGTCTATAATCTCAAGATTCTGCCTCCGGCAGCGCCTGTGGCTCAAAGGAGTAGGGTGCTGACCCCTTATGCCGGAGGTGGCAGGTTCAAACCCAGGCCTGGGCAAAAACTGCAAAAAAAAAAAAAAAAAAAAAAAGATTCTGCCTCATTCTGATAATCTTCTAGACTGATTTTACTAAAGGCTCGGCACCTGTAGCTCAGTGGTTAGGGCACTGGGCACATACACCAAGGCAGGCAGGTTTGAACCTGGCCTGGGCCTGCTAAACGACAATGACAACAACAAAAATAGCCAGGTGTTATGGCAGGCACCTGTAGTCCAGCTACTGGGGAGGCTGAAGTCCAAGAATTAGAGGTAGGTTGCTGTGAGCTGTGACACCACAACACTCTACTGAAGGTGACAAACTGAGACTGACTCAAAAAAAAAAAAAAAAGAAAGAAAGACAAGGACACAGTTCTTGAGATATTGTCATATTCTTCTTGGTTACCTAAAAGATTAATCATGCAAGTTTCCTCTCTTCCTGGTAATAAATATTTGACTCAAATTTAGCCTTAAATGTTGCGAAGGCTGAAATGTTCTGACGGAAGTGAAACCCTGGTTTGCGGTGGGAGTTCGAAGAGCTGCAGGCGCAGGGAGGACAGTTTGTCGTACAGATGCAAGTTTGAACCAGGGAGTGAACTCTCTGAAATAGGGACACTCTTGGGCATTTCCTCTTTCTTCAAAACAACTTGAACATGGACTTTAAAAATCACACTAGCTGAGCATTATTTTTTCCTTTGACAGTCTCACTATGTCACCCTCGGTAGAGTGCTGTACTGTCACAGCTCACAGCAACCTCCAACTCCTGGGCTTAAGCAATCCTCTGGCCTCAGCCTCCCAAGTAGCTGGGACTACAGGCACCTGCCACAGTGCCCGGCTATTTTTTGGTTGCAGTTGTCATTGTTGTCCAGCAGGCCCTGGCCGGCTCCTACCCACCAGCTTGTGTGTGAGGCCCGTGCCCTCTTTGCTGAGCCTTGCTGAGCAATTTTGAAAAAAGTCAGTAACTTTTATCAGTCAAGGCAACTTTTTGATAATAAGGAGAATCAGGCTGAAGCAAGTGATTTCCTTACTACTTTTTGCCTAATTTATTTCAGGTTTAGTCTGATTTCTTTCAGAGCCTGTGCTAATTTGAATGGTTGCCTGTGTATCAACACCCTAATAACTGCAGGTAGGAAACTTCCGTTGGAAATGATTTAAAGCAAGCGTCTTTCCTTGAGTCACACAGAATGGAGACTAACATTTATTACAAGTCTTTTTTACACTTCGTATTATTTATAATTTTGTATCTGTTGCCACTGTATCTGTGAACAGTTTCAGCTTAGGAAAAGATCGGCATGAACACACTCATAGCAAAATCAATCTTAGAAATCAATCAGTAGATGACTGACTTGTGGTGTAAAATAGTACGTATATATTTTTACCCGTTTTAGCCATACAGTTATTAAACGCCATGATATTAGAGGTAGTGCAAAATACAATTTTTAGCCGGTGGGTCTTTTTCTACTAATTACAAAGTAGCCAGCACAGCATACTTCGGTTTTAATGCGTATGGAGCGTATCCAGCAATAGCCAGCAATAGCCAGGCAGAAGGGGTAGACAAGAGCGAAAAAGGAAAGCCTGAATATTCATACAGAGTTTTGATTGTAAAAACTGAGGTGCATGGAAAAGAGCTGGAAGACAAGGATACAGCGAAAGCACCAGAGGACTCTTTTAAGGGGCATTCCGATAGAGGAAGCAAGCAGCGGGCAGAACCATGGGGAGATTCTGATGGCCGGTTAAGGATGGGAGAGCGTGCACAGCCTAAAAAAGTTTTTATGGTGGCGCCGTCCGTAATTTTTTGAAGATGGGTATAGGCTGCTGCAAAAAGCAAGCTGCAGGATTTAATCAAGGTGTCCGCCGCGGGGCCAGCCCCGACTCGGGCGAACCGTCCGGAATTCCAGAGATGTCTGAAACGCTGAGGCGGCCTCCTCCCCACCCCCACCCCGCCCTCCCGAGCATTTCCCGGAGAGGGGGGTACGTAAGCCCTTCGAAAAACAGTTTGAACGAGCGGACGTCCGCACCCGGAGCGGCCCCCGGGTGGAAAGGCGAG
>NW_003852575.1:2124910-2132409 GCF_000181295.1 Otolemur garnettii | reverse complement strand
GCCGGGCCCGCGCCGAGGCCGGCCGGGCGGAGGGAGGGACCTGCCATTTTAGGAGGAGGCGCCGCCGGCCCGGGGCTGGCTGCCGGGGGAGGGAGCCCGAAGGCCGGGTCCCGGAGGAGAGGCGGGTGCGAGCGGAGGGAAAGTTGCGGAGGGTGGGAGTGGGGGCCGCGGCCTCCCGGGAGCCGGGGCCTGGGGGGCAGAAGAAAGCGCCAGACCTTCACTGGTCGCCCGAGCGAAGGGGTGGAGGTTTTCTTCCTCCTCCTCCTCCTCTTCCTCCTCATCCTCTTCCCCCAGCTCCTCCCTCGTCCCTCCTCTTGGTCCCCACCAGTGTGGGAACCGCCGGGGTTCTTTGCAAGGACAATGCACGGGTTAAGAAAATGGGGCTGGCTGACGGGTAGGCGAGGACAGCAGGGCCAGGTTGGGCGCCGGCGAAGGTCGGGAGCCCGCTCCTGCGGCGGCCCTTTGGGGTCGGCGCTGGAGCGGTGGGGACTTCGTGTGCTCCGAAGTTGGGCGGGGAGTGCAAGGAATCCCGGCCACTCGAGACGAAGTGATGACCTCTTTAGCAGCTGCAGGAGTTGGTGGTCGAGGAGACGTGAATTAGAATTGGTACCTATGTATTGCAACAAAACTTCACGAGTCTATTTTTAGGCACAAAACCACTCTCGCTTCGGAGCCACCAAAGCTGCTGAATTCAACGCTTGGCGAAAGGCTCCTCCCTAGTTTGAAATAGTTAAAAATGGTGAAAGTAGTGAGTCAGGGACTCGGACTACTTGTCTGTGCCTTTGGCCCAATCCTAGGTTATATGAATCTTGTAATCTAGGTGCAGCACTTGAATGCCAGCACCATTTGGTTCTCTGAATATCCGTCAAAATTGTTAAGAGTTTATAGTGCGAGGTACTATTCTCAGGGCGTTGTGTGTTTTAATTTCCTTACTCTACCAGTAGGAACTGTTACCCATTTTACAGATGAAAATACTGAGCCTAGGGGGAGCACTGACTGGCCTAAGGTCACACAACTGGGAGCCAGAAGTCAGTAGCCAGTCTGTGCTCTTTTTAAACACTAGGTTATCTCATTATCCTAAATACTGGCAAATTTTGGAGCGATTTGCGTGTGTAATGACTCAGGATTCTAACCTAGAGATTGTGTCCACGTGCAGTTTTCAGTGTAGAATTCCTTTCTGGTTTGCAGAAGTGAGTGGAAGGGAAAGGTTGAGATGAGCCAAGAAACTTTTTCAGTCTTTTTTTCCTCAAAGAAAATCATGTGGCCAGTTTTTTCTTTCTTTCTCTCTTTCTTTCTTTCTTTTTTTTTTTTTTTAAATGTAGGGAGTTAAAAAATATTTCTTGGTGTGTTTTGTCTTTCACACTTAATTTTGATGATAGGTTTCTTTTAAATATTGATGAGTCATAGAAAAAGTTTTGTGTGTAGTCATTTTATTTTTTGAATACGGAGAGTTTCTCTCTGACCTGTTATGCTTTGGATATATAAAGTGTTTAATGAATATTTTTAGTACTTTGATTTTGGGGTGCTTTAACAATTCAGTGGAATGACCTTAGCTTTTGTTTTTCATTTTCTTTTATCTTGATCAGTTACTTTAAGAGAATATTATTTCCAGGTAGACTTTTATAAATGTGAGACTAGAACTAAAATTTCACATTGTTTGCAAGGAACAGAGGTTAAGAAAAAAAGCTTACCTGGTTATAAAGATGTTTAATGTATACTTAAAGTACCCCAGTACTTTCAGAGGATTTGCCTTGGCAGAGGAGTGGTGTTTATGATAGATGTCCAAATTTATTTAGACTTCAAACCTTGCCAGAAACTTAAGTACACCTGTCAGTGTTTATACCAACTTTTGTAAAACTGGGTATAAAAAGTTCATTTTTTTAATGTCAAGGGAGGCATAAGCTCAGAAATTTATTATAGTAGTGTCACTGCTTGTATTTGTAAGGTCAGGACATTCATTTATACATGGTGGGTGTTGAAAATTGATTATTTTTTGAGACAGAGTCTTATTATGTCACCCTTTGTAGAGTACTGTGGCATCACAACTCACAGCAACCTCAAACTCTTGGGCTTAAGCAGTTCTCTTGCCTCAGCCTCCCAAGTAGCTGGGATGACAGGTGCCCACCACAGCGTTCGGTAATTTTTAGTTGTTGTAGTAGTTGTCGTTGTTTAGCTGGCCCAAGGCGGGGTTCAAACCCACCAGCCTTGTTACATATTGCTGGCGCTGTGGGCGCCAATCTAAACGTTGATTTTTGATTTGAAGGAATAGACTTGATTGAATGAATGGTAATTATTGGTAGTGGTGGGGAATGGACTCAGTTATCCAGTGAGATCTTAGTTATGAGGAATTTGAGATTTAGGTACAAGATCATTTCTAAAACATTTTAAAGACATTTTTTGTGGAATTTATTAGAACTCTTAAACATATAAAATTACTATGCTAGGGATTAAAAAATTAAGCTAGTCCAATTTTTGAGAGGCACTGTCATTTAAGATAAATGAAAATATTCCATTTTAATGCAATGTCTTGTTAGGGAGTGTAGGTAGTATAAAAGACCATTGATTGAAAAATTTTTCTCTCTAGAATATCATCTTGATGTCTGCTCTTTAGTTTTGTTCATGAAGAGTTATTGTGTTTAAGATTTAAAAAGGGGGAGGATTGTTGGTGGTGAGAGAATGGTTAAGTGCAACAACGTGTTTAAATAGTTTACGTAGGTTTTTATAGTGATGAATATCTGCCAGAGCAAAATTCAAGACAACTTGTTGTAAACAATGACCTTTGCCAGTTTTGTTTTGTAATTACGTAAAGAAAATGCTAATTTGTTTTGTATCTTGGTTATTACTTAAAAATTTTTACCTTAAAAAGAAATAGTTTAGAAATTTAGGCAGCCAAGAGGTGTTTTCATGTGCATGTTTATGGTTAGTAAATACCTAGTTTTGGGAAGAAAATCTGGACTTGCCTTTATGTAGGGTATTAAAAACAAAACTGATAGAAGAAGGAGCTTACTTAATTTGTGGCTTTCTTGGTATTTATGATCAGGTGTGTGTCAGTTTGTGTTTGTCATTAATTTTCTTCTTATGGCAAAGAACTTTCACATTTCCTGTGTACATAGACACTTACACAAAACAGTTTCTCCTCCAACCCTTCTACCTAAAAATGTCCCAAAGAGTCATTTATTAAGAACTTGCTTCTTCGTTACCAAAACTTTCTTAGTTTGATTTTGTTGTATTTGTAAGTAGTAATTTAAACTGAGCTAATTATCTTTACTTTCTGTTGAATGTTTTGGTGGCTTTACCTCCATATATATGTGTCCTTTTTTTTTTTTGTTTGTTTGTTTGTTTGTAGTTTTTGGCCAGGGTTGGGTTTGAACCCTCCACCTCCCACATATAGGGCTGGCGCCCTACTCCTTTGAGCCACAGGCACCGCCCCATGTTTGTCTATTTTTGATTTAGGAGTAAAGACATTACTTGAAACTATGAGACCCAGTCACCTGAAACTTGATACTAGCAGCTTGATCTGTCAAAGTGAATTGTGTGACTGGTATAGTAGCCCTTTATGTATACCTAGTGGTTATGCCTTGTAAAAGACTTCTTACCATACATTATCTTGATTTTTTTGGCGGTTTTTTGATGGGTGGATAAATTGTGATAATTCATAACCCAGTGCTTGCTGCATTTTGAAATAAAATTTTGGGGGAGTTAAAGTTGGTATTTATTTGGGAAAAATTGTTAAATTATTGAAAATTATCTAAAATTTCTCCTCATTTGCTGCCAGGTGAAGCACTCTTGAAGTCTTGCCTTATGTCAGTGCTATAATTTTATGCTTCAGTTATAAAGTTTTACCATTGGGTGCTTGAAAATGAAATGTAGACTTCATGTGACTAAAATATTAAGGTTTTTATTGGATAATTGAAGACAAATCTTGTTTGTTATAGTGGCTACAGGTAGCTTTAGTTTCATTTTTTTTGATATATGAAAACAGAATGACTAGGAAATAGTACACTGTGTAACCAGTTACATGGTTTTTTTAAAAGTTATTCTTTTGCTTTGAAACCTTACTTCCAGAGTTCTGTCATGAGTTAAAATTCTTTATTGGAGATAATACCTTACATTAAACATGTAAAATGATATGTTTCCTCATAGGCATACTTTTTGCTAATATAGAACAATTTTGGCATGTTGGCAGTTGGTTGTAGAAGGTGATTTTTTAAAAGTTAGTATTAAGTTTCAACAAACATACACTTTTAAGTGGCGTGTACTTATATCTGGCATTCAGCTAGAAATGACTTAAAATTTATCTTTTTTTCTTGTTGATGAATTTTTTTTTTTTTTTGAGACAGTGTCAAGCTGTCACCCTCAGTAGAGTGCTGCGGCATCACAGCTCACAGCAAGTTCAGATTCTTGGGCTTAAGTGATTCTCTTGCCTCAGCCTCCCAAGTAGGTGCTCACCACAATGCCTGACGATTTTGTTGTTGTTGTTGCAGTTGTTATTGTTGTTTTAGCTGGCCCTGGGCTGGGTTTGAACCCGCCAGCCCCAGCGTATGTGGCACTGCTCAATTGGTAAATTGTTCTGAATTTTATCTCCTCCTAGTTGAAATGTTTAAATTGATTTTTTTGGGAGGGTGCCAGTGTGAAATGGTTTAACATGGGATGAAACTGATTTTCATCATAGCTGTATTTTAAATAACATCCCTGTTAATTAAATAACCTCCTGATTTTTCTAAAATCTATAAAATTTCCAATGACAAGAGTTGCCTTTTTTTCAATTTTTAAAATTTTATGTACATTTATGGTTAGGATTTGCATCTTTTTTTTTTGATCAGGGCTGGGTTTGAACCCACCACCTCCGGTATATGGGGCCAGTGCCCTACTCACTGAGCCACAGGCGCTGCCTAGGATTTGCATCTTGGCATGTGTTTAGATGAAGATATGCTCAAAGAGTGACATCTGGGCAAAATCTGCTTGTTATCTAGTTATAGATAGCATTTGAGGCAGTGTAATAATGTGGAAAGATGACCTGCCTATGAGACAATGAGCATAGTCTCCAGTGTCAGGAAGATCTGGAGTCTCACAGGTTCTGCTGACAATGAGACTTTAGGCACTGTGGTTTTACTGTATCAGTTTCCTTATTTGTGAACTAGGGTTTATCATCCTTAGCAGAGGATTGTGAAGATTGTGGGTAGTATATGTAAATTTCTTCATGGCCTGCCTTCCCCCACTTTCGCCTCCCTTCCTTTCTTCATTCATGGTTATTTTGTGGTCTCAGCATAAAAATTACTTTTTTCAGAGAAATCTTCACCAATCCCCAGTCCAGGTGAGGTTCCTTGGCCATGCATTCTTCTTGGCCAAGTAAGACCCTTTCCTTTTTTTCCACAACTTTTGTTGTAGATAGCTACATATGTTTTCGTATACGTTTATGTAATTATTCAGTTAATGTTTGTCCCGCTCTATTAGCCTGTAAGGTCCATTTGGACAGGAATCAGTCTTTTATAAAAATTTTTTTAAAAAGAGTGTGGTCTTTGTGAGATTCTGCCATGGTGTACCGCAGCCAGGGCCAGAAAGTACAGAAGGTGATGGTGCAGCCCATCAACTTCATCTTCAGATACTTACGAAATAGATCCCGGATTCAGGTGTGGCTCTATGAGCCAGTGAATATGCGGATAGAGGCCTGTATCGTTGGTTTTGATGAGTATTAGATGATGCTGAAGAGATTCATTTTAAAACACAGTCAGGAAAACAACTGGGTTGGATCATGCTAAAAGGAGATAATATCACTCTTCTACAAAGTGTCTCCAACTAGAAATGACCAATGAAGTGAGAAATTGTGGAAAAGGCAATACGGGATTTTTTGGCTTACTTTGTTGGGAGTATAGTTCTAAAACACTTGTTCATATGGTTATGATTAGCTTTATGTTATTTGAAAATGATAATAAATGTTGTGGGATTGTTTTTTAAAAAAAAAAATTAAAAATAGAGATGAAGTCTTGCCCTGTTGCCCTGGCTAGAATGTAGTGACTATTCACAGGCTTGATTGTAGTGCATTGCAGCCTCAAACTTCTGGCCTCAGGTGGTCCTCTCACCTTTGCCTCCCAAATTGCTAGGACTACAGGCATGTGCTGTCCACCTGTACCTGCCTGGCTCAGGAATAAGTCTTTTTTAATCATAACTGTATCTCTAGAACATAGAAGGTTTTGTTGTGTGTGTGTGTACATTTAGTGGTCGAATGAGGAACCTATGTGCTGAATTCTGCCATGGTACCAGTCTTTAGCTGTGTAATCTTGGGCAAAACAGCATCTCCTCTTTTCACTATCCTGTATGCCACATGTGGATAGCACCACCTGTCCTGTCTGGGGTTTCGAGACTATGAAATGGGACACTGTAATGAGGTGCTTTTTAAGAGTGTAAAATACCATGTGCATGTAAGATGGCATAGTAGCAATAATCTCCATAGTGGGGTTATCCAACAGGAAGCTTTTTTGTGACTTTAAGAATAACACTTACTTTAAGAGTTTTAGGCCCGGTATGGTGGTGCATACCTGAAGTCCTGGCTACTTTGGAGGCTGAGCTGGGAGGATCACCTGAACCCAGAAGTTGATGTTGTAAAATGCTGCATTAATGGCACCTCTGTACTTCAGCATGGAGGACAGAAACCCTGTCTCTAAAAATAAAATTTAAAAAAAAGGCTTGATGCTTGTGGCTCAAGAGGCTAAGGCACCATCCCACATACACCTGAGCTGGTGGGTTTGAATCCAGCCCAGGCCTACCAAACGACAACGATGTCTGCAACCAAAAAATAGCCTGGTGTTGTGGCCAGGTGCCTGTAGTCCCAGCTACTTGGGAGGCTGAGGCAGGAGAATCACTTGAGCCCAGGAGCTGGAGGTTGCTGTGAGCTGTGATGCCACCGTATTCTACTCAGGGCTACAGCTTGAGGCTCTGTCTCAAAAAAAATAAAAAAAATTAGAGAGTTTTAGTTTTGCTGGATTGGTAGGTAATTAATATTTGTTGTAAATGTAAACTTTTAAATGATTTTTAAAAAATTTCTTATTGCTATCCAGTCTTCAGATAACTAGATTTAACTTCTATATGTATTCGATAGAGTGTAGATGGGGCCTGTGTCTAAGTATGGTGTTTTAAATGAGAAGTTTATTTTTCCTTCATAAAACAACAGTATAAGAAATCTAAGCCTTGTATGGTGGCTCCATGATATGAGGGACCTTGGTTTCTTCTATCTTGTTGCTCTATTATGATAAGGAGGTATCATTTTCTTTATAGTACCAGGTGGCTACCCACCACATTCACCATCCAGGAATAGAGTGTAGGGAATGTACATCCCCTCCCTTTAAAGACAAACCTGAAAGTAACATACATGACTTTAGTTTGCACTTGCTTGCTTAGAACTTATTCATGTGGCCATATTTAGATGCAAAGAAGGCTGGGATACGTAGTCTTTGGTAGGATGGCTCTCGTGCTGAAAATTTGTATTTACTGAAGGAAAAAAA
>NW_003852575.1:2121604-2124731 GCF_000181295.1 Otolemur garnettii | reverse complement strand
GGTTTATTTTTGCACGGTTAAACAGTCTGAATGACCAGCCCACAGTCTTAGGTAGTCTTATAATTATAAGTTCTGCTCATCAAAATGATGTTACTGTTGTGAGAAGAAAGTCCTGCCAGAGAAATTACATTAATGAAAACAAGATGAAGAGTGATTTGCTGGGACTGCAGATTACAGAGCAGTTCTCAGTGGGCAGTCCCCCGGTCTCTTGAAGCAAAGGGAACCAAGAGTTAAAAATACGCTAGGAAAATCAGATGCACCTGCAATGCACTCTCACATAGAGGCCAACCTGTACACTAGTCACATCTGTGCTGTGCAAATGAGAGAGAATTAAATTCAGGGCTCAAATCTGGTCCATCTTCTCACTTCCTCTTCTTTGTGGAATATAACTTTTCTTCAAGTGGGACCGGGACAATCCTGTCACACTCTTTTATTTCCTGGGTCAGAGGATGTTTTACAGTATTTGGTCTAATCGCATCAGTGTCACGAGCCAAGTGCTCCATCATGCTTTCAACAGCTGTTGTTGGTGCATAAAAATCCACCAAGAAATACCTGCCTTGGGCGGCACCTGTGACTCAAAGGAATAGGGCACTGGTCCCATATGCCAGAGGTGGCGGGTTCAAACCCAGCCCCGGCCAAAAACTGCAAGAAAAGAAAAGAAATACCTGCCTTGAGTATGCCGCTGGTGGAGATCTTATATGGCAGTGCGTGTTCGCCCAGGTTTTCTAGGCCCCTTAGTACTGCTCCTCTTTCCATCAGGGCTTCTAGGTACATTTCAAAGCAGCAGCAGTCTCTGGCCACTGCAATGGCTTTCAGGATCAAAGTCAGCTCATAGTGAGCATACCATAATGTGGACCTAGCTGGCTCCCGGGATGCTGATTGGCAGGACAGAGGAGACTGACAGGACCGGGTGGTGGCTGGACAGCGCAGTGAAAGCCTGCACTGGTTATGTTTATAGTTTTATTTTCTATGTTTGGGTTATTAATCTTTTAAACTATAGTATACAAATTCATATAGATTATCACTTAATGCAGTGTCTACATATATGGTCAAATTGGAAAAATGCAGCTATGCTTTTAGTAGTGAAGAGATGCTGCTGGGCCTAATAGCATATTATTTAACTGACACTTTATTTTCTGTCAGAAACGTGATTCTGGACTGTTATGATTATATATCATATGTAAACAGTATTTGGAGTATTTTGGATTTCTTTTTTTTTTTTTGGAGGCAGAGACTCATTATGTCACCCTCAGTAGAGTGCTGTGGCGTCACAGCTCATAGCAACCTCAAACTCTTAGGCCCAAGCGATTCTCTTGCCTAAGCCTCCCAAGTAGCTGGGATTACAGGTGCCCACCACGATGCCTAGCTATTTTTTTGTTGTAGTTGTCACTGTTGTTTAGCTGGCCTGAGTGGGGTTTGAACCCACTAGCCTTACTGTATGTGGCCGGTGCCCTAACCACTGGGCTATAGGTGCCGCCCCCAGTGCACCTTTTTATATATGAGCTCATTTCTATTACTAGTACAGGATTGGCTCAGTTGTCCTTTTAGCCCTATAGAAAAATAATCTGAGTTAGTCAGATGAATTTTTAAAAGTGAGAAGTTGAAGCTTTTAAATATGTATTGTTAATATGGATAGGAAGCCATTTACTTGGCATGAGTGGAAGGATCATGGATGGGTCTTGTCCGCACATTATACTTTCCTTTTAATCCGGTTGCTTAGAGTTCTCATTGTTGGAATTCATTCCATTAGATTAAAGTAGATTTGGATTCCCTCATTTAAAATGAGAATATTCATGGAGGAATATTCTTTATTATGAGGTTATTAACACTTTATTTTTGTCAATTAGCTGATTGTCATTTTAAAAATCAGAGATTAGCACCTGCACTCAGCTTTTTGGGAAGAATACAGTACATATTTCTTTTCTTGAGGAAGGTGAGGGGTATGTTTGAGAAATGTCGGCTTGTGGTGGTTAGTCACAGGGAGGTTCATGTGAGGATTCTCTAGAGCAGCGGTTCTCAACCTGTGGGTCAAGACCCCTTTTGGGGCCACTGTCACAGAGGTCGCCTAAATACATCCTGCATATCAGATATTTACATTATGATTCATAACAGTAGCAAAATTAGTTATGAAATGGCAATGAAAATAATTTTATGATTGGGAGTTACCACAACATGAGGAACTGTATTAAAGGGTTGTAGCATTAGGAAGGTTGTGAACCACTGTTCTAGAGGCTAAAGATAGGTTGTATTCTCCTGCCTCTTGATGGCTTCCTGTCACTGAGAGTTGGTAATGACACTGGATAATTCTGCCTAGGACCCACTGGGCTTGATTAATAATTGGACCAGAGGGAGTGTCTCTCTTTTTTTTTTTAACTGTTTTATCTCTTGTTTAGTGTTCCTATTTGAACCCTAAACCCTTCTTATAGCAAATCAAGCATGAAATGCAAGGGACAATACAAAATCCCTGATCACATAGGAAATTACTTTTTAAAGATTAACAAATAGTATATAATCATAGTTAAAAAAAAAAAATCCAGCCCTGTGTTGTAATAGTGTGGCAGATCAAGTCCCATCTTTCTGTGCTCCATGGGTCGTAACTATTTAGTTTTTCCTACCAGAAATGTTCTATACATACACACACTTACATATATCATACATTTAATATGTATTGTGTTTCAAAACTGTATGTTTAGTATGACCCATTATCTTTAAGTGCATAGACATTGGGGAGTGTATGTGTGTATGTACACTGTGTCTGTGCTCTTAAAGCCATAACTAAGTGGGATCATACTAAACGCAGTTTTGCAAGTTAAGCTTCTTAACTTGATACTATTTTAGAAATATTTCTGTGTTGACTGCTAGAGCTTCTCTGTTGTGTTTATTTTTTATTTGTTTGTTTATTTTTGTTTTTGGTGGTTGGTAAATACTCCATTTTTATTCCCCATTGAAGGACCTTTAAATTCATATTTTTGTGATTTTAAGCCATGCTGCAGTGTACTTCCTTGTGCATGTAATTGTATTCTGTGAGCATTGGCCATACGATGTGTATGCACAAGGAAAGTTACTGGTTCACCAGGTTTGTGCACATTTAAACATATATTGCCAAATTGTCTTCCAAAAAGTAAGC
>NW_003852575.1:2118860-2121097 GCF_000181295.1 Otolemur garnettii | reverse complement strand
CTGTATAAGATATATAAATGATAGTGCTTTTGACTATAGAAATGAGTAAGATTTGAGTAAGATTTGGTTACCCCTGCTTTCAGTGTTGAGATAGATGTGTGTAACAGGAAAAATTAGCATAGTATCTGGCAGAGATACTGACATGTGAAGAACCAGAAGAGCACAGGGAAGGAAGTCCCTGAGGATTTGTGTGTGTATTGTGGAGCATATGGGACTGGATCTGGATCTTGATCTTGAAGAAAGGGAATAGGCTTTTTATTGTAGAACCTGGGCACTTGACAGTCCACTGGAGGAAGTCCTGTAGGCAACCAGTGGTGGTGGGAAAATGAAATTAAGAATGACAGAGTAATGTGCCTGGAGAGGATGTGTGTGTGTCAGAGAGAGAGAGAGAGAGAGAGAGAGATGGCATTTATGCATACTTGGTATGGTCAAGAAGAGATGGGGACAGTTGGAATGGAAGTTAGATGAGTCTTAAGTATGATAAGGAATTTGAATTTGGGGCAATTGAAGTTTTTTTCTATGCTTTAGGTTCTCAACATTCCTAATGCTGCAACCCTTTAATACAGTTCCTGCAGATTGTGACCCACAGGTTGAGAACCGCTAGGTTAGAGAGAGGTGACACTGAGAGGAAAGGTTTTGGAAGTGGGCCATTGTGTGTATAGGTGCCGGATGGGACTTAGAAGATATGAAAACTAGAAGACAGATGGGAAAACTTTAAAACAAATTTTTAATTTTACTTTAATTTTCAATAAAACAAAGTATTTCTGAATTCAAAGAGCAGTGTGACTAGGTTTTTGGAGATAAAAAACAAGAATTAGGGGTGGTGCCTGTGGCTCAGTGGGTAGGGTGCCAGTCCCATATGCCGCGGGTGGTGGGTTCAAACCCGGCCCCTGCCAAACTGCAAAAAAAAAATAGCTAGGTGTTGTGGTGGGCACCTGTAGTCCCAGCTACTCGGGAGGCTGAGGCAAGAGAATTGCCTAAGTCCAGGAGTTGGAGGTTGCTGTGAGCTATGTGGCTCTGTGGCACTCTACAGAGGGTGATAAAGTTGAGACTATCTCTACCAAAAAAAAAAAAAAAAAAAGAAAGAAAAGACGAGAATTAAACTTTGTTGGCAGCATATTAAATGGGTTCTAGGAGTGCAGTGACTGGTGATTGGCTTAGTGGGACACGTCCTATTGAGAGGACCTAAAGGAGCTGTTGAAGAACTGAAGATAGAATTATTGTTGTACTTCAGACCTTCCATTAGGGATAGGTGGAGTAATTTGTAGCACCATAAAGGATGAGCTTAAAAAAAAACAAAAATGGGGCAGTGGGAGAAGGCAATGTTAGGAGCTGTGAATCTGGAAGGGAAAAGGTTGTATCATAATTCATGGGTTGGAAAATGGAGAATAGCTGAGCATGTGAGCAGTTTATATTAGAGGGTCATTAAAACTTTATATTGAGAACCTGCTAGTACCAAATATGGAACTAGCCTGGGAATGAGTGCTGAAACACTCATGATGGCTCTCCTCGTCTTTGCCACCGTGGAGGTTATGTTCTGCTGGGGGGAACCCTTAAGTCTCTTTGGTAGGTTTGAGCACTTTTAGTCTCGAATAGACATCATTAATTTTTCATTAAAGGGAACATAGTCTTTTTTTTTTTTTTGAGACAGAGTCTCACTTTGTTGCCTTCAGTAGAGTGCTGTGGTGTCATAGCTCATAGCAACCTCAAACCCTTGAGCTCAAGTGGTCCTCTTGCTTCAGTTTTCATTTTTTTAGTAGAGACGGTCTCATTCTTGCTCAGGCTGGTCTCAAACTCCTGAGCTTAGCAATCTACCTGCCTTAGCCTCCCAGATTGCTAGGATTACAGGTGTGAGCCATTGCTCCCGGCCGATAAAGTCTATTAAATTAAACAATTTTTGATGGTTTTTGAAGGTCAAAAATTTTTCTCATTTTAGAGTACTTTCAGTACAGTTAATTTTGAGTTAAAAGTTTATATAGGTAAAAACAGGGCTCTATCCTCAAGACAAAGTATTGTCTGCTGAAAATTTTGTTCATTTTTCCTTGAAAAGAACGGCTGACACCACAGTGATTTTTTTTTAAAAACTTGATCTTTACATCAAAAGTTTATTGAAAGACATTACTTATATGGTATAAAAGGTTGTTTTGTATAAGTTTTTCAAATAGCAATGGTAAGAAAACTAATAGAATCTCATTGAGTATTTCATAATTAAACTTTTTCTTTTCTTTTTTTTTTTT
>NW_003852575.1:2111870-2118696 GCF_000181295.1 Otolemur garnettii | reverse complement strand
TTTTTTTTTTTTGTCATTGTTTTAGCTGGCCCTGGTGGGGTTTGAACCCACCAGCCTCCGTGTGTATGGCCAGCACCCTGCCCACTGAAAGCTATGGGCGCCGCCCTTTCATTTCTTTCTTAAGTTTCTATAGTACAGTTCATAACAGTGAAGCTAGGTAAGTTTACTTAGGAACTGGCTTGAAGGCCTACTGTTACTCAGCAGTATTAGAGTCAGCTATGGAGAGGGAAAAAAAATAGAAAACAGGCGTTTTAGGATTCATGGGAGGCAGTTTGGAGGAAGGTTTTTTGCTGAATGAGACAAAGATATGGATACATAAATGATGTGGGCATATAGGAAAAGTCAAGAAATAAGGAAAGTTTACTGGAGTGGGCAGAAATGGAAGACAGATGTGAGTAAACAGATAAGTGAATTCTCTGGTCTTAAAAAAAAAGCTTTAATAAACTGATTATGAGTTTTAGGGTAATGACTGAAGTTACAGGACCTGTAATCCCCCTGTCCCCGTCCTCCTCTCCCATCCCCTGATGATCTGGCCCCACCTTCCTTAGAGTCTCATCTCACAGGTTTGGATCATGTGGCTTGTGCAAGCTCTTGGTCCCTTGGTTTTTCCATATGCTGGGATCTTTCCATTGGCCTGGGATCTTCACCTCTTTTACTTGTTTTACTCCAAATTCAGCTCAGATACTATTTTGTCAGGGAACGCTCCTCCCTCATCCCCCTTCAACTTTTCATTTAAAAAAAAGCTTATCTCCTATGTACTCTTCCTTTTATAATGTTTATCAGAGTTGGTAATTTTTTTTAGTGCTTATTCGATTAAAGCCTCAGAGAGATCAGGTTCAGAGTAGTGTTTTGCTCCCTTTTACAATCTCTGGGGCTGGCAGTGCTTGCCTTGTAGTAAGCACTAGTGTTTTGGTCTTTACTAGCTGGTCTCAGAGATCAAAAAACAACAGCAAGGGGATGTCTACACATTTGGAGTAAAAGCTGAATGGGGAATAAGAGAGGCTCTCTTTCCTTATGAGAGCCTTAAGGAAAAGGTGAGGTTTTTGAAAATATATGATTGGCAAGCTCAGTGTAGTTAAAAGAAAGAAAATTATTCATGAATTAATTCAGCAAGTGTATATGTCTTGGAAATGTGGAGTGGAAAGATTCTGTCTTCTATAAAGGAGTACATAAATTTTAGTATTATAGTTTACTGAGATGAGTATAGTTCTTAGTGGTCATTTGTAGCAGTTTTCAGTTGTGGAGAGGAGTCAGTCTGGGTATTCCTTCCCATTCCCAGCCAACATAGTGAAGTTTGTTTAACAATGGTAACTGACTGGAATGTAGATATCCAGCACTTGTAGTAGCTGTCAAATGTACATTTAAAGTAAACTTCAACTTTGATTTTATTTAAAAAGTTAAGAAAGTGGTTGGTTTGGATGCTTTTTAGCAAACAAGAATGATTTAAGGAATGTTCATTATATGGACAAGGGTTCAAAAGACTGAGTCTAGCGTTAGAAAATTTTTAAAGCTATTGATCTTGTCAGGCTAATGAGTTTTTAATCACTTTTAAGGGATTAGTTTACAAAGTAAAATATTGGGAAAGGAAGTCATACTTTATTTATTTTCATTTTGCAGTTTTTGGCTGGGGCTGGGTTTGAACCCACTACCTCCAGTATACGGGGCTGGTGCCCTACTCTTTGAGCCACAGGCACCACCCCGTACTCTATTTATTGAGTGTCTTCTCTCTGTGCCTGGTCCCATGCCAGGCTCTTGGGACATAGTGAATCAGATAGATGAATACGGTCTTTGCCCTCCTGAAGCTTTTCAGTACATTTAGAGCTCACTGGAGAGAAATATGAAGGAAAACCTGGCTCTTGGCTTGGGTGAACTATTTTACTTATTTATTTATTTATTTATTTTGTCTTAAACTCTGTTTTGGTGACATCATTTTGGACTGCTTTAAGCTACTTGTTGCTTTATCTCTGGCAACATGGGGGAGGGTGGGATAGCTAATATCAGGGTAATTCATTATTAGTTATTTTGATATTCTCAGCAGCCCTACAAGATAATTGTTATCATCCCTGTTTTATAAGTTAGAAAACTAAGATTCAGGGAAGTAAATTTGCTTTAGGTTAATCATAGTAGAATTGCACATGCTACTTTCAGATGATTAAAAAGCCCAGTGTAACAGTTCAGTGCTGTGAAGTTAAATATTTAGAGAGAAAAGAAACAATTTTTGTTAACTCTTTAATTGGAGAAATTGGTAATGGCATGCAGGGACTGATGCCTTGTACCACTGATTCATTAGTCTTTCAAGATAACAAACAGAATCTAATACCTTTCTGCGTTTGGGGGATTCCTTACCTCTGGAGTCTTGGTGGGAGATAGCTATCTCTTCCGTTTATGAGGGACAGTTGCTCACTTTCCTGCCCCTATGCAGGTAGGGTGCAATCATGGGACCCGAGGCTCTACTCCTGCTGGTTCCTGACTACCTAGAAGCCAGTGAGTTGCAGAGAAGCAGGTACTTCGTACAGTCTGTGTTCTGCAGTTTATCCATGTTCTAGAAGAGGCAGCAGTGACAGAGTCCAGCTACAGAACTTAGTTCTGGTGTTGGTACTATCAGTACATGTTGTAATGATGGAATCTTGTGTTGTCTTCACCGGACCAAATTTGTGGTTTGAATTTTGGGTGTTCTTGACTGTGTAGCATTTCAGCCTGACCCTTAAGCGATTTTCTGCGAGTTGCCTAATACACTTTGACAACTTTCTTTCAGCTTAAATGAAACCAAACCACAGCTAATTTCTTTTGTGTGCACATAAAATCCTTTACTTGGATGATGCTAATTAAGATAATCAGCTCTGCGCCGGTAGCTCAGTTGTTAGGGTGGTGGCAGGTTCGAACTTGGCTCAGGCCTGCTAAACAACAATGACAGCAATAACAATAGCAACAAGAAGAAATCTGGGTGTTGTGGTGGGCACCTGTAGTCCCAGCTACTGGGAGGCTGAGGCAAGAGAATCGCTTAAACCAAAGAGTTTGAGGTTGATGTGAGGTGTGACACCACTGTACTCTACCGAGGGTGTGACATAGTGAGATTCCAAAAAAAGATAATAGACAATTGTAAGGGTTGGACTTATCTGCGTCTAGGTTAGAATTTATTAATGAGAAGGGTTCACAGTATATATTGAGTCAAATATGTAAAAGCTTTTTTTTTTTAAATTTAATTGCTGAATTTGCTTGCCTATTCTTGGTTAGGGTAGGGGTTCTAGATCAGGGGTCCTCAGACTTTTTAAACAGGGGGCCAGTTCACTGTCCCTCAGACCATTGGAGGGCCAGACTGCGGGCCCTGGGACAAGTCGGCTGCTAAGCAGGACAGGCAGCGGTGGCAAAAACATCCGGTGGGCTGGATAAATGTTCTAGGCGGGCTGCAATTTGAGGACGCCTGTTCTAGATGCTTGGAATGCAGAAATGAGGAGATGACAAGATCACCTGCATTCACAGAGCTGGATGAAACACAAGGAATAACTTTTAAGATATAGGCAAAAAAAAGATACTAGATAAAAGGAAGCAGAGGACTATAATTCCTTACAGATAGGAACCAAATGAGGTGAGCCCTGTGTTGGCCTAGCTTTCTTCTTGGAGGTACATCTCAGACCTCAGTGCAGGGAGGAAGATCCCACATAGAGCTCTGTGGCCTTAGAGAGTTGAGGAAACAAAGATTGGAGTTAGGGGAGACCAAAGTGGACCTAATTTGAGGAGTAGAGTTGCAGAGAGGAGGGAGTTATGCAGAGAAGGTTCCATATATCTATGTAGCGGTCCCCTTAAATGTTAGACTGCATACCAATCTGTATGCATAAGGTGCACTTTCATAAAGGAACACTTTCTGGAGAAGCTGTAAGAGATCTGAGAATTGTTTGGATACCTTATAACCAGAGTAGAAAGATTTCATTCATTGTAGGGTTTACTGAGACCCACTAGGGTCATATCCTAATAGTGGGGCTAAACCAATCCTAAAGTAAATGCTATTCTAGCTATATCTGAAAAAAGCTTAAAAGTAAGCCTTGGCAGAACCAAACTAATTTGAAAGTAATGTAATGGCTTGCCATTACAATATCTGACATTCTTTAAAGAAATATAACAGATCCCAACACCAGCAATGTGAAATGTCCAGCATCCAATCAAAACTTAGGGTTGGTTAACACGATTCAATTAGGCTAGGAGATCAGTTGATCTAGATCTAGCTCTAGCCAGTCTGGAACTGAAACAGATGTTAAAATTGACAGGCAAGGACGTTAAAGCAGTTATTATAACTGTATTCCTTGTGTTCAGAAAGTTAATCAGAGGCATGGAGAGTCTCAAAAAGACACAGATCAAACTTCTGGTTGTGAAACCTGTAATATGTGACATGAAAAATAACACTGGGTGGCATTAATGGCAGAAGAAAAGACTGAAGACATGAGGAAATTTATTTAGCAGAAAGAAGTGATAGAGATAATGGGATTAGCAGACAAAGTTGTTAAAGTGGCTGTCACAGAATGCAGGGCAGACTGTGGTTAAAGTTGACATCTTGATACATAAGTTTGCTGAAGAATAGTTGTGATTATGACTGGAGTTGACTTGATATACAGAAGGCAAAAATCTGTATTTTAGCAAAATAGTATGGGTATGGTGGAAGAACTTCAGTTGCAATAGTGTATTTATCTGTTGCTACATAATGTTATCAGATACCATTGCAGAGTTAGCAGCTTAATACACAAACCAGGCCTAGTGGTCACATCTGTAGTCCTAGCTACTTGGGAGGCTAAGGAAGGAGGGTCATTTGAGCCCAGGAGTTGAGGCTGCTGTGAGCTGTAATTGCACCACTGAATTCTAGGTTGGGCAGTGGAGCAAGACCCTGTCTCTTAAAAAAACGTGTGTGTGTGTGTGTGTGTGTGTGTGCGTGCGTGCACATACATACTTACACACACAATTCATTACCTCACAGTTCCTGTGGATCAGATGTTTGAGTACAATTTAGCTGGGTCCTCTGCTTTAGGGTCTTAAAATGCTGTAAAAATGTTGATGAAGGCTGTGGTCTCAACTGAGACTTGACTGAGGACCAGATCTCTTGTAAGCTTATGTGGTTTTTGGCTGTGTTCCGTTCCTTGTGTGCTTCAGACTGATGGCCTCAGTTCTTGCTGCCAGTTGGCAGGCATCTACCTTCAGTTACAACTTGCCATGTGGTTCCCTCCACCATGGCCATTTATGTTTACTCACAAAACCAGTGAAAGTGAGTTGCCTTGAAAGACAGGTGTATGGTTTTTTTAAGGAATTATGATTTCAGGTCTTTAGTCAAAGACTAAGATATCATATATATTTAATTTGTAAGCATGATGAACACAATCTTTGTAAACAGAGTGAGCACATTATTTGTGACAAAATTAAGCTAAATTGAACATTGTGAAATCTTTCTATTCAGCAGGTTCAATAGTGAGCTATTTTTTAGTACAGGAAAAAGTATATTAAGTTCCACGGACTTGAGATTTTGTTGCTATGGCAAATCACTGGATTTAGGCAAATCATTTAATTTGGGAAGTCTGTCTCTTTTTCTGTAAAATGAACATGTTGACCTAAACCAATGAGTTCTTCGTTTTCTTTTTTTTTTTTTTTGCTTTATTCAAATCAATATATCATCATTAAAAGATTTTATGGCTTACCTTTTTAAGCAGGGCACTTTGAATTTTTTCTGAAGTAGGCAAGACCAGGAGTATAATCCTAAGAATCATAACCATGGAAATGATACTCCATTACCTTTGTTGTATTGTGTTGGGTAAAAGCAAGTCACAGGTCCTGCTCACACTCCAGGGAAGGGTTTGCGTGGGGCATCAACACTAGGAGGCAGGGTCCTGGGAGCCGTCAAAGCTCCCTAAACTTCTCCTCCTGTTACTTCATCACATGTTCCACTGAATTTCATAGTTGGTAGATTTTGTATTCTTTTCTTGCTTCTCCTTTCTTTTTTTTTTTTTTTTTGGTATCTGCTTTCTTTAGATCAAGTGGTGTATTTTGTTCACTGTGTATCTTTAGGGGTTAATATATCAGCACGTAGAAGATTCCTTAAATGATTGCTGAGTGGTTGGGAGAATGAGAGTAAAATGCATGTGTTCTTTCTAGGTAGTAGAGAAATTAGACCGAGAGATACTGTTTCTAAGATGGTCAGGGGTTAGCAGGCAAGATCTAGGCAAAGTAGAGTGGATGCCATGTAGTGGTGAAAAATTTTAATTGAAGAGTCTGAGGGATAAGGACATAGCCATAGTTCTAGTGAATTAGTAGCAGGACAGATGGTAAGAAGCTCCTCTTGTCCATAATGTGCTTTGCTGAATACTTGTCCTTGAGATGGTATGAAGGAAATAAGCTTGGAGAAAATTACCTTCTTGGAGATTCACAGCTCACATGAGCATGTTATAGGAAACCTTTTCCTCCCCTTTTAACATAATTGGGACAATCTTTATAAAGCCCTGAATGCTTTATAAGCATACATATACCAAACCCAACAAAATATTGTTTTTATTTAACCTGTAATGGAACTGAGGCTTAGAGGTGAAGTAGTTTTCCCTAAAACATAAAGTGGTGGTTAGGGCTTCAGCCTTCATTGTTACTTTTTATTCTGTATTGCTACTATGGAGCATGGTTTTTTTTTTTTTTTTTTTTTTAGGGGGGGACGTCCGTAATGAAGTCTTGAAGGGACCTGGAGAAAATATCCTCCAACCTCTGAGAGGAATTTATCCTACAGGGACACTTTGGTATGTACGGATGACACTAGTACAAGGATATTGTTGCAGTATGTTTTGGGTGTTGTTTTTTTTTTTTA
>NW_003852575.1:2109443-2111850 GCF_000181295.1 Otolemur garnettii | reverse complement strand
TAAAGCCCTGAATGCTTTATAAGCATACATATACCAAACCCAACAAAATATTGTTTTTATTTAACCTGTAATGGAACTGAGGCTTAGAGGTGAAGCAGTTTTCCCTAAAACATAAAGTGGTGGTTAGGGCTTCAGCCTTCATTGTTACTTTTTATTCTGTATTGCTACTATGGAGCATGTTTTAGCAAATGCTCAACTAATTGGATGACATCAGGGACTGTGTATGTTTTATACATTGTTTCTCCTGGACTAGAATCTTGTTCATACATGACTGAATGAAGGGCCTCTAGTATTACTTCAGTATCTAAGTATCTAATACCTGAACTTTCCAATTTAAATTTCTTCCAAAACTTGAAGTTTGGTAGGTAGCAGCTGATACAATCCAATAAGTATAATGCACAACAAAATGTAATTTTGTGTTTCATATGTGTGATTGAGTAGAGAGCTTTGGCTCCAAAGAACTACATGTGTCTAGTGTCTAATTCCTTGTAAATCTTCCACTTTACCACTTTCAAATCTTTTTTTTTTTTTTTTTTTTATTGAATGGTAACTATGTACATAAATGCACTTCTGGGATACAGTGTGGGGTTTTCACACGCAACCACTTTCAAATCTTATCGTTAAGCCTTCGTGAGTTTTGTTTCTGAAATAGCTCTTAGTTAAGTTCTTTGTTATTATCAGTGATATCTCTATAGATAGACCTTTAGTCTCTTCTTGCTTACCAAGCTAATTTAAGAATTTATTTTCAGTGTGTATATAATCAAAACCAAATACAGGTTGAGTACCCTAAACCGAAATCTGAAATGCTCCAAAATTCAAAATTTTCTGAATACTAGCATGTCATTCAAAGGAAGTGATCATTGAAACATTTTATATTTGGGATTTTTGGAATTGGGATGCTCAGCCATAAGTATAATGCAAAATTACAAAATCCCCTCCAAATTCCAAAATCCGAAACACTTCTGGTGCCAAGCATTTTGGTTACGGAGTATTCAACCTGTACTCCTACAGAAAGGCTTATAATGAGAAACAACCATCTCCAGGCACACCCTCTTGCTCTCCAGTCCTGTTCTGCACAGCAGTACTTCCTACAGTTTTTCACATGAAGGTCTTTGCAGGCAAAATTGAAGAGGCTGTTATAAGTGTCTTTAAGATCTTTAGGGGATCTTGGCACATCTGAAATACTTGTTGTACTGTGTGAATGCACACCTCTTAGTCAGCTTTGAACTATAATCACTTTTGCCCTCTAATTTAGCTCTTTCTTCGATTTACTTCTCTATTTCTAAATAATATGCTTATTATTATCAGATAGGATGCTTTTGGACGTAAATATTGAGACCCTGATCCAAACTGGTTTAAATAAGATTATTTGACTTAAAATTGGATGTCCAGAGGTGGAATAGGCTCAGGGACTACTTTGGTGGCACAAGAGAATCTTCAGGGCCCCACTTTTTCCCCGTCTTCTGCTTTTATTCACTGGCAGGTTCCATCACCAGATTAATCAGATGGCTGTAAGCAGTGTCATGGGTTGTATTCATATATAATAATGTCTGCAGAAAATTACTTTTCTTGTGGCTGTGTAAGAATGTGAGAACTTTGCCTGGGAACTCTTTGCACACTTATTTCATGGGTTAGAGGCTCATTACTGAAATCCTAGAAAGGAAGTGGGATTACATTTAGATCAATTAGGCCTACTTCTGGAACTGGGCACACTCCTCTCAATGGAGGTGAGTGTACAGATAGGTCCTGAACAAAGTTTTGCTTCTGTTATGATGGAAGAAAGGGGGTTTGGAGGCTGGTTAGGTAATTCCTACCCTACTTTTGCATTTAATTGAACGTTTAAGACATTATGTGTTTTTCTGTTGTGGGTGAATATTTAACTTTAAGCCACCTGTGTCACACTGCTTTTTCCCCTTATAGTTATGTATAACTTTTTTTGTAAGATCAGTATTTAGTCCTTAATTATGACTGAAAATCTTATGTATCATAAGTCAAATTGTACATAAGTTGGATGTTTGTAACTTGGGGACTGCCTGAACTGTGTTTTCCCTCCATGTATAATTTTGTTGTCTTGTATTTCTGTTTGCTTTATTTTCTAGTACTTGTGAGTAAATTTCATTTTCACTAGCCACTCAGTGGTTTTCAGGACTCTCAAACATACTGATTAGTTGTATTTTTTTGTCTTCTTAAAGAGCCATTTTAACTGAAGTTTCTATCAAACTACTTCTTTATGAAATTCTTCCTCTCTGGGCCTAATAGAATTGCTTTCATGTGTTTTGTGGCAAATTTAGATCTCCTGTTTTCCAGGTTCTCTGGTCCTTTATCTTTTGTGTTTTTATTCTGAATTTTTTCTGGAGGACATCTTTCAATACTTTCTGAGAAAGTGTACATGGGAGGCTTTTTTTTT
>NW_003852575.1:2107004-2108825 GCF_000181295.1 Otolemur garnettii | reverse complement strand
GTTTGGCGGGTCCGGGCTGGGGATTCGAACCCGCCACCTTAGGTGTACGTGGCTGGTGCCTTAGCCGGTTGAGCTATAGGCGCCGAGCCGGTAGTGTATTTCTTTTCGGAGATCAGATACCTGACCTGTGATGTTAGCAGCCATTACATGATATTGCATAGATCCATAGATTGATTAGGAATTTTGGGTACTTTTTGTGTGATATTCCCTAACCCTTCTTCTCTATCCCCCTCTCTCTTGAGAGTTTTAGGGAACTCCTTTTTATCTCTGGGGGTCTGAAATTTTAAGATGATGTATTTTGGCCTGGGTGTTTTCATTATGTTGGATCATCCTTTCACATTGGAGATGCATATTGTTTAGTTCTGGGAAACTTTTTTTTTGTATAATTTGCATAATTTCTTTGCTCTGGTCTTCTCAAGTGACATGCAATTTTGTTATGTTGTCTGCTTCATTTATTTACTTATTTTTTCCCTGGGAGATATTTTTCAACTTTTATCTTTGATCAGGGCATCTTTTTTAATCTCCCGCCACATCTCACACCCCCAGTATTTTGTTTTTACTTCATGGTTACATATATTTTACCTCTTTGAGCACATTTACATTGTACAAGTGTCCCACGGTATCTGTGGGAGGTTGGTTCTAGAATCCCCTTCACCCCCCAAAACCAAAATCCATGGATGCTCAAGTCCCTTGTGTAAAATGGCATAGTGTTTGCAAATAATCTGTGTATACCCACACACACACTTTAAATGAACTCTAGATTACATATGATATCTAATGCAATGTAAATGCTATGTAAATAGTTGTTAGACTATATTCCCTGAACAACATAGTTTTCAGGGAATAAGGACAAGAACAGAAAGTCGGTGTATATTCAGTACAGAAGGAACCATTCATTTTTTAAAGTTTTCATTTATACACGGTGGCCATAAAGTCCATGTGCAATTTAAAATTGTACAGTATATTTATTTTTTGAGGCAGAATCTTACTTTGTTGTCCTTAGTGAAGTGCTGTGACATCATAGCTTACAGCAACCACAAACTCTTGGGCATAAGTGATTCCCTTGCCTCAGCCCCCCATATAGCTGGGACTACAGATGCCCTCCACAACATCTGGATTTTTTTTTAAAAAGATGTGAATCTTGCTCAGGCTGGTCTTGAACCCATGAGCTCAGGCAGTCCACCCACCTTGGTCTCCCAGAGTGCTAGGATTACAGGTGTGATCCATTGTGCCCGGCCACAATGGCATAGTATTTTAAATTGCACACAAATTTTATTGGTCACCCTGTAAAGAAAATTTTTGCAGAGACAGGGTCTCACTGTTTTTTTTTTTTTAAAGAGTATTTTCCACCAGATCCTCTGGCTCATGCCTGTAGTCCTAGCTACTTGGGAGGCTGAGATGGCAGGATTGCTTGGGCTCAGGAGTTTGAAATCATCTGGGGCAGTATAGTGAGAGCCTTTCTCAACACCTCCCACCCCCAATCCACAGTTAGATGAACTCACAGATATGGAGAGCTGCATTTAGGCTGCTTTTGTTTGTTTTCTTCCTGTCATTGTCTCACTTTCCTCTGGATTCCCTTGTTCTGCTTGTTTGGTATGTATCCTTGATGTTAGCAGCTTTCATCAAATATTTGGCTATTCTCAGGCAGGTGGCGTATGTTTAGGAGTAAGGCATGGTAAAGCTGATAGAAGCTTTTCTGAGGGTGAGGCTCATAGTTGGTTGAGTAGCCCTAGAGGTTTAGTGCAGGGCTCCCAGTTGGGCTGACTGTAAATCCCATGCATGAGGAGGAGGAAACGTATATTCCCATTGCTGGTGTTCTGT
>NW_003852575.1:2098196-2106676 GCF_000181295.1 Otolemur garnettii | reverse complement strand
GCCTTAGCCACTTGAGCCACGGGCGCCGAGCCGATGTTGCTAGTCTTGTGCCTCAAACCTATTTTCTGATGTGCTTGATTTCTCTGAGTACAGAGTCTCTATTCATTGTCTCCTGACAAATATGCCTTTGGTATTTTTATGGCTAGGGTAGTTGACAGCCTGTGTGGGGTTTGGGCTGTAATTTGGGGTTTTATTTTTATTTATTTATTTTTTTGAGACAGAGTCTCGCTGTGTTGCCCTCAGTAGAGTGCTGTGGTGTCACAGCTCACAAGAACCTTTAACTCTTGGGCTTAAGTGATTCTTTTGCCTCAGTCTCCCAATTAGCTAGGATTACAGGCGCCTGCCACATGCCTGGCTGTTTGTTGTTGTTGTTGTAATTGTTGTTGTCTGGCAGACCCAGGCCGGGTTCCAGCCCGCCAGTTGTGGTACATGTGACCAACGCCCCAGCTCTTGAGCTATAGGTGCCAAGCTTAATTTGGGGTTTTAACACCTTTATTTTTTCCTTTAAACTAACTCAGAAAACTTTCAGGTATAGTACAAATAATTTCATTTACTCCATCATTTGACAGTTGTCATGAAGTCTGTTCTTTATTGAATATTGTACATTTTTCCTACAAACAGAGGTATTCTTTTGTGTAATAGCAATGCAACCATCAAAGTCAGCACTTTAATATGGATGCATTACTGCTGTCTCCTCCACACTTTGGCATGTTCCTCAGTAGTGTTTTTTATTGGGAAAGGGTGCAGTCTAGAATCACTTAACACATTTTTATTATGTGTTTTTTTGCTGTGTTGATCAAGAACAGTTTCTCAGCTGTTCTTTTTTTTTTTTTGTGACACTGATATTTTTGAGGAATATAGACCAATTATTTTATAGATTACTCCCCAATGCATGGTTAGTGTTTCCTCATTAGAAAATCTTTGGCATCTTTGGCAGGAATGATACTGTGTTTTGATGAAGTCCAGTTTCTTAGTTTGTTCTATAGCTTGTGCATTTGTTTATGAATTCTAAGAAGGCTGTCTAATGTCCTGTTCTTTTCAATGGAGAATGGCATTTAGAAGCCAAGATCTGAGCATTAGGTCATTTCCAGGCTCTCAGAGTGGATAAAGTTGGAATATGTGTATGTCCTGGGCCTTTCTGAGTTCTGCGATACAGTAGCTAGTTTCCTTGGCATCTCCAACTGTAGACACTTGTCCTGTGGCTTCCTTCATTCTCCTAAATCTGCTACCACTGGGTCATCATCTTTCCATTGTCTAAAAAAGTTGTTTGTCACTGTCTCCTTTTATTTTTAGTGAAATTTTGTGAGCAAACAGAGGTAAATGTATGGATTATTGGATATGTTGAATATATACTTGGTGAAGCTCTAATATTCTTTTAAGCTAGTTTTTGTCTTTTGTTTTTGCTGTCATCCTCAGCCCTTTCTGTTATACCTGCTCCAGTCCTGACTACTGTGTTGCTGCTTGTCATCTTCCATGATTCCCATTTCTGTGGAATGGAGACCAAATTTACTGTTCAGATTCTCTTTATTATCTGATACTAGCATGTCTTTCTCATCTCCTTTTCTGCAGTCCTTCCATCTTCCCACCTCTCCAGAGCCATTCTAAGTAGCTTACATTTCCCTACATGTGTTAGGCTCTTATACGTTCCTCTCAAGCATATTGTGCTGCTTTAATAACATTTTCTATATAGCAAAGAGTCTGGCATATAGTAGGTGTTCGATGCAGCATTTGCATACCAGTGGGGGGTCAGGGACTTACCCCACTGATGGTTTGTGTTTAAATGCTGTATTGTCCCACATAAATAAATGCATGAAGAAAGCATTGGTTGGGGTCAGCCCATGACCCCTCATTGGAATATTTCTATAGACAAATGCTACTTCCTCTAAAATAATAATGCCATGCAAACTTTTTGTTGCACATTGTTTTCCAAATACTATCATGTATTTCATTTAATTCTCAAAGCAATTCTGAGAGCCATTATTCATCTTATAAGTGATGTTCATTAAACTGCCCACAGTTACATAGCTGTAGATGTTAAAATTAAATTTAACAAATGTTCATGTGCCTATACCTGTTTTATATGGTATGGATAGTTGGGGAATAAAGTAGATGAACATGCTTGTAATGGAACCAGTGAAACCAATATTAAAATGCTTAAGCTTCAACCCAAGGTTGGTTTGAGAGGAGGTCTTTTGTAACCCTTAGCTCCTCATCTCAGATGTCATCTCCTTTATTATTTCTAACCTTCCTGGAAGGAGGCAGGGAAAGGGTAGGGGGAATAGGTCTATCTACTGTTCTCATCAGTTCCTATCTTCTGTTTTCTTTGCTTTGTTATAAATAGCATTTATAAAATTACCATTTGTCTTCAAGGCTTGTCTTGGTCCTTTTTTTTTTTTTTTTCGAGACAGAGCCTCATGCTGTACCCCTGGGTAGAGTGCTGTGGCATCATAGCTCACAGCAACTTCCAACTCCTGGGCTCAAGTGAGTCTCCTGCCTCAGCCTCCCAAGTAGCTGGGACCACAGGCGCTGGCCACAACACCTGGCTATTTTTTGGTTGCAGCCATCATTGTGTTGTTTGGTGGGTCTGGGCTGGATTCAAACCCGCCACCTTAGGTGTATGTGGCTGGTGCCTTAGCTGCTTGAGCCACAGGCGCCAAGCCTGTCTTGGTCCTTTTATGCTGCTATTAACAAAATGCCATAGACTGGGTAATTTATAAAGAGCAGAAATTTATTTCTTCACAGTTCTGGAGGATGGGAATCCCAGATCAAAGTGCTAAGAGTATTGGTGTCTAGTTAGGATCTGGTCTTTGCTTCCAAGATGGCACCTGGAATGCTCCATCCTTCATAGGAAAGGAGTCCTTGCGTTGTACAAGGTCAGAGGGCAAAAAGGACCAGATTCTCTCCTTCAAACCTTTTTTGTAATGGCATTAATCTGTTTGCGAGGGCAGAGTCCTCATATCCTAAACACTTCCCAACACTGTTGGATTAGAGATTAAGTTTCTAACACATGAATTTTGGGGGGCATATTTAGATCATAACAGGACCATAGCAGAGCATTTGCTAGATTGAGCTGCTTTGGGCAGGCACTATCTTTTTCTGGTATCCAGAATGTCTCCCACATAATATGTAATATTCTCAATAAATGAGTGCCTTAATAAAGACATATCCATGGTTGTCATTCATAATAGGTAGTGGTACTCTACATTACTCATGACTGCCTCTTTGTAAGGATATGGACCAGTTTTAAAAATTCTGATCTGTATTGTTAGTTGAAAGCACATGCTCTCAAAGAGGTGACCCATGGGCAAATTTTTACTGAAGTTTAATAAACAAGCTTTGTTTCTGGGTGTGTGTAGACCTCAGGTCTGGAGGTGGAGGCTTGACACAAATATTAACTATTTTGTAGTCCAGTTAACTTCTTATTTGTTAAAGATGTATGCTAATATGAGTTGTTAGATTTTATCGGCTCCCTCCCTCCAAACTCAAGAAAATAAATTATTTCAGGAGAGGTAGAATGTTTACTTTCAAATTTGCAAACGGATTCATTGTACTTTTTTCCACTATATTTGTTGAAATACAGAATGTTGAGGTTACCTATTGCTGCTTAGCAAACCATGGCAAAATCCAGTGGCTTAAAACAGCAGCACTCGTTCCTTTGCTCCAGTTTGGGTGGTGCTTTTCTTCATTCCACATGGCAGCTGTTGGCACTGGAAAGTCCTAGCTGATTTACTCCCACACATGTGTGGTGCTGGGGCATCTTCATGTACATGGCCTTTTCTCCTGGCTAGCTTGAGCTTTCTGCAGTTGGACTATTTTGGGGTAACTGGTTTCCAGAGATGTCAAAAGTTGAAGCCACTAGGCCTGAAGACTTATGCCTGGAACTGGTACAATGTCATTTCCACCAGATTCTGTAGGTCAAAAGCAAGTCATAGGCCTCCCAGATTTAATGGGAGGAGGGGAACTGTACATGATGTGGGTATTAGCAAGAGTGGTTTATTAGGGAACCAAGGAACATTACCATGTGAATGAAGTATCATTCTGAAGGGAAAAAAGGTGACCCTTTTTTTTCTTTTTTGTAGTTTTTGGCTCAGGCTGGGTTTGAACCCACCACCTCTGGTATATGGCGCTGGCACACTACTTCTTTAAGCCACAGGTGTCACCCAAAAAAGATGACCTTTTTAATATATTTTTTTATTGTCTAATCTTACTGGCCATTTTATTTTATTTTTTGAGACAGAGTCTCACTTTGTCACCTGTGGTAGAGTGCCATTGTGTCATAGCTCACAGCAACCTCAAAATCTTGGGCTCGGCTATCCTCTTGCCTGAGCCTCCCAAGTGCCTGGGATTACAGGTATCACCACAACACCCAGCTAGTTTTCTTCATTCTTTTGATTTATTTATTTTTTAGTTGAGAAAAAGTCTCACTTTGTTGCCCTTGGTAGAGTGCTGTGGCATCACAGCTCACAGCAACCTCAAACTCTTGGGCTCAAGTGATTCTCTTGCCTTAACCTCCCCAAGTAGCTGGGAGTATAGGTGCCCACCACACAACGCCTTGTCTCAAACTACTGAGTTCAAACAATCCACCAACCTTGGCCTCTCAGAGTGGCAGGATTACAGGTGTGAGCCACTGTGCCCCATCACCCACCTGGTTTTAGAGTCAAGGTCTCACTCTTGCTCAGGCTATCCACCTGCTTTGGCCTCCCAGAGTGCTAGGATTACAGGAGCCACCACGCCCTGCCTATTTATTTTATTTTTTATTCACTCTGTCACCTTGGGTAGAGTCCCATGGCATTATATTTCACAGCAAGCTTAAACTCCTAGATTTGAGCAATCTTCTTGCCTCAGCCTCCAGAGTAGCTGAGACTATTGACGCCTCCCACAACACCTGGCTCGTTTTTCTATTTTTAGTAGAGATAGGGTCTTGCTCTTGCTCACTCAGGCTGTTCTCCAGCTCCTGAGCTTGGGTAATCCACTTGCTTCAGCCTCCCAGAGTTTTAAGATTATAGGCGTGAGCCCCCTCACCTGGCTGCCAATTCATTTTATAATACAGCAATGTAATCGTATATCTTTTTTGTGTTAAGTAAATTCAAAGAGCTATATAATACTAATATAATATTTCACATTTAGTTAAACTGAAAATTGATAGGGTTTATAAATACTAATTTGGGAGTAGGGGAAAAAGGGATAAATGAGTACTTTATGGGATACTCAGCTCTAAGTTGCACCTAAGTTAAAGTACCAAATATACTAGTACATTTGGGGGGAATTTTTTTTTTTTTTTGCGGTTAACATTTTTTATTCAGCAAAAATTGTGTAATTAATATAAAGAGTAAATTATTTTGGCATGTCGTAGATAAAAATGCTAAGGATAGTCTATTGAAAGACAAGCCTTGGAATTAATTAGAAACACAAAATTGACCAGCCCTAATTGATGACGCTTTTGTTTCCTCTAAGCATAAGCCAGATAAAGTGTTACCATAACTTTTCTGCAGTCCGTTCTTAGAAGCACTTAGGTATACATTTAGTCATAAATGACATCTCTGTTCCAGAGGAGTAGCCTGTAGTTCTCATTGGCGAACTAATCCAGTAAAAAGAAGCTCTTTCTTAAATATCATCAGGCCTCTTGGATTCTGAATTCTTACTCTAAGTCCCCAAATTTGGCCATGTGACAGAATTGCCTGGGGTCCTTATTCAAAATGCAGGCTTAGGCTCTACTTTTTGGACATTCTGAGGGTTATGTCTCTGAATCTGAATTTTTCATAGCACTCTATGGGTGATTCTGATGTAGCTGTCAATAGTATGGGAACCACTATTTTAGATAGTCTGTGCCTCATACCTTATGTTTTAAGTGCATAATTAATACCTGCCTAGCTATGGTACTTCACAGGGATCAAATGAGTTGTATTTGAAATGGTTTCATAAACTAAAAAGTATCATAAATTTTTATAAGTCAAGTGTATGTGAAGTATTGTGTTGATTTGTACAATAGTCCTAAAAAGTAAGCAGTGTGTGTTAATCCCCATTTAGAAATAAAATGGAACACAATATATAGAAATCTAGGCTTCTTTATTTTGCATAATTGAACAGGGACTCAGAAGTTATCTGTCCAGTGTGCAGGTACTTCTGTCTTTCCTAGCTAAGATGCCAGCTGTCAGTCAGCTTGATGCTTCGGTGAAAACATGTTCTGTGTCATCTGTGTGGAAGATGGTGCTTTGGACTTTGGGGATGCCAAGCTGGTAAGGAGGTTACATTTTATCTCGTAGAGGACAGGAGGCTTACAGATCAGGATCATGTTCTTAACAATCATTTTCTTTTTAAGAATGAATCACATAACCATAACAAGACAAGTTGAGTGGAAGGGAGAGGTCATGTGAGGTGGTTCTCGTATGAAGAGACAGCTTGAGACAAGGGGAGAGACCTGTAGAGGGAACAGGTACTAGGAGGACATGTCTCTTTCTCCAGGTGCAGTTGTCAGGACCGTGTAGACAAGTAAAATATAGAGAAACTTGCATAGATTAAGGGTAAGGGAAATAAAAGTAAGATTGGCTGTGCAGACCATATGATAGGCACTTTATGCATGTCTCTTTAGTCAATCCCAGCAGTCTTGTGAGTTGAGAGAGAGAATATCCTTTAGTGCAGAGAGTATGGGATTTTAAAAACCTATAAGCAATTGGTGATACTGAAGCCAAATTTGGATTGTGTGTAGATATAAGTGACTTATCCTTGTGAATCAGTTTTATCAGATTCTTCCTCCTTTTTCAGTACATTAATCTTGCCTTGATTTTGATGAAGGGCATGATTGTTGCTAACCCATTATGACATTAGACACAGAGATGTGTGGGTTTATTATCAAGGTAGAGAGTGCAGGCAGGAGGAAAGCAGTGTGGGAGTACTGCAGGGTTTGGTAGTAGGGGGATCTTTGTAGGAAATATAAAGGTTGATTTATTTGATAAATACTGTATTAGATGTTAGTAATAAAGTACTGAAACCCCCCCAAATACGATTTGTGCCTTCATGTCATTGATAGCCTTGGTTTGGTATTCTAACATTTGCTGTTTGTAATAAAATATGTGAGAACTCTCTTGACTAGTACTGTATAAGTATTGGGTTTCATTGAACATGAGATGGTGTTTATACATTATAAGCATTACATGTCTTCCAGTGGCTGTGTCTTTTTAAAGCTTAAAGGCACTTAGTCAAAAAGCAGTAAGATTGCAGATCATGCCAAATGAGATATTGACATAAATTACGTACAGTTTTCTGTCCAACAATGCAAGTTATCCAAGAGTACAAACACAGGTTAGAGCACTTTTCGTGGGTGACATTTGTAGAACATACATATTTTAAGAAATTTTGAAAATGTTTTTCTTACCTCCTTATAGGTTCTGTGGCTGCTGTAACAAATTACCACCAATTTAGTGACTTAAAACAACAGAAATTTATTCTCTCACAGGGCTGGAGGCCAGAGTCCCAAGATCAGTATCACTGAGCCTAAACCAAGATGTCTGCAGGGCCCAGAGCACAATTTCTCAGGCAACTTGAGGAGAGAACCTGTTCCTTGACTTCTCTAGCTGTTAGAGGCTGCCAGCACTTCTTGACTCGTGACTGTCAGCATTACTTGACTTACGGTAGTATCACTTCAAATTCTCCTTCATGGCTGTGTTGCCTTTCTTCTGTGTTAAATCTCTTTCTGCCTCTTTGTTGTAAGAACACTTATGATGGGACTTAGGGCCTACCTTGATAATACAGGATAATTTCCTTACCCAAGATCCTTAATCGTATCTGAATCATATCTTTTTTTTCCCAAATAAGATAACATTTATGAATTCCAGGGATTAGGATGCAGATGTCCTTGGGGAAGTATTTTTCAATTTACCACACACCTATAAATTAAAGAGTAGGAAGGTTGCTTTTGAAACAGTAACTTTTAGATATGTCCTAAGTGTACCTCCAGTTGTAAGAATTCATAATAATTTTGTATCTTGCTTCCAGGGATTAAGATGTCCTTTGGGGGAAGAGCGTTTTTCAATTTACTACATTCCTATACATTATAAGAGTAGGAAAGTTGAAATATTAACTTTTAGATATACCTGTACTTTCAGCCGTAGCTAGCAAGAATTCATAATAATTTTTTAAGTTTTCAGTGTTTGCCTGATGATTCTAATTTGGTAGCTCCTTATACATGCTATTTATAACTGATTTTGAGCTGCTTTTCTCTAAATAATGGAAGTTATTGTTCTTTTAGGGCTGGGTCAAGCTGACAATAGTAATTTTTATCAAGAATTTATTAAAAATGGGTTAATTTAGGGAAATGACAAATGATTAGAACTTATTTTTAGTGATCTAGTTTTAATTTATTAACTGAGAAGTTGCAGAGTTCAGGGGTAAGAAAAATATGTACTGTGATACTATGATGATACTTTTTCTAAAGTTGCTTGGTTGAATCATTGTTGAAAATACATAGGTTGCTATAATTAGAC
>NW_003852575.1:2086958-2097137 GCF_000181295.1 Otolemur garnettii | reverse complement strand
GTTGTGTATTAATTTTAATACTTGATTTTTTTCTTGAACCTGTCCTTCCTCATCCTTTAAGAGATAGATACTTTCTTTTACTGCTTTAAACATTCTTAAGATAGATACTTTGTATTTCTTTTTAGATCTGTTACTTCTTATTCCATAGGCGTGAAATTCGGTTATTCTTTGTATGTATTGTGGTTACTATGTATGAGCTCTTCCTCATATGACAATTTGAGGGTGTTCTCCATTTTGAGAGATGCCCACATTACACATCTTTTTTCAATATTTAGAGGCAGTATTGTTCCAAATCTTACTTTATACTGACACTTTTAAATTCAAATCTGTAGTTTTTACCTGCTCTTCCTTTGTGCATTTCTTGGCAAGTTTTTTACATATTATATAAAATTTCATTATTTTTGTTCAAGCCCAGCCTTGGGTAGAGTGCCACAGTGTCACAGCTCACAGCAACCTCCAACTCTTGGGCTTAAGCGATTGTCTTGCCTCAGCCTCCTAAGTAGCTGGGACTACAGGTGCCTGCCACAACGCCTGGCTGTTTTTGGTTGCATTGGTCATTGTTTAGCAGATTTGGTCTGGGCTTGAACCCGCCAGCCTCAGTGTATGTGAACAGCGCTGTAAGCACTGAGCTACAGGCACCAGGCCTTAAGCCCATATTTTAAACAACTTAGAATTTATTTTTATTTTAACAAAAATAAAAATCTTGTAATGAAATGACAAAGAAAAAATTACTCATTTATGAAGATTTACCCATTTATTTACTGTTTTTGGTTCTTTTCATTCCTTTGTGTAGATTTTTATTTCCATCTGGGATCATCGTCTTTATCCTGTGGAAATAGTACTCTTTAACATTTCTTGTAGTATAGGTGGCTGGCAAAGACTTCTCACAGGTCTCTTTCCACCCCCCTCATTTCTTTTAAAAATTTTATCTACAAATGTCTGCTTCACAATTGTGTTTAAAGATTATTTCCATTGGGTATAGTATTGTGGATTAATATTTTTGTCTGTCAGCACTTTGAGAGTGGTGTTCCACTGTCTTCTAGAGACCATTGTTTGTGATGAGATGTCTGTGGTCATTACTATTCCTATTCTCCGTGTCATTTTTTTCCCCTGGCTGCTTTTAAGATTTTTCTCTTTATTTTTGATTTTAAGCTGTTTGCCTATGATATGCCCAAATGTGGTTATAAGTTGAGGGGATTTTAACCAATAATTTCCTCTGAAATTTGTCTACCCTTTTGTCACTTTTTTTTTCTGTGATAGCAATTAATGTGTTATAAAATTTGATACTCCCCAGGTCTCTAAGGGTCTTTTCATCTTTCTTCAGTTTTTTTTCTCTCTTTAGAGTGGATAATTTCTATTGATCTGTCCTCATGTTTACTGACTTTTTTCCCCTGCCATCTTCGATATGCTATTAAACCCAAAGCCATCTAGTAATTTTTAAATTTTGGTTATTATTCAGTTGTAGACTTTTCTTTCCTTCTTTCTTTTCTTTCTTTTTTTTTTTTGAGACAAAGGCTCATTATGTTGCCCTTGGTAGAGTGCTGTAGCATCACAGCTCACAGCAGCCTTTAACTCAGTGGTTCTTAACCTTCCTAATGCTGTAACCCTTTAATATAGTTCCTCATGTTGTGGTGACCCCCAGCCATAAAATTCTCGTTGCTACTTCATAACTGTAATTTTGCTACTGTTACAAATCATAATGTAAATATTTGATATGGAGGAGACCCCCAAAAGGGTCTTGACCCACAGGATGAGAACCGCTGCTCTAACTCTTGGGCTTAAGTGATTCTCTTGCCTCAGCCTCCCAAGTTGCTGGGACTACAGGCGCCTGCCACAATGCCCAGCTGTTTTTTGGTTGCAGTTGTCATTGTTGTTCAGCTGGTCCTGGCTGGTTTTGAACCCACCAGCCTCCAGGTTTGTGGCCAGTGCCATAACCACTGTGCCACGGGTGCCAAGCCTGAGACTTTTCTTTTTGTTCTTTTTTTATAGTTTTTATTCTGTGACAGTCCCTTTTCTTTTCACACGTTAAAAACCATATGTTTCTATAAATTTATGAACATAATTCTAATTCTTTGAATGTATAAAAGAGCAGCCTTAAAGTCTTAGATAAATCTAACATCTGTTCTAAACTGGGGTTAACAGGTTTTCTCCTTTACTGTGGATCATATTTTTCTGTTTGCTTGTCTCCTAATTTTTGATGAATATTGTTCTCTTTTAAGTATAAATTTTTGTTCTAGAGTCTGGTCACCTTGCACCTTAGATTTGTGTAGGCTTAGTTTTAAACTGTATTAAGGCAAGATCTGTGAAAAGTTTAAGAAAACTCCTTGCCCTTTCTAACATGGTGAGACATGACTTCCAAACTGGGTATTCTGTGTATGTATTCTGTCTGGATATGGTTTTGATATTATTAGTACTAGTCTGGAGTAGGCTGTACTCTAGAGGGTGGTCCTTTGTCTTAAAAGAGGAAGGGAATGTTAAGGTGGTGTGTATTAGTCAAGGTTCTCCAGAATCATAGAACCAATATAAATGAACTATTATAAGGTATTAATTAATGAGATTTCTCTACTATAGTTGGACAGGGACCACAAATGCCCCAAGCCTGCTATCAACCTCAACCTCTAAGCAGTCACTGTGCCTCAGGTGGTTTCACCCTGTCCCTGTGCATTCTGGTTCTCATAGGTCCCCTACACAGACTTCTGGAGATCCTTTCTAACAGCTCACTTCTCTCAGGTGCCTTGCTTCCCTAAAGATTCTAGCTTTTGGCTTCTGGGAACTCTAATCTTTACCTTCACATTTCAGCATGAGTGTCATGCTTTGCTTGGACTCTTAGCTGCTTCTACTGTGTTCGGAAATTGTCCTTAGAGAACAGGACAATATTAATATTTTGCTCAGTTTTATGGTTGTTTACAGTAGAAAAGCCAGTCAGTACTAGTTATTTCCTCCTAGCCAGATGCAGGATATTTGAGGATTACTGTTTAATACTTGTTAGGTGTATAGTTCATTTGTATGTGCTTGAAGGAATATAAAGATTAATGCAATTAGGTTCCTGTTGAGCAGGGCTGGGATGGGATTGTGAAGTAGAATGTATGGATACAGAATGGTTCAGCACAAACAAGTATCCAGCTTCAGGATTGAAAAAAAAAAAAAGTTTACTCTTATGGCATGAGCATTCTTAAGGAGTATAGAATCTAAGGTGAAAAAAATTGCCTCAGTGGTGGAGAAAATTTTCTTTTACATTTTAGCTCTTCCCTGATCATATTTCCATGGAGTAGGCAGATTTTTTAATACTGTTTTAATGCTGAGGGCCTTTGGGCGAAGATCAAGCCAGTTGAGTAGACTTGAGAGCAGTCAAATCCCAATTCCCACCAGGTTGGAATCATGGCCAAGGCAGATGCTATGGGTCCCAGGCTCTGTAGGAATGATTGAGGACTGCCATTCATGAAGCAACTGTCCCATTATTGGATGCCTTTATTCTTTTGTTTATTCTCTGCTTGCTTGTAACATTGTGTTTATTCTTTTAGTCCTGTTTCTTTGAACTATAGGGAGCAAGCCAGTTCATTCCATCTTTGTGAGACTTGCTTATTATTTACTTTTTGCATTTCATTTTTCTATTAAGAATAATATTTGCTGTAGGCAACCATCTTCCTGTCTTTCACCCTTTGGCATGGTAGAGGAAAACAAAGATACGGTATAGCAAAACCGCTTAGGAACATCTGTGCTCATTCCACCATCATTTTCTAGTTTGTGCATTGCCTAAGTGAATCCTGTCTTCAGGTTGGCATTTCCAAGGTTTTGCACCCCAGCCACTTTGTTTGCCCAGTTGTGGTTTGTGTGAGATCACAGAGGGGCCAGGGTGAAGTTGTCTGGTCAGTGGTGTTTACTCCCAAAAGGCAAGAACCACCCAGACATACAGGTCTTGGAAGGACCAAAGAAAAAGGAAAAAACTAGCCCCTAAACCAGGCCATATGCTAGAAGTGATTGACTACAAAATAAAAATTGGTTTCTGTGACTTGAGGGCACAAAGAAAAGGTCTTGAGCTCTGTATCAGACAGCATATTCAAGGTTCAAAATATCCCACTGTCCTGTTTACCCTGAACCTCCTCTTTTCTTCCAATTGCAAGGATGCTCCAAGTTGATGAAAGAAGGGCCATGTGGGAAATTAAACATATTTACTTGACCCCAAATGACAGCCAGGCATTTTGGTGCAAGCCACAGGCTAGCAGGGAGCAGGAGGGACAGTATTACTGCATGGCTTTCAATAGGTCCCCTGTATCTCTTAATACCCAACATTGATGGCAGTAGGATACATTTAAGAACTGGTGGCTTGGCCTGAGAAATCGCTCTTTGGTGGGACTGGAACAGGCTCATAAGTGCACAGAACTCGTGGCTTGCTGAGATCATGTGCTCTTCTTAGAACATGGTTATCCTCCTAGGAATGAGTGTCTTACCTCACTAAGTTCCAACAAGGAAGCCTTCCATACTAGAATGTCTCTTTTCCATGGTATCACGGTTGGCTTTCCAGATTTCACCGTATACTCATCTCTGTGCCTTTGTTCCCAGAGCTCTGTGAGGCTCATCCAAGGACACTTCCATTTCTGTGTACTCCATGTCCAAGTTCAGAGGATCTTAATTGTTTATTGGTTTCATTGTATGGTTTCCAGCATCATCATTGTAACTGTAATGACTCTTGGCTTCCATATTGGGATCTGACATCTTCTCGTTGGTCTTGGCTTTCTCACAAATAGTATTCGACCCCAACTACCAGGGTGGCAGTTATTGCTCTGATGACAATCACTGCAATAAATCCCTTTTTCTATGGGGCATGAAAGACTGACTGGTAGTGTGTTACTTTGAGGGACACTTCTGACAATGTTGGTTCTATTGAAGGCTGTGCAGTAATACTGTCCTTCCTGACCCTTGCTAGCCTGTGGCTTGCACCAAAATGCCTGGCTGTCACTCAGGGTCACTTGGTGGAAGGGTTTGCCCTCCTTTTGTCTGTAAAACCTGAAGGTGATTGGACCAGATCCTTCATGGAACATCGAAGCATGATTTCCTTCCCAGTCTCCATTGCCTCATTCAGTAGGATGGAAAGCTTGATTTCGCTTACAGGGGCTATCACTTTGGTCCTCAGAACCTTGCTGAACATTTTGGTTTGGGAAATGGCGATTTTATCCATGACATCCTGGTATTCCACATCCTCGGTGGGGTTATTTTGAATACTGCAGGATCATTTGAGTGATTTATACAGCTCTCCAAAACTGTTTGCTTTTAAAAGCTGATAAGAAATAGGTGAAGTTCTGTTTATTGATTGGCAACTGGTTTCTATGGTTTGACCTTTTAGGACCTCATACTCTGCATCATCAGAAATCCTTGGTACGGAGAGCATTTCACACACCACTATCCGGACCATGTTGCTTTTCTTGACTACTTTGTTGATGATTGCAATGCAGGTGTATGTCCCACTGTCCCACTCTGAGGCTATCTTGGTAAAATTTTGAGCTTGTGACACAATTGTGTCTTCCTTTTTGAGGATGAAATTGGATGGAGGTGTGCCTGAGATGGAGCAAGACAGGTTCAAGATCTCACCTTGGTCCAGATGTGAAGAGGAAAATTCCAACTTTGGCTTGGAAAATAGTTACGTTGACCGTGGTGCTGCCGACCTTGGATATGTGGCTGGACTCTACTTTGCACGTGTAGTTGCCATGACTGAGTAGATGGCCTGTCTACTGTTGGCCACAATTACCTTGTCCTTCTGGATAATGATTTCTGGAAACTCTGGAGCCATGTGCATCACTTGAATGGTGCACTTAATGAAGGACTGATCTCCTGTGGATCATTCCAGCAGGGCTGATGTGGAACTTTGGAACAGAGAAGGATTCCCTAACAGTGACCTGAGGCCTCCAGAGAAGGATTCCCTCACAAGTCAGCATTTCACTCCTGAGGCCTCCAGGTTGATTCCGGACATGATCCTAGCTTGACAGTGGAATATTAGAATGTGGCCCTGCTCCTCAGTGGGGAATTCCAGTGTCAAAAAATTCTGGTCCCAAGAATTATTCTCTCTTTTTCTGCTTGGCAGATTTTGAATTTAGTTTAAGTTTTTTAATTGCGAAAAGTATCGGGCCCTTTTTCTGTGGGATAGAACAATGTACCATTGCAACCCTGCCTTCTGTGGCCTCCTCCTTGTCCAGCATCAAGCTGGGACTGGGCCTACTTTTCACTGACACCTGGTACTGTTGGGTGGTTTTCAGAATCACATTGCATTTGTAAGAGCCTGAGTCATAGACTTGGGTTTGGGGAATAAACTTTGCATGTTCTCAATGGAGGAGATGTTGTAAAACAGCACATCTTTCCTGGTAGAAGACCACGAGATGCTAAGGCTTGACATGCGAGGTGGTGCTGATATCCACCATGCACTACAGGGTCAGGTCCTGCCTGTTGTTCACTGTCCAGTTGGGCATGCTCTTCATGTGGACACTGTTGATGGTCAAAGCTGTGTGTCTGGTCTGCCTGAGTGCCCCTCTCCAGCTCATCCTTCTCTCCCTCCAGAGGCGACCGCTATTGAGACTTGCTTATTTAAAGGCATCTATTCATAGTTTCTTCAATTTTTCCTTGTTGGCTGAATTAGCCTCAGTATTTCCAGATCTCCACTCGCTTGATTACTTTCTCAGCAACTCTTATGTCGACCTAGAAATTAAAAGAATTGTGAGCTTAAGAAACTTTACAAAGACTACAGATTTAGGTCTAACCTGTAAAATTGTTGGAAGGGTTATTTCTGATACTCCTTTCTTCAAATCTAAATTGGTTTCTCTCAACATACTCTCTTTCAGCAATCTGGACTTTCCCCATATAACGTGTTTAGTAGTTAACTTATTTAGTGTGATTTTTGTCTGTTTTCCATATTACATTTTTGGATCATGAGGGGGAGGCACAGTGATAGTCTTACCCTTTGCCTCTAGTGGTTGGCATGTATTTGTTGGAAAAAATGAATAATGAAAATGAAACTCTGTGTTAATTCATCATGTGATTTTTAAGATAATATTTGTGTGTTTGATTATGTAAAATATTTCTCAGTTTTATCAAGAGGCATAGGGTTACCATTTTTGGCGTTATTAGAATGTGTACAGATGCACACACAGCTAGCTGCCCTCTTTCAGCTCTCTCTCCTCCTACCCCACCCTCTCCATATCCAGTGGCCTGACCAGAGAGAGGTGCTATAGGTTGGCTAATTTTTTTTTTTTTTTGTATGTATGCCTTATTTTATGCCTTTTCATTTACATATGTTCTCATGTTCTTGTTATATACAAATACATGTATACATGTAGGATGAATAATCCTTATTCAAGTGTTTTGGGTCAGAAGTGTCTTGAGGATGGGTCCCAAGTCTAAACATGGTTTTATATAGGCCATACACACGTAGCCTGAAGTTAATTTTTTATAATATTTTTAAATAATTTTGTTTAAGAAACAAAGTTTTGGTTGCAGCCTGCTACATGAAGTCAGGTGTAGAATTTTCCACTTTCGATGTCATGTAGGCACTGAAAAAATTTTGGGTTTTAGAGCATTTTAGATTTTGGATTTTTGTATTAGAGATGCTAAACCTGTACTTCTGTGTAGCAGTATAGTTGGAATGTTTTAATTAAAACGGCAGTGGAATCTTTCTGCTTTTATCACTGGTTTATGATCTAACCTTTCAGAGTTTTGGTTTTTTCATATACTGTCATAATTAAGGCATACAACCTCTTCAGAGCTCAGTTTCTTCATCTGGTAAAGGGTTGACTTGAATTAAATGAAATTGAAGACTGCTTAGCTCTAAATCTGATAATAAATTCTGTGTTATTGTATAATTCATCTGTATTAGAATATCATCAATAATGTGTTATTAGTATAATATGAAAAAGTACAAAGATAAAAATCAAATATGGCTTTGGGTAGCAAAAGGGAATTTTGGGGAAAGTTGTTAAAATGTCTAATTTTTTCCTCTAGGAGAGGCTAGAGAATGTCACCTGGTCAACCTAGTATTCAGATATGTCTTTGTTGAAGACTTTGACATGAGGAAGTTTTGGCTGTATTGATCGCTCAAAGCTCGCTGGTATCATCGGTAAAGGAATTTTACCATAGCCCCCTGAATTGTAACATTATAACTATATATTTGCTAACATAATGAATGCTTCAGAAAAAGTTACAAAAATCAAAACTTACCTATGTCTTTGTTGGTGATTTGATTAAAAACAGTATTTCATGGAAAATAGTTTCCCAAGCTTTTTAAAAACTCTTTCCTGCTTTCTCAAAAGAGAAACAAAAGAACAAAAACCCTGGCTGGGCATCGTTTATTCTCTGTAGCAAAAACACCAGCTTTTGTGCCATTTGCATAGGGTTGAGTTAGAGAGCAAAGTCACTGACTGATTCCACTATTAGGTTGCAGGTATCACTTAACAGTGCTTATTATCTCATCTTAAATATTTAAAAATTTTAATTGATTTTTGTTCAGTAAAGCAACCTAAAGTTTTTAGGAGATGAGTTGGTTTAATGATTATTTTCTTTTTCTCTTTTATTGACAGTCAGTTATGGTTGATGGCATTGGCTTTCTGGAGGGTGAGGTGAAAATGACTTTGTGTAGTTTCGGGGGCTGGAAGTCAACATGCATACAGTTACTCAACAGGTTAGGGCGGTGGTCATGGTATACTATAAATACTGCTATGCCAGGGCTTAGGAGGCAGTGCATCTGTAGGGCTGTGGTAGAAGACTTTCTTGGGGGTGGTGGTGGAGGGAATGCATTGGCAGTGGGCTTGGAGCTTGGATTTGACAGGCAGAGGTGTATGTGGAAGGAGTACCCCAAGCACAAAAACGGTACTTGGGGAATGGGACTTTGTCCATTAGGTCTGGAGTATAGATTTGGGAGAAGTTTACAGTAGGAGACTGAAAAGGAAATGGTTAATAGTAATATAAAATGTAACAGTATGAAGAAATTAATATATTGAGCACTCACTGCCTGGTGTTTTAAATGATTTACACTGTACTATGTCGTTGATAATACAGCAGTTTTATGGGCCCAGTGAGTGATGAAGCCAGGAGTTAAATTGGGGCAGGCTGACTCTGGAGCTTCACTGTGATGGCTTAGGAACTTGAATGCCAGGTTATATAAAGCTAAGCACTTTTCTTTAAATCTTATTTTGGATTGTGATACCTAGCTTGATATTAACTGATTTTTAAAAACCAAGATCTTTGTTCACTGTCATGAACTTTTTACCTCTATTGAAGTTTTTAAAAATTGGAAGTACTTAGAAGTTACTCTCATTGTTGGCCCCTAAGTAAATTCTTTGATACAGAAGTTAATGTTAAGATGGAAACTGATTTTCTTAGACTATTTTTCTCATGAAATGTACATGTAATATATAAATTATATACTGAACAGTATAAAGAAGAAAATTAAAAATCACTTAGAATTTTATTAGCCAAAGACATTCATTATGAATGATTTTATATGTTTTCTTCCATAGTTTTTTTTTTAAATACATTTAATTTACTTTTCTGAGACTATGCTCTGGGGAAAGTTTTGAGTCCTTTCTAATACCATGATATGACTTTTCCCATCATGTAGTAAATTTATAAGAACTTTAAATGACTACATAATATTTTTTTCATGTAAGTGTGCTGTAATCTATGGTACCTTTTCTTAAACATTTTTATTTATAATTTTTAATGATTAAATTTTTGTTTATAAATTCTGTCTTCTGTCATGAAATGGATTTCTAAAAGTAGAGATTGAACATAGGGCAAAATAGACTACAAATGAAACTTGAATCTGTGCTGTAGACTAAAAGACTAAAGAAAAGAAAACTATAGGAACAACTGCTGTTGTTAGGGCTCCTGTTTAAGTACACTGTGTACAGACGTAGAGATTAGATATTGAGCAGGTATGAGATTTGAGCAAGAAAAATTTACTGACATTTATTAATAAGATTTGAGAAGGAAGATTAAAAGTCTTGATCAGTTGGAGAAGCAGCTGAGGAATAAGTTCTTATGCGTGTGAAGAGTGTTATAGACGTGTGTAGCTGTTTCTTGTTTTTTTTTTTTTTTTGGAGACAGAGTCTCACTTTGTCATTCTTGGTAGAGTGCCATGGTGTTCCAGTTCACAGCAACCTCAAACTCTAGTGCTCAAGTAATGCTCTTGCCTCAGCC
>NW_003852575.1:2069823-2086669 GCF_000181295.1 Otolemur garnettii | reverse complement strand
TTTGAACCTGCCAGCCATGGTGTATGTGGCCAGCGCCTTAACCACTGATCTATGGGCGCTGAGCTGCATGACGCTAATTCTTTCTAGGATAAAACTTTAAGGTTTAGAAATCTAAGATTTTCATTTCATCACCAAATCACAATACATGTTCATTTTAGAAAATTTAGAAAATACAAAAGACAAGAATGACAATTTCCTCAAGTTCCTCTCTCCTGAGATAACTGCTATTTACATTTTATTTATAACCTGCTAGTTTTTTTTCCTTCACATAACTATTTTTCTCTCTTTTTGAGAAATAAATACAGCTATTTGGTATCTACATACTACTTTATAAACCACTTTTTCTACAAAATATTATCTTTGTTATTCCACTATACCAATCTACTTAATGAACATATACTTTAGTATGATAGAAATATGAGACCTAGTATCATTTCTTACCAAGTGGTAGATATCACTGGAGTGAGCATATAACATAAAAACAAACTACAATGGTAGATGATTAAATGTAAATTCAGAGGACAGGCTGGAGTAACATGAAGCTAAATGAGGGTGAATTAAAGTGGATAGTCAAGAAGGGGCAGATGTAGGGGAAATGACTTAAGCATTGGTGCAGAAAGGGGCTTATATGAATTTTATGGAAGTCCACATAGAACTGTGAGTTCGGGGCAGTAGATGTGATAGAATTGCTCTAAGTGAGAGAAGAGTTAAATGTCGGTTGAAAGTTGCATGTTTGACAAGGTGTGTGCGTAGCAGCTATATGAAGGATGAAATAGGTAAGGGGCAAAAGTGCCTTTAAAAAGGCATGCTAATGCCCAGAACTGGCTGTTTTCAGGAATCATCTGGAAGTAGTTGTTCTTCTTCTTTTTGTTAGATACAGATTCTTGGGTCCTTGTCTAGCCTTCTTGAATCAGAATCTTATAAAGCAGAGTCTGTGATCCAGTTCAGGAAATCCTCCCTGCCCTCAGTGTTTCTGACACACACCATCAGGTCTAGGAGATGCTTAATTCTAGGAGGCATTTGCAGTACCTCAGGTAAATTAAGGACCTGGATCAGAGTGACTAAAGTAGGCAGGGAGAAAAATGGAAAGGCATGAGGCATTTTGAAAACTGATAGGATTTAGTGAGATCATTTAGAGTAGATCAGTAAGTTAGGAGTTTCTAATGAAGTTATTGCAAGAATGGTGGTGTGGGGAAAGAGATGGGAGGTTAGGCGAGATGATGAGTTGTGTAGGAAGATGAGAAAGATGCGTTTGGGGCATAGTGCGTGGAGACAGGAGTGTGGCCCTGTGCAGCCATCCAGCAGCTTGTTGGGCTGCATGTAGAGCGAGATTAGGACAGAGAAGAGTTCAGAAATACTATTTATTCTGGAAGGAAAGAGGTATAGAAAAATAAATGGAGAGGCCAGGGCCAGAACCTAAAGTGACATCTTAGGTAGGGCAAAAGTCAGAGACCCTAGTTATTTGGAAGGTAACTGAAATTTAAGAACACAAATAAATTTTAAGAAATTTTGCTGAGGTAGCATTTCCCTGTAAAAGTACAGCGGGGAAAATATGTAAAACCACACCTATTTTTACTACTTTTAGTAACAGACTTGTTTGGAACAAAATAAAAGCTGTGAGTGATAGTGTATTTTTGTTTATTTGTGGGTCTTGTTATTTTTCTGCCTTTATTAAATGCAAGGATAAAAGCAATAGTTTATACAATTATGTGTATAAAAGTACATATAAAAATTATATGTATGCATACACTTAGAATTACAGATAACATTTAATGTTTAAAATTATATGTGTATATGTGTTTTATACTGTCAAACATCCTACTTTGAAATGTCAGTGCGATCAGAAAAGAGAAGAAGGCAGTTTTATTTATACAATGCATTTGTTAGAAAGTAGTTGGGAAAACGGCTTGCAGGCTACTGATTCAAAATATTCTTCCTAAATGTCTTCTGTCTGATAGATACTGCTTTGTTTGGGAGAATACGTAAATAAATGAGATTACCCTAGATGTTCCAGGTTAAGAAGGGAAACATAACAGTAACTTACAACTATGCTCAGTACTCAGACACCTAGAGGTTATTAGACAATCACTTTTAAATTCCTTTTAAGATCTAGAGTTGTATAGAAAAATAGAAAGTTTGAGCACATTATGTACAGGGGATATAAAATAATATCAGTAAGCACATCAAATGGAGGAGATGTGATGGCTCTTGGTATTTTGTTAATATCACTTTTCTCTTAATTTCTGTTAGCAGATGGAAAGAAGTAGGCTCCAAGTTTGAAAATTCACGGTAGTAAAAAATTAGGACACAGCCATATATTCCCATTAAATGTTTGCTTAAAATACATTTAAATCATTGCAGTAGAGTATTATGCACTTATTAAAATAATGATGCAAGTATAAATTGTTAATGTAAAGATAAAATGTTTAAAAAAGAGGAAGGATTTCACCACCAAACTTATCATTGGGGGTGGAATTTTATTTAACTTTTCTTTAGAGTTGTTGTGTTTTTTGTTGTTGTTATTTTTGTTTTTAAGAGTCTTGCTTTGTTGCCCTTTGTAGAGTGCTATGGCATCATAGCTCACAGCTACCTCAAACTTTTTGGGCTTAAGTGATCCTCTTACTTTAGGCTCCCAAGTAGCTGGGACTACAGGCACTCATCACAACTCCCATCTAGTTTTAGAGACAGTTTTGCTGTTGCTCAGGCTGGTCTTGAACTCCTGAGCTCAAGCAATCTCTGGTCTCAGCCTCCCAAAGTACTAAGATTAGACTTTTAGTTTTTTTTTAATTTATTTTTTATCCTTTTTAAAAAAATCAAACTTAGACAACAGACCTGAATTCTTGCATATTTATAATTTTCTCAACAACCCATTTCAGTGATCTTTAATGAGAGAGATCTTGGTGTGGTGAACTTTGTGCAATGACAGTTCATAGACTGTGACCCTATGCCAGTTAATCTCTGACCCTTGCTTTACTCTTTGATGAAGTAGAAATAACACTACTTAACTTGCAGGGCTGTTAGGAAGTGAAATGTGTCAACATCTATAAAGTGTCTCAGCTGTATGGTTGGTGCATGGTAAATGTTCAGCAAATATTCTTTTCTTTATAGTTTAATAATTTTAGGATGATATCACATTTTTAAGTCTTGTGTCCTCCCCCCTCTGTTTAAAGACTGTGACTTGCCTAGGGTTTGTGAGGGGAATGATAAATATTCTTGATTCTTAGAATTTCACTTGAAACTCCTAGTTAGTATAGTTGCTTTTTCTTTGCAATACCACTTGATCATATTTTGGGGAATTAGAAAGATTTTTTTTTTCTTATGTATTAGATATCAAAACCACGACATTTCCCTGTTACTCCTTTGGCTATTATAATTCCAGAAAATTTCTAAAATTAGCATGGAAAAAGAAGCTTTATTTTCCTCTTCTACTTCTTTAATCCATTAATGTAAAGAAGTAAAACATTATAAGGAATCTTGGTTATCATGTATCAGTTTTAGAAAATCACAGTGTAATTTTAATTAGTGGAATCAAATTTTAGATCTATGTTTTTCTTCATTTCTGTCTTTTTTTTTTTGAGACAGAGTTTCACTATGTTGTCCTTAGTAGAATACCTTAGCATCACAGCTCACAGCAACCTCAAACTCTTGGGCTTAAGTGATTCTCTTGCCTCAGACTCCTAAGTAGCTGGGACTACAGGCACCTGCCACAACGCAAGGCTATTTTTTGTTGTAGTTGTCATTGTCATTTAGCAGGCCCGACAGGGTTTGAACCCGCCTGCCTTGGTGTATGTGGCTGGTACCCTAACCACTGAGCTACAGGTGTTGAGCCTGCTGCTTATTTTTAATTGGCATCTTCTGAACTAAATTGTCCTTTTAATCATATTATGCATTATATTTTATCTTTTCATGTGGACCAATTTTTTAAAGTTGTCAAATATGCAAAAAAAATGTATCATATATAAAATTAAAGAAGGCTCAGCGCCTGTAGCTCAGCAGCTAAGGTGCCAGCCACATACACTGGAGCTGGCAGGTTCAAACCCAGCCAGGACCTGCCAAACAACAACTACTACAACAACAAAAAGTAGCCAGGCATTGTGGCGAGCACCTGTAGTCCCAGCTACTTGGAACGCTGAGGCAAGACAATTGCTTAAGCCCAAGAGGTTGAGGTTGCTGTGAGCTGTGACACCATAGCACTCTATCAAGGGTGACATAGTGAGACTTTGTCTCAAATAAATAAACAAATAAAATTAAACAATAAGAAAACTATGTTGTTTTTGTCAGCTTAAATAAAACAATACTTAACCAGTACTTTCAAAACTCCTTTGTGTCGTACTGATTTTTTTCCATGCTACTGCTTTAATTTGAAATGAGATAATAATTTTTACTTTGAATCATTGTGAAACACCACCACATTGGAGAAAAGATTGCATCTGCCATTTAGTTTGTTAGCTCCTGAATTAATCTGGACTTGGTATATCATGATAATACATTCATTTCAATCACAGTCTTGCCACTCTGAATCTTAAATCTCAGTACTTTAGTGCCTTTTTTTTTGAGACAAGAGTCTCACTTCAGGGTGCTCTGGCGTCACAGCTCACAGCAACCTCAAACTCTTGGGCTTAAGCGATTCTCTTCCCTCAACCTCCCAAGTAGCTGGGACTACAGTGGCCCACCACAGTGCCCAGCTATTTTGTTGTTGTTGTTGTTGTTGTTGTTGTAGTTGTAGTTGTCATTAATGTTTTTAGCAGGCCAGGGCTGAGTTTGAACCTGCTAGCCCCAGTGTATGTGGCCAATACCCTAACCACTGAGCTAAAAAATCACTGTGCTTTTGTTAGATGTCTTGATTAACCCCTTCCCCACACTGCCTTAAACACAGACACCAAGAGGCTAAGTCCAATATGTATCTCCACATACCTTGTGATTAATAGCCTGTCATACCTTGTGATTAATAGTCTGTTGATACTGTACTATGCCTGAAGATAAGCTGTAGGTTAATTTTATGCAGGGACTTTTCAGACAACTAAAGAATGGTTTGTAAGTATAGCTTCAAAAAACCACATAAATTCAGTTCCTGGATTGTTCATAGACCATCATATTAGCCTTTGGCAAAATGTGAGTTAAAACCTATGACAGGTTCCTGTGATGAAGCTAGATGTTTTTCATTAGCATCTAATTTTTACCTTATAGTTTGTGAATGACTTCATTTGTGGGGGAAAAGATGAAAAATTTGCTATATAGTTTTCTCAAAAAAATTTAAAATACGACTTCTTAGAATTTTAAGTTTCTTAAGGAAGAAAATTATCTATAGTTTTATGTGCAAAGCACATTTGTTTGGGATTATGTATTTATCATAAAACTCCAACCTGATACGAACTTTTTTTTTTTTTTTTTGGGAAAAGTGACTATTCTAAAGGAAGGCTTTATAGGACATTACTAAACTCTTTATTAAAGTAATCCAAAGCCAATATTTCTGGAGTTGATCATTACTTAGTATATATATATGATGGTTGTTAGGTGCTATTAGCAGCAGATATTACAACTCATGGAGGTACTTTACCGAGGCTGCTTTTCTTTTCTCTCTCTCCTCTTTCTTTCTCTCTCCTCTTTCTTCTCTAACCCCTCTCCTCTCCTCCCTTCCCTTCCCCTTTCATCTTTTCTTTCTCTCTCCCTTTCTTCCTTCTCTTCTTTTCTTCTTGTAAGAGTCTCACTCTCTACAGAGTTGCCGTGAGTGCCATTGACATGTTGTAGCATGCTGCAAACTCAAACTCTTGGTGTCAAGGGATCTTCCTACCTCAGCCTCCCTAGGAGCGGGGACTACAGGCACCCATCATGATGCCTGCCTAGTTTTCCTGTTTTTAGTAGCGACAGGGTCTTGTTCTTGCTCAGGCAGGTCTTGAACTCCTGAACTCAAGGAGTCCTCCCTCCTCAGCCTCCCAAAGTGCTAGAATCATAGCCAGGATTATAGGCACAAACCACTATGGGAAGGCTGCTTTTTAAATGAGAAGTGATTGATGGATGATGTTTCAAAGAGGTGTCAGAAAATTTTGTTGTATATTTTTTACCTCTAGTTATTTAAAATAGTAATGAAATCTGCTAATTTCTAACAATGTTAATAAAATTAAATGTATACTAATAATCTCATTTGATTCTGCTTTCTTATAGAGTGTTTACATTGGTAACATTGTATATAATAATTTCAGTACATACAAGTTGGCAACATATAAGTACATTGTAACAGTTTAGAGGTAAAGAATAAGTTGAAAGTTGAGAGCATCAAGAATTCAATTACATAGTTCATAGATTGAACTTATATTGAGATTGAATTTATATTTTCTTTTCCTATAGTTCATGCCAGAATTAAAGGTCAGTTTGTGGAATACAAATAACTTACTCTTGATAGTCAATTATTATTTTTACAAATGAAACTATCCTGATAGATTACTTTAATGTACATCTATCCGTCTCTTTATATACCCTCCAAATTGGATATCACTTGGTTCTATGTCTAGGGTTTTAGTTGATACCATAGCATTACGTGAATTGGAAATTCAGAAATGGAATCTGGAACATAAGTAATGATTTTAGACATAGGCAATTCCTAATTTAAAAATAACTCACACATTTAAATCCCTGTCCCCAAGGTTCTCTTCAAATGAAGTGTCTACTGTTGATATTTGGAGTATAGATTTGGAGCCTTTATTGAACCTGGTAGTTAAAATGTAGGAGGAGAAATCAAGATGAAAAGCCAGACATATTTTGAGCGATATATGTAGATGCAAATCTATATTTTGACTCACTTGCCTCAAAATGTTTCACTTCAAACTACTGGAGTGGGTTGTTTTGTAATTTTGCAACATTACTCAGAATTCTAAATAGTTTATTTGGGCTAACTAGCATTCTTTTTGGAAATTGCAAATAATAATGTATATTATTCTAGTCTGGCTGATTCTTCATACCTCCTAGTTAAAATGAAATACACTGAGGCAGAAGGAGCTTTGGGTTTTAATTTAAGAATATAGAACTACTTAAGAGAAAAGGATTGCTAAGCTGGTGATTGGGACGCCATAATATAAAGCTTAGGGAATCACAGGCGCGCTGGGAATTGAGGGAGTGCTAGCAAAAATAAAACAACATGGTTTAGAATTTCTCTAGAGCAGCGGTTCTCAAACTGTGGGTTGCAACCCCTTTGGGGGCTGAATGACCTTTTCACAAGGGTCGCCTAAATACATCCTGCATATAAGATATTTACATTGCGATTCATAACAGAAGCAAAATTACAGTTATGAAGTAGCAATGAAAATAATTTTGTGGTTGGGGGTCACCACAACAGGAGGAACTGTATTAAAGGGGTGCAGCATTCGGAAAGTTAAGACCCACTGCTCTAGAGGGTCTAGATTTGGGTGAGTGGATTTCTTCCGCAGGGTCCTCAGTGCCCTGGACCAGTTACATTTGGGGGGGGGGGGTCAGTAGTTTTGTTTTGTAACTACTACATAAGCATTGTTTCATTTGGATTATTCATTGGATTCCACAGAATCAATTAAAAAATACATTTTTGACCCATAAGCTAAGTTTTAACCTATAATTGTTTTTGCCTCTTCTGTTACCATATGTTTTCACTAAGGTTACTTTCATTTTCTCATAAATCTTTGATGACCTTGCTGGGTCAGTCATGAAACACCAGTGGAAGCAATAGGTAGGAAGTACTGCAAAAAAAGAATTATAATAAAGTGAAAGAAACTGTCTGGAGAAGAAAAGAGAGCTTGTAGATTTAGGGGAGCAATTGTAAGAAGTGTCTTTAACTTAAATTTACAGTAACATCAGGTGATTGACGGGTTATGTTTCCTACAAGGAGACTTAATTAACTCTGCCTTGATCGTAAATCATTGAAAAGTGAATTTACACATCATGTTGATTTTTGAATTGATGAAGATTACAAATTTTTCTTCCAGATTAATTATATACAGTGGAATAGTGGAATATTCAGGTGTACTTTATATTGATACCTGGAAATAACTGAAATTTTCAATGATAATAGGCACATTTAAAAGCTCTACTTTTCCCATACAACTGAATACATTTTATTTATATATCGATTTTGATTAATGAAGACTAAGGAGAATTATTTTCAAGTAAGCATAAATGTTAGAAAACTAATTTTGCAAATTTGAAGTGATGTTATGTATATGTTTTGGGGATTATAGTTACATTAGATATTCCTCAATTAGGGGTAATTGTCTTGCATCATTATCTCTTATCATAATCTGTTTTTCTTCACACAGTGTTATAGTTTTGCCGCTGGACTCTTCCCTCCCTCCCCCCACCCCATCAGGATGATATGAGACTTGAAAGAAGACGATGCATACAGGTGACTCAAGTTTTGAAATATGGCTGTCTAAGAGAATGTATGGGAACTGATCGTATATTTTGAGTGGGAGAACTTACTGATAAACAGTAGTGGGGGGAATTTTAGATTAATAAATACAAAGATAGTTGAGATATTTATTAAGCTTGACTTTGGAACTTAATTTGATAATCAGTGGTTTGCAGTGGTAATGTAAATACAGTGTAGTAGTTGCTAGTACTTGAGCTTTTCAAGAGTTGGCCAGTACTTTGGTGGGAAGAGAAATATTTCTGTTAATAAGATAAAGAAAAGACATGTTTATGGATGAACGCATGCCTCTCTTAGACCCCTATTAGAATATAGCTAATCTTTCATGGGAGTAGATGCTAATATGATATCTTTAATGCAACTCTGGTAATTAAAGTAAGGCTATTACATCCATATGTATGACTCCTTAATATGATCTGAGATTTTGTTTTTTCTTGTTCTCTTCCCCCCTGTATCCCAGCCAGCCCCCTTTTTTGTCTTATCTCTTTTTCCTTTTTATCCTTTTGTCATCTGTATTTATATGGGAGAAGCAGTGTGGAGTATTTTTTAAAGAATAGTTTTAAATGCTTTATAATTAATTGAGATGATCTTGTGCTTATACGGAAAACTAGAGGCTATTCCTTATCTAGCTGTGTTCATTCTCTTGGAAATGTAGTACATAGCTAATGGGTAAAGTATTACTAACTTTTAGACTTGTATGTTCTAATTCAGGCAAATTGTGAAGCATTTTGTTGAACCAAGTGATTTATATCGTATACTCTTGTCAGAGATAATCTTACTTGACTATGTTTATAAACTTATGTTTTAAAATGTGATTGTTAACTGGAGAAGTCATCGTTATACAGTGTCCTTTAAGTTCATGTGCAATTTAAAGTAGTTTTACATTGTAAATTGAATTTGAACTTTTTGGACACCCCGTATAAATCTTGAATGGATATCTAATTACATTATTGGTGTAGTTTTGTGATTGTTTTTTATTTTTGGTGACCTGCGTTTTCTAAAAGAAAATTATCTCTCTCTCTCTCTCTTTTTTTTTTTTTACTTTTAGAGTGGCATTTAAAAATACACTGTTTCAGATATACTATTTTGTGTAAAGAAATGTGCTTGTATAAAAGTTATCTAGATAATTTTATGAATGCTTACTAGAAAATAAATTCTAGGGCAGCACCTGTGGCTCAAAGGAGTAGGGCGCTGGCCCCATATGCTGGAGGTGGCAGGTTCAAAACCCAGCCCCAGCCAAAAACTGCAAAAAAAAAAAAAAAGAAAATAAATTCTACAGATTAATTTATAATCAAAAAGTCTCTTATTTGGCTTTATATTCTTTAAAAATTATATACATTTATTGGCGTATAAAGGAAAAAATAACCAAAGAAAGACATTCTAGCTCTTTAATATGTGTATTAGCTGTTGATGTAGTTCCCTTTTCAACAATTTGAAAGTTAATAATTGTTTTTGAACCTAAAATTAGCAGCTTTTATAATCACTGTTAATTAATGCAGTAGTTTGCTGTTGTATTACTATGTGCACATTGTATTTCAACATATAGCATTTTAATGCATAAAAACTCTGATCAGTGTTTTATTGATAGTTATTTCTAGAATCCTTGTGCACATTTGCAAGCAACTCTTCTACTCTCCCCAGGCCTGTTTTTATCTCCAGGCATTGTTCATGGTGCTGATTGTGTTATGTTGGTTGGATGTGATGGTCACTCACTTCTTTGACCCATTCTGTTATGGAGGCACAGGTTTGGGGAGACTGCAGAGGACATTGAACTAGGCACTGGCTGGTTGGCCTTTCAGAGTGAAAGCTTAGTAATAGATGTTTATGGCAACTGTGAGGTGATATGTTAATTGGCTTCATTATGGTAATCATTTCACGTAGGGTATGTGTATCAAAAAAATCACATTGTGCACCTTAAATATATCTAATTTTTATTTCCCAATAATACTGCAGTAAACCTGGGGAGTAATAGAAAAAAATAGATTTTTAGCAAACACCAAGCCAAAGCCAATTTTCGTGTATCTATAGTACATGAGTATATATAGATGTTGTTCTACTTGTTTCAGGGTATTTTTGCATATTTGAAAAATGTAGTTAGAACATGAATGGGGTAAATTTGGATTTTCTTTTGATTTTTGGAATAAAACTTATTTGTGGACAAACATTTGGCTAGCATTTGCTTTGCATAAGGTACTGGAATAGGTGCTTCTCCTGTGTTTAGGAGTCAAGGAACAAATTGGAGGAGAGGGTGGATGTGTAAGCCAGTATGTGATGCAGTAGAGGGTTTGTGATAATTTTTAAAGAATTACCTATTGAATTCAACACATATAGATGAAAATAGAGAAATAGTCTCTGGGTAATAGCATTCACAGTATCGTCAGCAGACACCTCTGTGTCCCGTTCTTCACCTGAGCTCCAGGCTAAAGGAACTGCCACCTGATGTCTCTTCTGCGTGTGCTCACTCCCCTTATTTGTTCCTCTTAGTGAGGAGTTAGACCATTCTACCCCAAAAGGCCATCCTTTGGGAAACCTAGGAGCCAATATTTACACCCTTGATTCAGTAAGTAACCAAATTCAGTTTATTTAAGATGTAAAGTCCCTTCTGAGATTAGGTTTAGAAAAAAAGCACTGCTTCAGAGTGAACACTAACATAAAGGCAGTAAAGAAACCTGCTTAAGCCAGCATTTCTTCCAGTTATTTGATTCAGGGAACCTCATTACCTTTTTTAAATTTTTGATTGACATCCATTCATATCCAATGAAACATTATTTGGGAAAATCTGGATCTAGCAGTTAATACTATTCTTTGTTTTATTAAAATGAGGGTTTTTTTTGGTGTGTTTTTTGTTTTGAAACTGAGTGTCACTCTGTCGCTGTGTCTGGGGGAAGAGGGCCAGGGTGTCATTGTATCTCACAGAAACCTCAAATCCTAGGTTTAAGCGATCCTCTTATTTCAGCCTCTGAGTATCTGGGACTACAGGAGCCCCTACCTTGTCCTGCTAGTTTTTTTCCATTTTTAGTAGAAATGGGGTTCTCACCCTTGCTCAGGGTGGTCTTGATTGGCACTCCTGAGCTCAAGCAGTCCACCTACGTCAGCCTCCCACAGTGCTAGGATTACAGGTGTGAGCCACCACGCTCAGCTAAAATGAGCTTTAACAACTAAACATTTTTTAACAATAGTAATACGCTAGTCATTAAAAAATGTGGATAGTTCTAGAGCATGTGGAAGTATAGTTTTTTTGATGATAAATAACCACAGAAACTTATTTTTTAAAAGTTCTGATTTGTTTGTCTTTGTCATAATTTACATAAGTGCTTAAAACCATGTGGCAGAGTTTTTAATTTCAGATTCTCTAACTCATTTTAGAATGCGAATTTTGTAGGGCAAAATTTTTATACTTGCAGTTATTGTGGAAATGTACATTCATAGAACATTAGATTCCATGATCACATACAGGGGCGTATTTATTACTAAACAAGTAGAAATCAGATCTATAAATTACAAAACGTCTTGCCTGTTTTCTTTAATCCAGTCATGCAGGGGAGAATCAAAAGTTGTATAAATTTTAATATTTTGGTGCTGGTTGCCAGGAATTGTTCTTCCCCATGGAATTGTTCTTCATGTGGTCTTCATGTGTACCTGGTTTTTCTGTGTGTGTGTTTCCCCTTCTGTAGCTCTCATTTTCATGTCTCAGCCAGAGCAGTGTGATTTTGCTCTTACTGATTCCATGCATTTTTTTTCTAAGTTATAAATCAGTGGATTCACTTTTGCTGTCAGATTTTTCCCCCTGTTTAAAAAATCTGGGAATTCATTAACATATGAATTAGGTGCAAGGAAACATACCCAGACTTAAACTGTCTGCTGCAACATGGCACATGCTCTTCCTTTTTTTTCCTTGTCATTTTTAATTAATTGAGATCATTCTGCATAGCTAGCCATAGTGTGCTTGGATAAAATTTGTTTTATAATCATAATGCCTACCATTATATTTTAAACATTTCCCTATGACGTCAGAAACTTATGGAAGTGATCTGTCACTTTCAACTTGGCACATATCTAGAACATTGAGAACTATAACTGTTTTTGAGGATTAATTACTTCAGACATTTGTTTAAAAGTATTGTTATTTGAGCCTTTCATTATATGCTCATTTCTTAGTTCAATTGGATATCTCTTATTCCTGGACATTAAGTTGTTTCTGTGCATAAATGTTTGGCTGTATGTTAAATTATTTTTTTATAATTAATTACTAAGAATGTAACTCTTGGGTCATGGGGTTTGAAAAATATTAAGGGTCCTGATACAACTTTTCAGAAAGGTATTTGGAAATACATGGATGTACTAGTTTCTATCCAACAGTGTTATAGTAATTTCTCTTTTAATATATTCTTGTCAACATTGAGTATTATAGTTAAAAATAAAGTTCTTATCAACAGGCAAAATAAATTTATTCTGAATAATATGAAAGTGGTAGTGTATAATCAAGTGGAAGAAAAAGTTTAAGTATTTCAGAAATGCACAAAGTAAGAAGTGATAGGCAATGCCCCTTTCCTACTAGTTTGGTGAATATTATCCTTTTGATTATTTCTTTCTAGCAAATGGTTTATGTTTAATGTTTTTATGGCATTCAAACATGTTTATGGGCTTTATGTCCCAGCTAGCCTGATAGTTCCTGAAAGTCAAGGGGGTTATGGTTATCCCCTTTGTATGCCCTGTATTTATTTAGCAGGATTTCTGGGATATAGGAAGGGCTCAACAAATACTTGAAAAAAGAAGAATTTTTGCTGTTCTACAATGCCTGAAATTAATGCCTAAAATTAATTATCTTAATGGTTGCTTTAATAAATTTATTAATACGGTTTTAAAAGTTGCTAATTTTCTGTGTCTTTACTATTTCATAGTTCTGTCATTGAACTTTCTAAATTCTAAGTGGAAGCAGTTAAAATGATTACATTATATTTGTGTATTACATACATACAAGAGAACATTTGATACTTACAGAAAAGGTGATGGGAAAGCTGAAGGTAGCCACACTGTAAAGTGTGGCTTTTTTTAGACTATAGTGCCTTTATTCAAAATCCAGATAGGGAAGCAAATAAAATTATAGTCATTAGCTTAGATTTTAGGGATACTTTTTAAGTGTATCTCTGAAATAATGTCTGTTTTCTAGTAGGACACACTGGGGCATAGCTTTTCCAATTCCCCAGTTTTCTCTAAAAAGAGAGCAACAAGGTTGGTACAAACAAAAACTTTCAGACAGCATCTGTAAGCCTACGTGAACAGTATCCCTGCATGACCAAATACCAGTGTGTGTGGGGAACAAATCTCTCATGATTGTAAGACTTGTGTTATATCAGCATTTGTGCAGAAGGTAACAGCAGGGTGTCATATAGTCCTGAGAATAGGAGAACCTCAGGATAGCCAACAAAGACTATGGAAAGTGTGGCAGGCAAGTTTGAGAATAGCAGCTGAAGATAAAAAGATGGTTTTTGAGAACAAAGTTCTGAAGGAGTTAGAGCCATCTAATCCCTATGAATTCTTAAAAATAACCAGTCAAAGCCCTACAGTAAGGAGACACTGTTGGTTATAGAATCCAGATTAAACAGGATGGAAACAATGGGGGCAAAGGAAAGAAAGTCAGATGAAAGTAGAAGATAAAAAGTCTAGGAGATTTATGAATGAGACTGCATTTTGGTATCCTTCATAAAAACAGAAGGAAACTCTTACAGAAGACTGAAAACCTACTCTAGTTACCCCCAATTTTTTTATTTTACATAAAAATGAGCACAGAAAAGGATTATAGTCAAATTTCCCAGACTTTTTATAAATGATGAAGAGGAGTAAGGAGCAAAATAATGACAATGAATGCATGCCAGAAAAAAATGTCTAAAGAAATCTAATGTTTCAAAACAAACCTGGTGAAATTTAGAAAATGACACAGATGTGAAAGAGCAATATAAATCTGAATAAGGAAAACTTCAAAAAGTGCTGTCCTGGGCAAGAGAAGATTTAAAAAATGAAGCCTAAATGAGAAGCCTAAACATGATCATTAAAAAAAAAAATAGAAAATTTCTTCAGAGAAATGGAACAGTAGAAAATAATTTTGAACAAAGAGAAGTGAAGAAAAAAAACAGATTAAGAAGCACTCCAGAGAAAGTGACAGTTGTTAAAGACAGGCAAAATAATGAGTCTCTTAGGAAGAAATAAACTTAGGCAACCAAAAGGACACAGATACGAGGGGCTCATTCATTGACTATATACTTGTGGAACTTATATGAAATGATGGTTATAAATGAGTGTAGTACTTAATAGCTGTATTCTCTGTAATGAAGACGTAGTGTTATAAGCAACAACAAAAAAATAGAATCAAGTTACTGATTGCTTTATAGTTATTAAGTAGAAGTCAAAGGAATTTCTTTCTTTCTTTCTTTCTTTTTGGAGACAGTTTCGCTTTGTTGCCCTCGGTAGAATGCAGTGGTGTCATAGCTCACAGCAGCCTCCAACTCTTGGGCTTTTCTTGCCTCAGCCTTACAAGTAGCTGGGACTACAGGTGCCTGCCACAATGCCTAACCGTTTTTAGAGATGAGGTCTTGTTCTTGTTCAGGCTGGTCTCAAACTCGTGAGCTCAGGCAGTGCACCCACCTAGGCCTCCCAAGTGCTGGGATTACAGGCCTGAGCCATCATGCCCGGCCAGGAATTTTCTTCAAATCAAAATGCTTGAGGGAAAGGAAAGGGAGTGGGAGAAAAGTTACTAAATTTCTGTGTCCCTCCTCTTTCCCCAAATTAGAGGAATCAATAGACCATACTCTTTCACCCTTAGGCACATAATGAAAAAAGAAGAGAAAAGAGGAGAGAATTGGGATATGATAAAAAGGCGTTAATATAAGGGTAACCCTGAGAACAAAAACAGCGCTAAGTGTCAGTTTCTTCACGTGGAGAATAATCAGTAATAGTAATAATGCTTCATAACACGTGCAACACAGTACATAGCACATGCCTAGTAGATGTACTCTACTAATATTTTATTTTATCTTTCTTAATTGTTACTATAGTATTTATGCAAGTTTTGAACTTACATTTTCTTAAGTTTTCCATTTATTTGAGAAACAGGTACATATTTTGTCAAATTACACGTTAATTTTCAAATTTTGTTCTGCCTGTATTATCAGACTTACATTCAAGTTCAGACTTAATCTCATTTACATAATATTTGTATTGAGTGACGGTTTTATTTATTAGACATTGTAACTATGTTGATTTTTCTACTTATCTGACACTATGTGGCCTTTGATTTTGATTTTGGATTTTATTCAGAAAGGATCTATAGGAACAGGGTTGATGGGGGTAAATATGTGTTGAGGACGAAGGGTTTCTGGAACCAAGTTAGATGAAAAGTTAAGATTTTTGTTTTTTACACTCATCCACTTGAGATGATCCTGTAGCATCCATTTTTATTTGCATATAACAGAAAAACATTTTGTTGGAGTTATACAAATTTATTGTTGAAAGGTATCTGAAATACTTAAGTTTTCCCTATACCCAATAAATAAAACACATTTGCAGTTTTTCTTTGAGGGAAAGGACTATTTTTTAAATCTCTCATCTTTTTACTAAGTTGTGTGTATGTAAAACTTGATTGAATCATAATTTACACACCATAAAATTCATGCATATTGCTAGTAAGTTTTAAGTTTTTGAGTTTGTAATGAATTCATATAGTTGTGCAGCTCTTGCTATGACAATCCAGCTTAGACTTTTTAAATTAAAAATACTTGAATTTCTGATAGAACTTCTATAAAGGAGATCAAAATCAATAATTCTAACATTTAGAGAGTATCACTGTAATTGGTGTATGTATTGCCTGTTCCTTTATGTACATGTGACACCTTCAAACATATTTATGAAGGAAAATTGGGATATTTTAGTTATTGTTTAGTCTATGTTTTAAATTGAAACATTTCTCCATCTTGAATATTCTTTTATTGCATTTTAAATGACTAGTATTCTAGGTCAAATCAGTTCTTTAAACTTTTCCCCATTTTTTTGCTAATTAGTTTATAAACAGTGTTTAAGTTAACATTATTATGTCAGTCTTTGTGTTTATCTTTGATTTATTGCCTTAGGTCTAAGTCTTAGGCATTGGAATTGTTGAACTAAAGGATATATACATTTTGAAGATTCTATGTACACATTTTCTTTTTTTTTTTTTTTTTGAGACAGAGCCTCAAGCTGTACCCCTAGGTAGAGTGCTGTGGCATCACAGCTCACTGCAGCCTCCAACTCGTGGGCTCAAGAGAGTCTCCTGCCTCAGCCTCCCTAGTAGCTGGGACCACAGGTGCCCGCCACAACGCCCGGCTATTTTTTGGTTGCAACCGTCATTGTTGTTTTGGCAGGCCAGGATGGATTCGAACCTGCCCACCTTAGGTGTATGTGGCTGGCGCCTTAGCCACTTGAGCC
>NW_003852575.1:2068611-2069795 GCF_000181295.1 Otolemur garnettii | reverse complement strand
CACCTTAGGTGTATGTGGCTGGCGCCTTAGCCACTTGAGCCACAGGCGCTGAGCCTAGATACACATTCTCAATTTATTTATTTATTTATTTTTAAAGAGACAAGCTTTTACTCTGTTGCCCAAGCTGGAATACAGTGGGTAGTCGTAGCTCACTGTAACCTCAAACTCCTGGGCTCAAGCAATTATCCTACCTCAGCCTCCTGAGGAGTTGGGACTACAGGCATGCCACCACAGCTAATTTTTCTTATTTTTTGTGGAGATGGAGTTTCACTATGTGTCCAGGCAGGTCTTGAACTCCTGGTCTTAAGTGATCCTCCCACCTCAGCCTCCCAAAATGCTTGAGCCACCATGCTCAGACTCAAATAATCTTTTTATTCTTTTTTAACTTTTATTTATTCTTGTTGTTGCTGTTGCACTTATCATTGTTGCTTTAGCTGGCCTGGTCTGGGTTTGAACCTGCCAGCTTTGGTGTATGTGGCCAGCACCCTACCCACTGCTATGTGTGAAAAAAACAGCAGTGTACAAATGGATGAAACATTTTTGGGGGGTGGGGGGAGAAAAGGCATCCCTGATGAAGAGAGGTCAGGGTGGCCAGTAATGAGCAGAACTGATGAAAAACATTGCAAAAATTCATTGATTTTTCAGCTTACTGTGAGAAGCATAGCAGACCAACATCAACAGAGAAACAGGAAAATATTGGCCAACAACTCACAGTTCTGGTATCACAACAGTGCACCAACTCAAACAGCACTGTCTGTGAGGGAGTTTTTAGCCAGTAAACAAATAACTGTGTTGGACCACCCTCCCTACTCACCACATCTGGGCCCCGATGACTTTTATCTTTACTTGAAGATAAAGGAACTATTGAAAGGAAGACATTTTGATGACATCAAGGGTAACAAAATGACAACTTTGGCCATTCCAGAAGAAGAGTTCCAAAATTGCTTTGAAGGGTGGAGTAGGCACTGGCGTTGGTGCATAGCTTCCCAAGGGGAGGACTTCGAAAGTGACCATGGTGATATTCAGCAATGAGGTATGCAGCACTTTTTCTAGGACAAGTTTGCAAACTTAACTGTCCTCAAATATAGGGACTTTAGGCTCAGCGCCTGTGGCTCAAACGGCTAAGGTGCCAGCCACATACACCTAAGGTGGCGGGTTCGAATCCCCAGCCCGGGCCCGCCAAA
>NW_003852575.1:2062938-2068114 GCF_000181295.1 Otolemur garnettii | reverse complement strand
TGATAAGCTTATCAGTATTAGCTTTTTTAGAAAGTCTATGGAAGAAATCACTGCTTTCAAAAGGAACATGTGTTCTTAAGCAAATATGACTTGTGAAGAATGTATTTCTTGACAGTGATTTGAATTGTAGGTTGAAGTGAAATGAAATGAAATTTGGTTTTAGGAATAATTTAATGTAATAAATAATTTGAGTTTTTGTATCTGTAGAAAATTATAGATTGACCTTGTCTTGAATAAATTTTGGCTTAGCTTAAGAAGTAAGATTCTTTAACAGGAAAATGAAACTTAGAAACCTGATGTGAAAAGTCATCATTACTGAAGGTTTGGACGGTGTGGATCAACTCTTTAGAAGTGTAATTTAAGATTTTATTTTTCTCTAATGTATGTAAGCAGTTTTTCTAGGATGAGTTCACCAACTTAATTGTCAGTCCTCAAGTACAGGGACTTTAATTTTTTTTTGCAGTTTTTGGCTGGGGCTGTGTTTGAACCTGCCACTTCCGGTATATGGGGCCGGCGCCCTACTCCTTTGAGCCACAGGCGCCACCCAGGGACTTTAATTTTTTAATGGAGGGACTAGGTTTTATTCATTAGTATAAAGCTTGGAACTAAATGGTCTCAAAATATCTGTTGAACAAATGAAAAAAAAAAAAAAAGAAGTGCTTTTTCTCCCTTTTCCTTTGATTGTTGATACCAGGTTACTTAGTGGTATCTCTTTAATTTGGACTTGGTGTATCCCTTACTTTAGTCTTTTTAAAAAAAATGTAGTGATCTACATTATTAATGTATTAGAGTGAAACACAGATAAGTGTACTTCATTTTACAAACCATCCACAAAATATACTACACAGAGTCAAGTACTTTATTTTTTATTTTATTTTTTTGAGACAGTCTCACTATGTCACCCTGGGTAGAGTGCTGTGTGGCATCACAGCTCACAGCAACTTCAAACTCTTGGGTTTAAGTAATTCTCTTGCCTCAGCCTCCCAAGTAGCTTGGACTACAGGTACCTGCCACAACGCCCAGCTATTTTTGTTTGTTTGTTTGTTGCAGTTATTATTGCCCTAGCTGGCCCATGCTGGGTTTGAACCCACCAGCCTGGGTGTATGTGGCCAACGCCCTACCCACTAAGCTACGGGTGCCGTCCAAAGTCAAGTACTTTAAAAGCAGACATCTCATGATGTAGATATTTATCTTGTTATCACAAACCCAGATCTGATTTGTGTAAAGTTACAAAAGTTAAAAAAAGTTATTGAGTATGTCTGAAACATCAGTGTTTCTATAACCGAGTACCAGTTATAATCAGCTTTTTCTTCAGGCCATGCTCAGCTGAGATACTAAATTCAGACTTGTATTTAAGTGTCCATCACTTGATTTACACGTTCATGTTAATAGAATCTAGTCTAGTCTGGAAGTAACAAAAAATGAATCATCAGTTTTCCTTTTTCTCATTCCCACTCCTGGGGCTAACCCCTTGTAATTTTGTCAGTTTTTAAATTCTTCTCTTGGTTATGTTCACCACTTTAAATACAGTAATATAGCTTTATTCAAAAAAATAAAATTATTAACCTGTCAGAAGATGAAACAAAGTAGTTCTCTGTGCTGCAGCTTTTCCTATAATTTCTCTTACTCTTCCTTTGAGGTTATTCTGTTGGTTATTAAAATTTTATAAAATTGATTTAAACCTCTTTTGGTTTAACTGATGGGTTAATATCAGTTTTAGATGTTTTCTCTTGATTTCCCAAGATGATAAATGAGAGCTATAGTGCCTTTTGAATTTCTGTAAGCCTCTTAATGTTTATCCACTAATTACTTTTACATGGTATGTATACCCACACACCTTTCTTTAACTTAGTTGAATAATATGTTCATGTCTTTAAATATTCTGAAAATTAAAAATAGAAAACTGTGCTGGAAAGTCCCATAGTCTATTAAGACCCATAGAGAGAGAGACGTAATACTGTGTCATTAAGTTTGTTCCATAGGAGAAACGTTAACATGGGGATTGAGATGTAGCACATTTTAGAAGATGACTTAATTGTATGATGTGCAGTTCCCTTTTATTGTGAAAGATTTTTTTTGTTTGTTTGTTTTTGCTTTTACTCTCAGATGAAGGGTACTTGTTTATGATGCTAGTCACCTTTGTTCTATGCTTGGCTTTTTAAAATAGTTTTTAAATAACTATAATAAAATACCTCTGAATCCCCATTGCTAAACACAAGAGCCAAACTTCCTCTGCCATCATCTGCTTCTCTCCCAAATAAGAGTACCGAGTACAAATTTGGTGTTTGTCGATGAGGCATGTGGACTGACAGGCTTTAGTTTAGTGAGGGTGTGGGAAGATTCTCTCCTTTTCATTGCCAGGTTCAGGAGGCTCCATTGAACAATCTGGACCTGTGCTATTGCCTTAGTCCTTGGGCAGGTGGCTTAGTATTCTCACAAGCCATCCCCTTGGTCTTAGCCTGGGGGTGGCTCTGCCGCTGTATTTGAGTGGCTGGGACTCAGTATGTTGAGTGTGCATTAGATACTTCTCTAGAGCTGTTGAGGGTGGTTGATCAGTGAAGCCAACCTCTGTCTGTCTTCTACTCCAGTTTTCCTTTCCCACCCAGAATGGCACCTGACACTCCTGCTTTGGTTCCTGGTTTCAGCTTTCAGCTCTAGATCTTTTTGACATTCCTTAAATTACTGCTCTGACCCCACTTGCCTTCATCTTGTAGAAAACTGCTAAGTCTCTGGTTCACTGGAATATCTCCATCTAACGCTTTAATTGATTTTATTTTGTGATCTTTTCTGCTGGTTTTGGTGGGTAGTACAGAGGATATGCATTTAAGATTTTCAACCTAGTATTCAAGATTTTCTTGTTAGAAGCATTCTCTTCCCCCAACTTAGGAAAACTAAGCTTCTGGGTATGCTACTGGCTTCTTCCCTTGCTGTTAGTTTTCAAGGGTTGTTTTCAGGCATTACTTCATTTGTGGCTATCCTTGGTTCTCTATCAATGAATTACGCTAGGTGGCCTTTCTGGACTGAATGAAAATTTTCTGCTACCCAGCTGTAGTGTGCTACTTCAGTTTGCTCATGGGAGTTGCCACTGTGTTGAAAATCAGCACCTGTACTTCATTCTCTACCTTTGGGGTCTGTGTTTAGAAGTAGTGTTTCTTCTGTCCTTGGCCTGTGCCACATGGTTTATTCATTACTTTCTGTGGACGGACTCAAGGCCTTGCCATGTTAAATGGGTTTCAAGCTGCTTTGGGAATGGCTGCTTTATCCCTTTTAGACACTTTTCTACCCAAGGCTCTTGAAAGTGAATTTTTCATAATGTTCCTTTTTCTAATGCTAGACCAAATGTACCCTAAAATTGTTAAATATGTCCACTTGTTTTCATATGACATGGAAATTGACAAGAAAATAATGCAGTTTGTATAGATGAAGTTGGTTTAAAGAAAGACGACATTGTTATTGTACTATTTTATCACCTTGATAAGTACAGTACAAAAAAGGTTCCTTTTAATGCCAAAGTTAAACTGCAATAATCTCTTTGTTTTGGCAGCATACTTATTATGGTAACTTCTAGCTGAATAAAAGCTTACCTAGTCAACTTTTATATTTTCATGGTACCTGAATGAAGGAGCAGTATACAACAGTGAACATTCATAATGTTCTAGGTACATTTTTTATTTGGGGAGCAGAAGGAAGAAGAGGCATTATTCGGCAAACCTGAATTAGTTGATCCAGAGAGTAAAGAACAGTCCAACATTTAAATATTTCTGTAACCTAGATTTAAATAACAGTTTACCTTCTAGCTTTATAAGCAGGCTTATGAAAAATAGAGTGGGAAAAAGCATAAGGATTGTTCTGAAGTTGGAGAATACAAATACCCACTGGGCTTAATCTTTTATAAAAGATGGCCAACAAAATGTATATTGGCAGCTTCACTTTATTTAGAGTTAAGATATTAAAACTTGATCATAGTTGCCCTAAATTTTTGAACATTTTTCTAAATCAGATGTCTTCAAATTATAAAAGGAAAATGTATTTTTTGTTACTTGCCATGTTTCAAAACTACATGTTTTGAAAGCTACATTGTGTTTCTTCCTAAAGTATACACTTATGGTATGTTATGATTTGTCATTTGAGGTAAGTTTGGGTATTTTATTACTGGACATGATAGCAGCTGTTATACTTGAAGAGGACAGAGGCTGTTTCTGTGTCTCCAGTATCATTAATTACAGATGAAAAATTACCAGTTATTCTACATGTATTTCTTATAGAGGAGAAATGTAATTAGCATACTGTATTTTTTTTAAAAAGTTAATGATTAATTATGTACTTAGAAAACTTATTTTCATTACTAGGAATTCTAAAAACATTTTATGTACTGAAGATTCTAATTCAGTGAGTTAAATATTTTTAAACATTTTAAATGTTTAATTTCTGATTCTAAAAGTAGTACTTATTTATGCTTTCCTAACTCCACAATTTAAGTAACATTAAAAAGAATCCATGCTAAGCTAAACTTTTCCAGTTTGGTGTGTTTTATCCCAGAGCATCTTGTCACCAGGCAGATGATGGCGTCTTGTGTCTGTATAAGCTCACAGCAACCCCAAAGGAGAGTAGGAGTGCCAGGGTTTTAATTTTTTCCCCTTCAAGGATGGGAAAGTTTGTGATATGAAGAATGTTTAAGAGGTATAAACCAGGAACAAAACAATCCATGTTGATAGGAAAGCGCCTTATTACTGCTGTAGATTGGAGGACAAAGCTGAGTTAAGATTGCCCTATCAGGCTTGGTGCCTGTGGCTCAAGGGGCTAAGACACCAGCCACATATACCAGAGCTGGCGGGTTCGAATCCAGCCCAGGCCTGCTAAACAACCATGACAACTACAACCAAAAAATAGCTGGGCATTGTGGTGGGCATCTGTAGTCCCAGCTGCTTGGGAGGCTGAGGCAAGAGAATTGCTTAACCCAAGGAGTTGGAGGTTGCTGTGAGCCGTGACACTACGGCACTCTACCTAGGGCGACAGCTGGAGGCTCTGTCTCAAACAAAAAAGATTTGCCCTATCAATATGGAGGGAATAAGAACCTGGGCAAGTGGCTGGGCGCTTGTAGCTCAGTAGCTAGGGCGCCAGCGACATACACCAGAGCTGGTGGGTTCAAATCCATCCTGGGTCTGCCAAACAACAA
>NW_003852575.1:2055856-2062773 GCF_000181295.1 Otolemur garnettii | reverse complement strand
AAAAAAAAAAAAGAACCTGGGAGAACTAACCAAACTATTAAAGATGCGTGGATAAGGTATGAATGAAATTGGCTTTAAAACCTTTCCCAGTTATTTCTCCTTTTTTCTTTATCCCACCGAGTTAAAGGAAGCCTATAAGATTGCAAATATAATAATTCAAAAACACAACAAATGATGTCAGAAGTTTAAAAGTACTGAGATAGCTTCTAGGGAATGGATTATTAAATATTTTAGGTCAGAGTAAGTGACTTTCAAATCTGTGTTATGCCTTGGCTAGTAGATGTTGTAGATGATAGCATGGGGAATGATTCTGAGCTAGCTAGTCTTACCTCTAAATATGTTTTCATATGGGCAAGAAACCAAAAGACTTATTGATAGGTGACTGATAACATTGATTACTTACAGATACTGTTGAAAGTTTGGGAGAGCTTTAATTTTTACTTGTAGGATCTTTATCTTTGGCAGTTTCTAAAAATATACTTTTTTTTACTTACAGAATGAGAGGTTATTATCAGATAATCTTTAAGTATCTTCCCAGCTTTAGCGTTTAGTTATTGATCCCTCTTTTGTCTTGAGAATCTGGATTTTCCATTCTTGGTTTTATTGACTTTAAATGGTTTCTTCTAGAATTCCAGAATTGAGAGACCATGGGAAGAAATTAAAGGACAGGTGTGGTTGATGGATGCTTGGAGATGGTGGAAAAGTGGCTTCAGTTTTGTTAAGGGGAAAGATGAGTGCTGGGGATAGGACTAGCATGGTTTCTCTTGGAATATGATGCTTGAAACATGCTCTGTGTCTTAATGCAGTATAGTGTTTTACAAATGCGAGAAGTTTTTCTAGAGACATTTACATTCTCTGTAGACAAATATATTTAAAAATCACTAGCTTCTCCATGGTGTGGAATGAATCTACTCCATTTACAAGGAGTAATTGCCAGGATAGGTGGGACAAGCGGATCTATTTTAAAATAAAATTATATCCTTTATATGGCACAAATAGGAACTATGTCTCCTCGACATGTTTCAAAGCATTTCTCTGAAAATGTGAGATTAAAGAAACTCTCTACCACTCAGAATTGTCAGAACACTGATGTTCTTTAAAACCATCTTTGTAGCTGTTAGTATGTACTGACAGAGTTGAAGTTTTTTTATGTTTTATTCATTATTAGAATTTTTGCATATGAATGTTTTTATATTATGGTTACATCTTAGTTGAACTTGGTTTCCAGATATAGTTGTTATATACTTGGTCCCAGTCTGCATATTTTTAGCCCTGTAGGCTAATGTTTAATTTGGGTTTTATTATTTTAATGTTATTTTTGAATTTTATGTATATTAAAATGTGTCATATAAATGCAATGTTGTTTTTCTTCAACCTGAGAAAGCGTTGAGACTTCAGGGAGCCGTGCTTTCTGTTATGCTTATCTCTTCAAAATCTTTCCATTATGGAAGAAAAATGCTTTGTAGCATTTATCTACAATGTAATATTTGAGGATGTATTTTAATGTATAGGAAGACACTTACATAATGCTTTTGAGTAGGTGGGGAAAAAGTTGAAATATTGGTGGCAGCATCTGTTTGAAAGACTCATCTCTGTATGGTAAAAAGTTAAAATTACAAGAAACGTAATACTTTGACTGTATTTTGTGTGTATTACCATTGGATTGCCTTTGGTATGAATGTTTCTAGTCCTTTATAGTTGCTGTTAATTTTGTTCTAAACCTGAAAGTGTTAACAGCAACTTGAAAATGTGACAAAGCTCAATTTCATTTCTTGTTTATTGCTTGTTTTCCTATTGGACAATTGGAAGTAGCTCTGCCCTGGCAACTAAAATAGGCTATTTGCATAACCTAGTTTGATTGGCTAGCATTCTGACTAACAGTTCCAATCATATGGTGTGGCTTTAGTGGTAGGCTATGCTAATTAGCCGCTGTTGCTGGGGTTCAGGATGGTTTCTGTGTGCTGTTCTGCTGCATTGTGTTGCCTGGTGAGAGACACTGATAAATGAGTGTTTAATGATCTGCAGCAGTTCCCACTCACTGCGGGCAGGCGAATTTTAGAAGAGAAGTGGAAATAAGGATTTAATTGCTCTGTTAAATACCTGTAACCAAAATAAATGTGTATTAAATTTTAGAAATTAAGTTGTATAAAATCTTTATCTAATTAAATACTTTCTAACATAAAAAGAAAGTATTTTGCTTTGTCTCTTAAATATAACTCTTAGGTAGCAGCATTATGCACAGGTTTTCTAAAACTCTGTTCATTAAACTTGATCATTTTTTTCCAGATTAGTAACAGTATCATTGCAATAAGTAGTATATTTTATTTTTCTCATAACTGTGACCTTTTATAAGGATACATGTTTGTATTTAATAAATTCTGCCCAAGAGTCTGCACCATTTTATCTTGTACTGCCCATGTAATTTAACAAATAGGAGATTGAACTTGAATCCCCTGTTATTCAATTTGAAGATCAGATAGTTATTCACTATCTCTTGCTATCATTACCTTTCCAATTTAAGTCAGATACTTTAACTGTTGCTTGTACTGTTATCTCTGGTTTATAGTAAGTCTTTATTGGGCTGATAGGTAGCAGGTTCTGTAGGAAACAGGAGACATGGTTCTTTGTTCAAGGAACATGAGAGGTAAAGAATAAATATATTAGATGTTAGATAAAAATGTAAGATAACCGTACAGTAAAGGATTTATCTGGAAGGGTATAGGGGAAAAAAATTCATTAGGCCTTTTTGTGATAGGGACATGGGGCAGCTTAAAAAGCAATCCTGTAGAATTGTGTTAAGGTTCTAAATAGGACTTTTAGGATTCACATAGCTGGAGAATCATAAGGAAGAATGGTTTAGGGTGAGGAATACCTGAGCTAAGGTAATGTTTCTGGTATTATTCAGTTTTCAAACATAGATGGTCACAATGATGAAAACTGCGGTATTTTGGATGCTTTGTTGCCCGAGTTTCTAAGCAGACTGGTGTCATTCTCTTAACACAGACCTTGGTATCTTACTCTTCCAGCTGGTGTTTCTTTGCTTTTCCTTCACTTTGTATTGTGGTAAGCAGTGCTCTTCAATCTTTGTGTCTGTTGGTTAAAGTGTATAGGACTCTTTCACCTTATTTTATCCTTCTTTGTGGCCCCAAGACAATGAAATGCAGGCACCAAATACCATTTATATGTTTGCATTAAATGTTTTAGAAAGTTTACCCCTTTCATTGTTGTATCCTTTAAGAGCCTAGCAAAATTAGATAGGCAAGCTAATTGGACAGTCTTACAGACTTGCAAAGAATGAAGAAAATTACACCTTAATATTGAATTATTGATTATGCTTTTCTGGGCGTATATACTGAAGATGTATTGTAAAATAAATTTCCAGAAATGCTTTATTCACCTAGAGTGGAAAACTGAACTCAGAGAATATTTAAAAGTTGTGGATGACGTATATCTTCACATAGGTATATTAAAAGGTAGAGTATCCATGCTGCAAGAGAGATGGAAATTTAGAAGAGGGAGTGATTTTTTTTTGCATTAGGACTAGGAAAAGATTCTTGGTGAAAGTGGTATTTCACATGGTCTTGAGGAATGGGCAGTATTTTAATAGGTGATAATGTAAGACTGCCCAGTGTGGATGCTTTACCCGTTGATGTTGGAGGTGTGTTTGGAGAATTTAGTTTACTAAAGAAGATTATGTTTTTGAGGGTCTTAAAAGGTAGATAGCAGACTGAAGTTTTCCATGTAAAAAGTGGGATACTTAAAAATTCTTTACAGCAGCATTTATAGCATATTTTTAAAAACATACACCCTCTGTGGATGTTTGCAAGTTTCAAAATAGACATTTGATTTTTAAAATAATATGTGAATATGATATTAATTCCAAAGTGTTTGGTTTAAGCAACTGGAAGGTTTGATTGCCATTCCCTGAGACGGGATATGTTGTAGGAGAAGCAGGATTGGGGGGCGGTACTACCTATAAAAGTTCAGGTTTTTAATAGGTTGAAACTTTCAAGAACAGCTTTATTTTGTTATAATTGGCAAACCATAAACTTCACATAATTAAAATGCAATTTGATGGATTTTGATAGTATTACCTGTGGAACTTGCGTCACAATTGAGGTAATGTACCAGTCCATTCCCCAAATTTCTTTTGTTTTGTTTTGTTTTGGTAATCCTATCTCCCTCCCCCAACCCGCTAGGTAACTAGTGATTGCCTTTCTGCTGTCAGGGTTTATTACTTCACCTTTTTTAGAATTTTATATAAATAGTTATAAATATGTTCTCCTTTTCTTGTGTGTTTTCACCCAGTGTAATTTTTTTGAGGGTCATCCATGTTGTATTATGCATCAATAGTTCATTTCTTTTTTCCCACCATTCATTACCTTATTTATTCCTCAAAAGCTAAATGGTTTGTAATTGTAAGATCAGATCTAAGCAGTAGTTGTTCCTTCACCTAGGAAGTGTTCTATATACCAGTGTGTTTTTTTTTGGGTGGGAACGTGGTGACCTTCCCCCTTTCTTGAATTTGAATTTTTCTTTCAAGTGAGTGAAAGTTTAGTATTGAGTGCTCCTGTTGCTTGTCTTTCTGTTCTTGTGATACTTAGGAAAGTGTTCTTCCAGTCCATCCAAGTTGTTACAAAAGATACAAAATTTCCATCTTTCTTTATAGCCAAATAGTATTCCATGGGATACCATAGTTTATTAATCCATTGGTGTGCTGAAGGGCATTTCAGCTGTTTTCACATCTTTGCAACTGTGCATTAGGCCTCTGTAAACATTAGAGTGCAAATGTCTTTTTGGTAAAATGACTTTTTTTCTTTTGGGTAGATACAGTAATGGAATTGCAGGATAAAATGGACAGTTCTACTTTTAGTTCTTTGAGGACTCTCCATACTTCTTTCCATAAAGGCTGTACCAACAATACTGCATGAATGTTTCCTTTTCTTCAGGCCTATGTGAGTATTTGCTGCTTTGGGACCTTGTGATTTGGGTCATTCTCACAGGGGTTAGGTAATAGCTTAAAGTGGTTTTTGATTTGCATTTCTGTGATGATTACCACTGAGTATTTTTTCATGTGTTTGTTGATCATTCGTCCTCATGAGAAAAGATTCTGTTAATGTCTCTGGCCCAGTTTTTAATGGGATTGTTTGCTCTTTTTTGTTGATTGCTTGAGTTCTTTGTAGATTCTAGTTATTAGCCCTTTGTTGGCAGCACATGAGTATCTTCTTCCACTCTGTAGGTTGTCTCTTTGCTTTATTGATCCTGTCCTTAGCTGTAAAAAACTTTTTAGCTTGATTAGGTCCCATTTATTTATTTTTACTGTTGCTGATTGCCTTGGGGTCGTCTTCATCAATTCTTTCCCATTAACTCGTTAAGAGTTTTTCCCACACTTTGTTTTTATTGTCTCCTGTATTAGACTTAAACCTTTGATCCATTGTGAGTTACTTTTCCTAAGTGGTGGGAGGTGGGGCCTCTAGGTTTGGTGCTAGCCAGTTTTCCCAGCACCATTTATTAAACAGGGATTCTTTTCCTCAATGAATCTTAATTGGTTTATCAAAGATCAGATGGTGATAGGAGGCTGGTTTCATTTATAGGTTCTCTGCTCAGATCTATCTCTGTTTTTATGCCAGTGCCATGCTATTTTGATCACTGTAGACTTATAGTATGACCTGAAGGCTGGTAATGCGATGCCTTCAGATTTGTTCTTATTTCACAGAATTGCATTGACTGTTCTTTTTGTTGTTGTTCCATATGAAACATAGAACTATTTTGTCAAGATCTTCAAAGTATAACATTAGAATTTTAATGTGGGTTGCATTAAATCTATAGATTATTTTGGGTAGTACAGACACTTAAACAGTGTTGGTTCTTCCCAGCTATGAGCACGGTATATTCTTCCATCTATTACCATCCTCTGCTGTTGCTTTTTTCCGTGTTTCATAGTTCCTCTCTGTAGAGATCCTTCACTTCCTTCGTTAAGTATATTCCAAGGTATTTCATTTTCATTTGATGGTTATGTGAAGGGTATTATATCTTTGATTTGATTTTTCAGCTTAACCTGCTCACCTCTTGCAGTCATAGTATTTAATGTCAGTCTCTTTAATTTTATCCACTGTAATACTTCTGTTGTGATAACTCATTGTGTTTCCCAATGACTGACGATGTTGAACATCTTTGCAAGTGCGTATTTGTCCTCTGTATGTCATGTTTGGTCAGTGATTGTTCATAATATTTTGGTTATTGAACTTTGAGAGTTTCTTATATACTTTGGACACAAGTCCTTTATCCAGGTGTATTATTTGCAGTGATATTCTTTCCTAGGCCATAGCTTGTTTTTTCATTCTCTTAAAATTGTATTGAATGAAGATCAGATGTTTTAAATTTATATCGTCTAGAACTATTTGTTGAAAGGACTGTCTTTTCTTCACTGAATTGCCTTTGTTTTTTGTTGAAAATCAATCTTTCATATATGTGAAAATCGGCTTATGAACTTTCTATTCTGTTCATTAATCTGTTTGTCTCTTTTGATGCCAGTACCACATTGTTTTGATTATTGTAGCTATATATGGTAAGTATTATAGTCAAGTAAGTGTTACTTCTACAACTTATTCTTTTTCATAGTTTTTTTCTTTTCTTTCATTCTTTTTTTTTTTTTTTTTTTTTTTGAGAGAGAGTCTCACTATGTCATCCTTGGTAGAGAGCTATGGTTTCACAGCTCACAGCAACCTCTAATTCTTGGGTTTAAGTGATTTTCTTGCCTCAGCCTCCCAAGCAGCTGGGACTTAATAGGGGCCTACCACAATGCCCGCCTGTTTTTCATAGTTTTTATGACTACAGTAGGTCCTTTGTATTTCCATATGAATTTACAAATCAGTTTTTAAAATTTCTTTTAAAAAGTCTGCTAGGACATTAATGGG